>NC_090026.1:112054126-112362667 GCF_037176765.1 Anolis sagrei
GGGACCTCTCTCCAACATTAGTATCAAAAGGGTTACAAATCGGGTTTTGGTCATTTTTAGATTCAGTTTGGTTATTTGGGATGCTGATTCAGAAAATTTCATTGGCTAGGGCACATCAGGTGTAGTTTCAGAAACAGAACCTTTGCCATCCAGTAGTCGCCATCTGCTCGCCCACAGAAAACCATATTTAATGATCTAGAGCTGATATGGTAGTAGTAATCTTTCGTGGATAGTCAGGCTTTCCCCTCCCGACATCACCATTGCCTTGGCACTATAAGAGGGTTTCATGAGGCCAGTTGCTCTCATTGCCACGTGGTTTTGAGGCAACGCTATAGCAATGGTGAAAATAAAGCGGGGGAAATACAACAAGGCATAAATTAATATAAAATAATAATAATAATAATAATAATAATAATAATAATAATAATAATTGTTTTTCTCCATTGGAGCTTCTATGGACAGAGTTGTCAGATTGGGATAACAAATAAGCATCCTTTCCTGTAGTTTTATGGGAAAAGATTGCAGGGACAGTGTCTTGTGAGGAATATAGCAAAGGAAAGTATTGCTACTCACCTAGTCAATGTTCCTGAAACAAAAGAGAAATCATCTGGAACTCTAATGAAAGATAATTCCAGAACTGGGATTAGTCAGATTTTACCAGCTGTTTCTATAATGCTTATCTGTTCCGAAAAAATATAAATGGCTGCAGATTTTGTTTTCAGTGCATTTCAATACGCCCTTGGAACATGAAGTAATTAAGGAATTAGTTAAAGTGAACATAACTTAAAGGCTTTTCTTCTTTCATTAATAACTTTAACATACTACCAAATGTCTAGAATTGGTATTTGGTACTCTTACTAGAAAGTAACCACTGCTGAATAGCATAGGTACATTTATCTTTCTTCCTTGTATCTCTACAGTTACCAATTACAACAACATCGTAGAAACAAATTCAGATTCAGATGATGAAGACAAATTGCACATTGTTGAAGAGGAAAGTATAACAGATGCAGCAGATTGTGATAACAGTGTGCCAGACGATGACTTGCCAAAAGACCCTACAGTATTACCAGAATGCAGTGAAAGTGCAAACAGTTGCTGGGAAGATGATGGTATGTGTCAAGGTATGTGTCTTTACCTTATGTCATACCTATTGTTTTTTTAAAAAAATGTATTGCATTGAAATGATTGCTTTCATTCCATATTAAAAATGAAGAAAAGGAAACTGCTATGATTACTAAATTGAAAATTAGTCATTTAACACCCTAGTTCAAACAGCACTTCATACATCCATCCTATATAACTTGTGACGGAAATTAACACAGCAGGAAATAAATTACCATCACATAGAACAGGTGAACTATGAATTCCCCAGGTCAAGAATTTGAGGTGTACTTCATTGTGGAAAACTGCACAAAATACATTTTGTAGATAAGTGAATGGGGAACAAATGAGAAAGGGACAGGCGGCATTTCAAGTGACAAAGTACAAGGTGGCTACTATAGATGGTGAAATGAACAAATGTTGGGCTTGCCACAGTCCCAAAATTTTGATCTGTATTTGTATCAGTTGGTGAACATGGCAAATTCATCCAAATAGGTTGCGTTATAGTTTGATTATTATTTCTCTGAACATTTCTCAAAAATAAGTAGACCTCGCTTAACAAAGTAGACATGTTTCTGTGCATTTGGTAGAAGAGGCAGAGATAAAATGGAAAGAAAAGAGGTAAATTTATCCACAGCAAAATAAGAAGAGACGTTCAAACAGCTACAGCAAACCTTTTATACAAAACTAAGTAAAAACATGAACATATGAAATGGTCTGATTAGTATGGCAGGATTTAAAAAGACTTTGGCAAAAGGAGCTTTACCATCATCAGATGCATTAACTAAGGTACCTCCCCCCCCCTCCACCTCAAAAAAAAAAAACCCTTTTCCTACTATTCACACTTTTGCAACCATTTTTCCTTGGTACAAGTTATTTATCATTTCACTTACAAGTTTTATGCAGACCGTTCCCTAAAGTTCATACTTTTGAGTTGTGAACTGCAGAATGCTGAAAAGTCTGGGTTTATTTATTTATTTATTTGAAATTTATTTCAATTCCTTTTAGGTTTTTCAAGTCCAAATTTAGTGAGTTTGAACAAAAGGCAAACTTGATGACTTGCTCCTATGTCTCTGTGAATTGATTGGCTGCTCAGTGTGAAAAATAGGCTGGACAGCTTCACTCCAGCAAAAAAGAAAACAGGTCTCACAAGGCAAGGTCTGCGGTTTGACCGCCTTGTGGCAGCAAAATGGAAAGGGCTACTCATCTGGAACCTATGCATCCCATACCTCAGGAGGAGAAGGAAGAAAGTCTTGTCCAGATTTCAGTAAATTCCTCGTATGTTTCATCCAGGACTCCTAGCCATATGGCTGAGTACTGAAAGAGGTATATGTGGAGCTTATGGCATAGCATAAAAGAGGTCCCTAGTTCAGTTTCATAGAATTGTATCCAATTATATGCAAACACACCTATACAAGCGGGGAGTGCACTCCTGTAGCTGCATTTAGGTATTGATTCATGGAGCTGGTGAATAGAATAAGGGTCCTTGAGTTGTTGCGCTTCCCCCTCATTCTTGCCAAAGCTCAAAATAAAAACAAAAAAAGACCACAGGCACAATGCAGATCCTACAAAAAGGTGTACAAACGCCCTGTCCAGCACTGTCGTGTTGATAAAACTACGCCTGTTTGTCTTCCAGCAGTTATCATACGAACATCAAAAGAAGAAGAAAAAACGATACATTCTGGTAGAAAAAACGATACAGACTGCTAGACTTAGAAGATGCCACCACATAGCTATTTTCTATTCCATTTTTCTCTAGTCTCTGTGGGCAATGTTCTCACAGTGACTCACATTTGTACTCACATTAGAAAGGTATTGCAATCTCTGCCAAAGCGTGTGAAGTCACCTGTTTAGGGAGATGATTGCATCATAAGGGCTAGACTAATTTATCTATACAGAGAGAATGATGCTGTTTCATTCTACAGCCAGGTATTTCATTTTGATCCCGTAGATTAAAATATATCGCAAATGTTTGGTCAGTTTTCTTTAACAATATATTTTTATCAAGGCCAAGAAGACAAGGTCTGGTTTCTTCAGTGGCAGTTTTTTTTCAATTAGGCCACCTGTTTACTTGTTTGATTTTTATATTGCTGCAGGAGCCAGAATTGTTTCTAAAGAAGCCTTAGAACTAAGCTCCTTTATTACTATGCAATGCCCCTGGCATCTATTAGTTTACCCATTCTGTTGATGGTATTCTAACAGCATAATACGTGTGCCAGATATCCTGCAGCTAATACAGTGGCACTGTTTTGCCAGAGGTTATTCACTGTGCCAACATGTCATCTTATTCTGTCAGTTCATGGGGATTTATTCGGAATCCCATCTTCATTCATTCAGCCAATGTATTTTGAAGACAGGATTGAACTGTCATAGAATCTCAGATACAAATTCTGTGTAGGAATTATCCCTCCAAACCTTTATTTTCTAAAACCCAGATTTCAGGATGTGGGTAATAAAACTACACAAAATATTGAAGACTGCATGTGTTTTTCAGTCAGTCAATAGCCTTTTTTTCGGTCAACAAACCATCAGCTGAAGTCAAGTGAGAATAAAATGGTGGAATACAACATTTGAATAATTAATAACATAGCATTTGGCTTATAATTAATGATTATAATTAATAATTAGTAAGAACATCACCCCTAGCCTTGTCTTACTCAACTGCCAAGTATGCCTGCCCTGTTTGGCATAAGTCTGCCCATGCTAAGCAGGTGAACATAGCATTGAATGAAACATGCAGAATAATCACAGGATGTCTTAAACCTACACCTTTTGATAAACTCTACAAGCTAGCTGGCATTGCCCCCCACCCCCACCCCCGATGTGCGACGGGAAGTTGCTGCTAAATGTGAGAGAAATAAGATTGAACACTGTGAAAGCCATCCACTACATGGCTACCAGCCTCCTCCCAGTAGACTCAAATCAAGGAAAAGCTTTATGAGAACTACCACTCCTCTTTCCGTCCCCCCAGCAACAGCAAGGGTATCCCTCTGGATAGCTAAACCAGGAAATCCCAACTGGATGGCCCCCCATGAGGGTCTTCCTCCAGGGGCAAACCAAGAATGGGCAACTTGGAAGTCCCTGAACAGACTCAGAAGTGGAGTGGGCAGATCAAAAGACAACCCGGCAAAATGGCACTCCACACCTTGTGTGACTGTGGAGCAGAACAGACAACTCCACATCTGTATGCTCGTCCACTATGCCATGCCTCATGTACAGAGGAAGAATTGTTGGAGGCTACAAACAATGCCATTGCTGTTGCCCGTTTTTGGTCAAAAGATATTTAGCTCAGCCGCCTGCGCTTCTTCTATTTTTATCAATTTTATACTAATTTATGCAATGCTTTAGATACGAAATAAATAAAAAAATAAAAAATAAAAAATGATAACCAATATCTTCATTCTCCATTGTGATTTTGTAATTCAGATGTTGTCTACCTGCTTGTAAAGAGCCATGTCATTTCTGATGTGATTCTTGTTGGAATGGAAAGAATGATAAAAGTCAATATTTAAATCCTTTCAAATAGCCATGCCTTAGTTAACAACACCTGTGAAACGGTACTTTTATTGCTACCCATTACCCACTTTTCTTCTAAGTCCTCTGTCTCTAGCTGGACTGTTTTTAGCTGCATCAACCATAAGCAGATATTGAAGGAATTATGTAAAAACACAGACTAATGATTGCGATTACAGCAGTCTTACCAGCTACTCCCAGCATATTTTTTAAAAATAATGATATATATGATATGTTTGTCCACCAAAAGGAAATTATAAGTAAAATGGAGGCTGGTAAAAGAAAAAAATATCTCTAGATGCATTTTGGAAGAAGATTTCAAATGAACTTTATGTATTCTTCCAACAGGCTTTTGGGGAAGGGTAAAGGGAGGCTCTGTGAGTGTGGGTGGGATTGAGCGATGATAGAGAGTTTTCAAAGCCATTTTAATGTATTTGCTGTATTTTAGTTCTGTTTTTACCACACTGTTACTATTTAATTGATTGTTTTTTTAGCTTTTGTATTGCTGTTTTTAAACTGTTAAGTGTGGATAGATGTTAGCTGCCTTGAGTCCCTATGGGGAGAAAGGTGGGATATAAATAAAGATAATAATAATAATTATGTCCTTTACTCATATGCTGACTTTCTCCTGAAGTGGGACCCACTTCATTGTGTTTTGTAATTTAATACAATTAAAAACAGTATGAAATTATTTGGGGGAAAAGATACGAAAGGTAAAAACACACTAATAACATGGAACTTTTTAATTTTTTGGCAGCTCGGGGAGTTTTATCACTTAACCAGGCGTGTTTGGTTTTTCTTCAAACTATTTTGTTTACTATTTATTTATTTGTCGTCTCAGGAGCAACCAGACATTTGTATTATATTTTTAACAAAACAAACAAACAAACAAACGGACAAAACACAAAGTTTGCAAGCTTGGTAGTTGATTAAATGTCCTTTGACCAGTAGCTGGCCACTTGGAGTGCCTCTGGTGTTGCCGCAAGGAGGTCCTCCATTGTGCATGTAGCAGGGCGCAGGTTGCATTGCAGCAGGTGGTCTGTGGTTTGCTCTTCTCCACACTTGTATGTCGTGGATTCCACTTGGTAGCCCCATTTCTTAAGATTGGCTCTGCATCTCGTGGTGCCAGAACGCAGTCTATTCAGCGCCTTCCAGGTCACCCCGTTTTCTGTGTGCCCAGGGGGGAGTCTCTCATTTGGTATCAGCCATTGATTGAGGTTCTGGGTTTGAGCCTGCCACTTTTGGACTCTCGCTTCCTGGGGTGTTCCAGTGAGTGTCTCTGTAGAATCTTAGAAAACTATTTCTTGATTTAAGCTGGCTGATACCCAAACAAGGGATGAGCTGGAGATGTCACTGCCTTGGTCCTTTCACTATTGGCTGCTTCCAGGTGGTGCAATACTGACTAGACAGTGTTGTTTCTCCAGTGGTGTAGGGCACAGACACCCTGTGATAATGCGGCATGTCTCATTAAGAGCCACATCCACTGTTTTAGCGTGGTGAGATGTGTTCCACACTGGACATGCGTACTCAGCCGCAGAGTAGTATAGCGCAAGGGCAGATGTCTTCACTGTGTCTGGTTGTGATCCCCAGGTTGTGCCAGTCAGCTTTCGTATTATATTGTTTCTAGCACCCACCCTTTGCTTGATATTCAGGCAGTGCTTCTTGTAGGTCAGAGCACGGTCCAGGGTAACTCCCAGGTATTTGGGTGTGCTGCAATGCTCCAGTGGGACTCCTTCGAAGGTAATCCTCAGAGCTCGGGATGCTTGTCATTTTGTTTATTTACTCAAAGCTTGTTGTTTCATTTCACTTGGTCATATTGTTAGTTTTGAATTAGAAATTTAGCTGAAACATGTGGAACTGTTCCTCTTTTTTGTGATGTAGGTATTGATCCTTATTCTTTCCATGTTATGTCTACATCTGGTATCCAGTTTTCTGTTAAAGAAGTAATGCTCAGGAACACATCCACTACATTTACTGAAGAGTATTTGTCCCTAGTTTAAATTGCCATCACCATGATTATCTCGATGTATATCTCAATTCCACCCACCCATCCCCCTTCAGATTATTTTGTGGTTGAAAAAAGGGTGAGAGCGGCTGTGAGAAACAAGCTGAATGAATTACTGATGTCATCTAGTCACAATGTACAATTCCATGAATGAAGCAGAGTGATTGCATATTAGAACCCTAGGTGTGGAGGGGCATTTATTTCCACTTTAAAATACATATTTGCAATTCTCTGCAGGTCAGCGAGATAAGAGGGCATTATCTATGTATTTGAGGCATATATATTTATACTGTATATATCTCAGGACAACTTTCACTGGTGAAGTTGATTTTTGTTTGAATAATTTGACCTTAAACAACAGCTCTTTTAATAAAAGTGCTCATCTAGTAGCTAGGTCATTTTCCAGGGAAGAAAGTAGAATTTCTGAAATGTGGATGTTGCCCGGGAATAGTTTCACATCCTCTAGTGTCATGTTCAGGTTTGTGCTTAAACTTAATTTAATTTCCAGTCATATGTTTAAGGCCAAGGCTATTTACAGAGGTATGCTGTGAATTTTTAGGGGTTGTCATGCAAATGGCATCAGCAACCTTTCCAAGGCCTTTTCCATAGTCATCCCTGCACTCTAGTATGCTTTTTCTGCCTTTGGTGGTCAAACAAGCCATTTTAAAAATATATACATCAGTAAGAATAGTGGATTACTGAGTGGAATCTCACATATTATTCCATTCTCCATGTCTACATACTTATGATTTAGAGGATTCCAGATTTCAGCTGCCTTGAAAACATCTTTGTTTTGGGGTTTTTAAAAAAAATTATAGGATGACATATAACATGAATAAACAATGCTTAATATTGAGAGGTGGGGTACATGTATCCATAATCAGTGTAGGGTTGGTATTCAACATGCAATAGGTTTTTGGGTTTGTTTGTTTTTTCAGATTACTACCAGCATTACTTAGAATTCAGTTTTGATCATTATATCTTATAAAAAATGTTGATTATGGTTATTAAATTTATTAGCACGTATAAAGGTAAAGGTTTCCCCATGACATTAAGTCCAGTTGTGTCTGACTCTAAGGAGTGGTTCTCATTTCCATTTCTAAGCCGAAGAGCTGGCGTTGTCCGTAGACACCTCATAGGTCATGTGACCGACATGACTGCATGGAGCTCCAGAGCAGTACCTATTGATGTACTCACATTTGCATGTTTCAAACTGCTAGGTTGGCAGAAGCTGGGGATAACAGGGGGAGCTCACTTGACTTGCCAGATTCAAACCACCGACCTTTCAGTCAGCGGGTTCAGCAGCTCAGCGGTTCAATCCGCTACCTCCTAGCATGTATATTGCATACTTAATTATATTTGGGTCCTGTCCTTCATTCAGTATTTTCCACATTTTCCTTTAGTTCCTTGGCTTTAAGATAATTAGAAATCATACACAATGTTTTGTTATTGCACTAAATACATACATTTAGTAATCTGAAAATTTCCTAACGCAGTATCAATCAATCAATCAATCAATGATTTATTACGGTCTTTGACTCACTAGGTTGAGGGTCTCTTTCCAGTAGGATTTGACATGGAATGCTAAGCAGTGCTTTGCTGCTGCCTTATGCAATAGTCTGGTGAATGAGCCAAGGCCACGGGGTTAGTGGCAACCACCATTCTTATTGTTTGCTTTCTATTAAAATAGCAAAATCTTGTGTTTCTAAAAGCAGGATGACCGAAAACTTCTGCTCACATGATGATCATGGGCATCCACAGTGTTGCTGCTTCTGAGGGAGTAATTTTGATTTAATGAGTCTAAAATGATTCAGAAAGAGTTTCTGAATTTTGCAAAGGTTTTATCTTTTCTTCTGTTGCATTTTAGGTAGCAAAGAAGCAAAAGAAATCCTGGGGCCTGAAGCTCAAGCTGATGAATCTGCATGTGCAGGTATTTTTTTCCCAAATGCCTTCATTTCTGTTTGTGATACCAGCATATCCTTGAGCTTTGCATCATTACTTGAGAAGGAAATTCCTTGAGAACGGAAGGAATTCTTCCTTTTGATCTCCTTTCATCTGTCTTCCTATCTGATGGTGTGGCTGTGCACGCTGCACTTAAGGTTTAAGCTGCAGAAATACTGCTATTGAGGATGCTCAGCTTAGGCTCCCATTAGAGCAGTTTTGAGGCGTTGCTAATAAATTATGCAATGCAATCCCTTCTCCTCATTGCTATAACTCTGCAGTCTCTTAGCTGCTTTTTTGGTTCAAGGAGCAAGTGCGCTATATGAACAGTTTATTTCTGGTCTGCTGCAGATAACAACAGAGCACTGAGTAGCTGAGGTAATATTAGCTATAGTGTTTTAATATTACATTTTAAGCTCAACAGTGTTCATAAAATTGGCTTACATAATCAGCCACCCTATGACAGGACTGGTTTATTTAGTACTTTTCTTTTTATGTATTCATATGGAAAATAATGAATCATTCCATATTTTTAAACTAGCTCTATATCATAATTCTTGACTGAATAATGTACCCCCAACATATATGCGATCTCCTATTGTCTTGATGTATGCTTCAAGCTCTTGTGAATATCTTAAGAATGAACACACTGATTATGAAAAATCCAAAGTGTTAGAAGAAAAATAAGACATTAAATACACAAAAAAGGAAAATCTACCAGAATACAATTTTTTAGATTTTTCTCAGGAGTCATGAAAGGTAATGAACTGTCTTCTTTAGAAATGAATATTTGTTCCTAAATATTGGTTTGCTATAACATCTGTTAATGTTTACATATGGTCCCTCCTAGCTAAAGAAGATGAATGTGATTCTGATGCAGAAAATGAACAAAATCATGACCCTAATGTTGAAGAATTTCTGCAGCAAGAAGATACAGCGGTTATCTACCCTGAAGCACCTGAAGATGATCAAAGGCAAGGCACGCCAGAAGCCAGTGGCCAAGATGAAAATGGTAAATGACATGCCAGTTTCTGATTCTAAGATGGTTTAATTGGAAACGTAAATAGTGTATCTGTAATAGTAGAAGAATATAAGAACTGAACCAGATTGAGATATTGGCAACTAGACTAACAGAAGTGATGTCTATGCCCTATCCTCCCCTCTAAGTTTCTGAAAATGGTACACAAAGTATGTGTAACCGTGATGAATGGGGTGACCCAGAGAGAGACTGGATAAAGGCAGCTTCCATGAACTTCTGCATTCATGGTCCAAAGATCAGCTGCCAGGTTACTAACCGGAGCCAGCTATAGGGAGCACACAATGCCCCTACTCTACTCCATTAACTGCCAATAAGTTTGTGGTCCCAATTCAAAGTGATAGTTATAACCTATAAAGCCCTAAACAGCTCAGGTCCTGCCTGTCTTCACGACCACATCCCACCCTATGAATGACACGGGCTCTAAGATCTGTCGGGGAGGCCTTCTCGGTCCCACTACCGTCACAAGTGCGGTTGGTGGGGACAAGGGAGAGGGCTTTCTCAGTGGTGGTCCCACAACTTTGTAACTCCCTCCCCAGGGAAATTAGATAGGCTTCCACACTGTCCTCCTTTCGTAGAGACTTGAGGACATGGCTCTTCTGTCAAGCCTTTGAGAATATTTAGCCCCTAGTTCTGCACTTTATCCCATGCCCTCTCTCCATTGTGGCAGCTGGCACTTACCTTATTCCTAATGTTTAGAGCCCAGCCATGGTTACAGTAATTTACCACCACGGAGGATCACAGCTTGATTGAGTCTGAACTGATGTTTTTATATGTGCATGTGTTTTATTTTATTGTATTTTATATTGTGTTCACTTTTATGTTTTTTTTAGGCTGCCCCAAGCTGCCCCAAGTCCCTTTGGGAAGATGGTGGTGGGATATAAGAATAAAGTTATTATTATATTGTGGGAGGTAGAGGCTTATGGAATATGTCTTCATGAAAGGCAGATTCTGGGCCTAGCCCACAATACTGTAAGTGCAGAAAAGATCTCCTTCATGCTTGAAATTTTTATTTATCCTTAGGAAGGCCTATTTAGAATTTCCTTTCCCAAAATTTTTGTATAAATTCATAAGGAATCCATACATCTTGCCACCATAACTGTATATTGAAGAGGTCTTCCATAGTCTGTTGGTCTATGCATTCCTAAAGAAATAATTCTGGTTTTAGCTGTATCCTAGACTTCAATATCCTCTGAATCAAAGCATGTATTTGAACCCAGAATTTTTTTTCTCACACAAGTCCAGGACATTGCTGTTGACATTTCAAACAAATATTTGAAGTTCGATTATACATTCTTTACAACTTTTAATGTAAGCCGCTTTGAGTCTCCTTTGTAGAGAGAAAAATTGGTATATAAATATAGTAATAATATAATAGCAACATTTCTGGGATCGTGTACTACTAGTACATCTTTTTGTAGAAGATATTTTTATTATTGCAATACTATGTGAAATTTAAGCCCTTTAGGCCCATCGTTTCTCCTTGTTCCATTTCAGTATTATATAGGAATTTTTTAAACTCATTTTATCATATATTTACACTTTTTAAAAATTCATCAGCCTAGTTAGCAAATTATGTTTTGGAGTACCACAGTGCAAATTTTGGCTGTCATCTTCATGGAAGTATTGATTATTGTACTTCTCTCTATGTGGTAAAAGTGTGGAAGTGTGGACAAGTATTTCTTTACGTTCCAGTTGGATGATTTCACCAAATATTAGCCTAAGAATTCAGAAGTTTTTGACACCTTGCACAAGTCCAACAGCCATCTGAGAACCACATCCAGAATGTCATGGTACATTAGTTTCTACCCTGTTCTTTAATTAATTCCAAAGGAAAAATGTTTGTTTGTTTTTCTTATTCAGGCACGCCAGATGCATTTTCCCAGCTGCTTACATGCCCTTACTGTGATAGAGGGTACAAACGCTTTACCTCTCTGAAGGAACATATCAAATATCGCCATGAAAAAAATGAAGATAACTTCAGTTGCTCTTTATGCAGTTACACATTTGCATATAGAACGCAACTTGAACGCCATATGACATCACATAAATCAGGAAGAGATCAAGTAAGTGATACCATTGTATATCTATTGTGTGGTTAGATATTTACTGTGTGGTTAGATATGATTGTCTTAAACGTTATTGTTTTTGTGCGTGTTCTAGTTTGATTTTATGTATGTCTAAAAACACCACTGTCATTGCAGTGTTCTGTACAAGAGTATATTTGGTTATCTCGGTATTATCCTTTCCCTAGCCTCACTGACTAATCAACTTGGTCAGCTCACCATGCTTTATCATTTAGGAATCAGAGAGTTGAAAGAGACCACAAGGCTCCCTGCCATGCAAGAAAAGTACAACCAAAGCATCCCCATCTGATGGCCATCCAGCCTCTGTTATGAAGATTCATAATGTTAAATATTCACTTCACCCCATCCTTTATTCAAGAAAGGCTCATGGTTCTGATTTCTTTGTTTGAAATTTACTCGGGTCCTTCATGTGAATATGAAAATCATTATTTTTCGGTAGTGATACAATCCACAACAAATCCATGAAACGTTTTTTAAATGTTTAAAAGTTTTTCTATGTGAAATAACAGGCATTTCAAACATAATATGTCCAACTCTCCAAACCAAATTCTTTTAAGAATCATGAGTATGCTACATCTTTCTTGCATCAAATTCAATCTAGACTCCCATTTGAGTGAACCATAGCTTGCTTTTACCTTTGAACCAGCTAAACATCATCTTGGACCCCAAAACATGGAATTAAACTACTTCAAACCATGGTTTTATTCCTTCATTTACAGGGGAAATAATATTTGCTAAAATCATGGTTTACTAATAAGCTGTGTTTCAGTAGCAAAGCACTGTTCACTGGAAATCAGAAGTTGAGTGATTGTTTCATCAAATGAGATAAAGTATTGATGATCAGGTAGGAAGTTGGGAATAGAGACGTTAGAAGGTGTTACATCAAATCCAAACTGACTGGGAATGTTAGATGAGAGGTAACTTGTACCAGAAGATACCAATTTTTGACATTCTAAATTTTTTTAAAAGCAGATATTGACATTTTCAGAATGTATAGCCACTGCAAGAATTTTGGAACAGGATGTGAGAGTACTAGTTATTCATAGAGTAAAGTACAAAGATTACTACTTTTATGGATTAAAGCTAAGAGTTTAGCATGACAAGGATCCAATAATTCATCAGCCCAGCTTTTGGCTGATACTACCAGCCTAGCCCACATTCTGTGAATAAAGTTGATAGGAGTGGCAAGAATCTCAGCTGCACTGCGGTACAATGGATAAATCAAAGAAGTTGTGCCATGTAGGTATGTGGCAGACACACCAGCTGGCCTAGGTTGGCTGAACTTTGAAGCTATACTCCAAAATTGTTTACAGGACTTCATAGAAGCAGGCTAGGCCCAGTTCTTCCAGCATCATAGGAAAATAACTGAAAACAACTCAACTCAGTGAACCTCAGTATGGTCCCAGGTGATGAACACAGTCTGTCCTGCACAAATCCGTCTTTTTAAAGGACATTCCTGGGTGCTGTGTTACATCACCATCCTTTCGATCTATAGAATGGCTTAAAACCATGCTTATTTTCTTTCTAGCTCCATTCACACTTGCAAAATCAGTGCCCCATTTCAATGGCTTTGAATGCCAAGGTGGCCATAGAAGAAATTGTATATAAATATAAGGCTATATTTTCTAGTTATGGCTTAGTAGTAGATTTGAGAAAGATGCGTAGTTCTGCCACACGACTAGTGTGAAGTTTTGTATTCAGGAGCTAAGCTGCACCGCTGATTGCATCCAGGTGTAGGCTCTGAGCATTTGCAGAGTCATTACCCAGGAACAAAAGAGGATCATATCTCAGACTTCACAACCTCTGAGGATGGCTGCCATAGATGTGGGCAAAATGACAGGAGAGAATGCTTCTGGAACATGGCCATACAGCCTGGAAAACCGCTGGTAAACCACCTGGGATTTCTGGGAGTTGTTGGCCAAAACACCTGAGGACCCACAGGTTGAGAACCACTACCCTAGAGGACACCAGGGTTCAAGGTGGGGTTGTATGGGAGAAGGTGGTCCTGTAGATAACCTGGACCCAAACCATGAAGAGCTTTAAAGGTCAAAAAATATGTCTAGATATCACACTTCAGAGGTGATCAGACAGGCCTCCAGCATACAAACAATACACAATATAATTGGATATCAGTAGTTGGTCAAGATAAAAAGAGTTAGGCCCAACTAGAGAAGATTTACTGAATTATTGGCCTTACATAATTATAGACTTATCGAATTGCTGTTAATTCAGCAAGTCTTCTCTAGCTGAACTAACAATAATTCAGTCTTCTGATTATCTCAGGATTGCACAACTGAGGGCAACTTAGATATCTTTGATTCAAGACCTTACATGCTTGACTTTTATTTTATACTTGGCTACTCTATGGTGGCACAGCAGGTTAAACTGCTAAGCTGCTGAACTTGCTGATCAAAAGGTCAGCGGTTCAAATCCAGGGAGCAGCATGAGCTCCCACTGTTAGGCCTAGCTTCTGCCAACCTAGCAGTTCAAAAACATACAAATGTGAGTAGATCAATAGGTACGTCTTCTGCGGGAAGGTAATGGCACTCCATGCAGTCATGCCGGCCACATGACCTTGGAGGTGTCACAGACAACGCCAGTTCTTTGGCTTAGAAATGGAAATGAGCACCACCCCCCCAGAGTCGGACAGAACTAGACTTAATGTCAAGGGGAAACCTTTACCTTTAACATTTACTCTATGGATATATTAGAATCCAGTGGAATCGTCCCTTGGGGATAAGCATGATAGGGGTTTTTTTTTTGCTAAAAAATAGCCTTGTCATAAAATGAAAGGGATAACAGTAAGTCATATAGAGTATGACCGTAAGTCATGTAGACACAACTCTATATGATATTGAAAGCAAAAAATGGTCTGGTTGTTTTCACAGAAACTGACATTTACTCCCTATTTGGAAGTTCTCATTTTTAAGAATAATACCTTAAAGATGAAAAAAAAATCAACCTGAGCTGTGGTTTGGAGCTCACTTACTACATCTGATGAAATGGGCTGAAGGCCACGGAAGCTCATGCCAAATGTGTTAGTCTTCATGGTGCCACAAGTCATTTTGCTAGTTTTGCTGCCAAAGATTAACAAGGCTACCCTGCTGGAAAGATTCCTCATTTTTCACAAAATCACAGCTCCTGAGGCTAATTGGCTGGCAATAGAGAGCTATCATACCTCTAGTTTCCAAGATGCCAAAATGATTCTGGTAGCTGTGTATGTCAGCCCCAGACTGACATTGTAAAAAGCTGCATGTGGTGAGCCTCAGTGTGTCTTTGCCATACTCTTCAACTTGCATCATTAAGTTATCTTGACTGCATTGTTAATGAATGTATGGACAATGATATTCATGCCTGAAGAAGACCGATTTCAGAATAAAAACAATAGAGACAGATTTTGCTTTTAATGTTTTTGCCATTCTTTTTAGTTCTGCTTTTACAAATAAACCTAGGTTGCAACCATACTATGTGGTCCTGCCATATATGTTGTATTGTGTGGTGCATAGTGATTTGATTTTCTGGCATCAATTTTTTTAAAAAAAAACCTTAAAACTCAAAAACTAAAATTCAATTTATTTATAAATAAATACACTATGTTGGTTTATTTGTGTGAAACTAAATATTTGTAATTTGTAACATACCTCTTTCTGTCAATAAATACCATCCAAATTTCTTCTACTCTTGGCACTGGAAACTTTTTGCCTAAACATATTCTAGTTATTAATCTGTAAGCAAAGGATTCCAAGAAATCTTTTTAATAGAATGATGCATTCTCATAAGATCAAATTGTCAGTGTATGCTTTTCCCCTCTTTATTGCTGCTTTTCCTGCTCATTTGTTACAATGCATAATGAAGGTGTTGAGAAAATGATTACTGTATGTCTTCTAAATTAAGATATAGCCTTTTAGCCCCCGGTGGCACAGCGGGTTAAACAGCTGAGTTGCTGAAGTTGCTAATCAAAAGGTCAGCTGTTCAAATCTGGGGAGTGGGGGCAGCTCCCACTGTTAGCCCCTGCTTCTGCCAACCTAGCATTTTGAAAATATGCAAATGTGAGTAGATCAATAGGTACTGCTTTGGCGGGAAGGTAATGGAGCTCCATGCAGTCATGCTGGCCATATGACATTGGAGGTGTCTACGGACAATGCCGGCTCATCTTAGAAATGGAGATGAGCACCACCCCCCAGAGTTGGAAACAACTAGACTTAATGTCAAGGGGAAACGTTTACCTTTAACACAACCCAAGCCAAAATAAATTCATAGTGCTTTGGCTTTTAGGCCAGTTCCTGTGGTTATTTGGGGCACTGATTCTGAAAATTGCCTTGGATAGACCACAACAATTCTAATTTGTTCGATATTATTTGTTTATCTATCTATCTATCTATCTATCTATCTATTTAAAACTTTTATGTCCTGATCTTCTCAACCTCCATAGAGGGACTCAGACTGGCTATATGGTTATCATGGAGGGTTTTGGCAACTGGTAGATGACATATATATCCCAAAAACCCAAGTTGATTGGAGGAAACCGATGCCACCTTTGGAATGAGCAGGTCAAGTATATCCAGAAACAGGGCTAATATTTGAAGCACAACATGTGCTGGCCAGTATTTCATCTGATTAATAGCATTTTGTGATTTATATTTCATTGGCTACCAAAGGTCTGAATTAGTGCCTCTGTCTAAAAGCCATAAAAGGGCCATCTCTAATCTGAGACTGAAAGTAAACAGCTTGCCATCCCTTTTGGAAAAGAGTGACGTGCTGATGGTGCCCATCCAGCCCATCATCACAGGAGAAGACAGGAGTAGTACCTGCATTCCCATGCCCAGAAGAAGAACAAGAATGAGGAGGATGAGGAGAGAGAAGCAGCCATAGTGCCTGCCACAGCCAGTGGCTGCTTCCTGGTGGCAGATTCTTAAACGCCTGGATCTGTGCTGAGTTCCAGACATTTTGGGAATAGTCAGGAAAATCTAGGAAGTCTCTGGTCACCCCTCCTTCCCTTTCTCTGAAGACTCGCAGAATCAGGCATTCATGAAGCAACTGGTGCTGCAGGAGCTGCTGGATGCAATCACCTTCGACAAAACCAGCAGTGGTAGCGGACTTTGAGCCACGATCCATGTGCAGTGACAACCTTATTGAGCCTCAAGGCAGAGCCAGATCTAACTAATGCATTGTGAAATTAGCAGCCTGAAAAGAGGCAGGAGAGTGTTAATGCTATAATGTGAAAAGACATGTTTACAGCCTCCGGTCTTGGTTCAAAGACCTCCATGTGTGCTTTCTAAAAGCTCTACAAGTGCTCAGGCAGGAAGCACTGAGGCAAACCTCAGTATCTAAGAAATGGGCTTAGATACAACACAGAAACACAAAAAAGGCTCAGGGATAAGGTTCTGGTTAGCTAGATACTTTTTATGTCCATGTCATCGGAATCAGAGGTAGGTAATTACATAACTTCCATAGTTTCAATGCATCTAGTCTAGTTGGGACTAGCAATTGGATTTAAGGCCATATTACAGATGCTCTTAATTGCATTATGTTAGTTGACTGGTAGCTTTAGGTCATAATTTCAGTGTAGCAACCTTAATTCCACTTGTTTCTTTGTCGTTGTCAGGTATATTGAGCATTCTGTCATACAAACTGCAGGTGCAATTCAATTCCATTAAAGTTAATGGGGGACTTTTCATTGCAAACCTTTGGTAAATGCTCTTTACACTAAATGTAGATTAGTATTTATAGGGACACAAGGCAGCTGCAATTAAGCACGTTTAAGTTCCATTAATTTCCATAGAGGAGCTAAACATATGCCATCAATGTCAGTGGGACACATGCTACTCAGTCATTTTGCCTTGATCTAGTGTGGTATACATCAATGGGATTTTTAAAAAAACTGAATGTTGGCTAGATCGTTCTCTAATAAATTCATACTAGCAGTAAAGTAACACTAGCTCTGAACATTTTATTTCTTCACACTGTTTTTAATGTGAGCTAGTTTTATTTTTTTCAATAAAGCACATTAAAAAGAGATAAAAAAATATACTAGCCTTGGAAAATATGTGGCCATTCAGTTGTTTTTGAGCTGCCATTCCTATAAGCCCCAAATCATTTACTGTTCTGAGGCCAGTGAAAGTTGATGTATAATCTGGAAAGCCACACATTCCCTATCCACGCTGCACACCATTAATCTTGGCTCTCTCACAATGGACATGAAATTTGGTGAACTGAAAAAAAATACCAAACTAAACATAATATGGAGTAATCATTCCAGATATAACAGCTTTTCTAAGAATGCATCTGCACGGTAGAATTAATGTAGTTTGGCACCACTTTAACTGCCATAACTCAATGCTATGAAATCTTAGGAGTTGTGTGTAATGTTGAAGGCTTTCATGACCGGAATCACTGGGTTGTTGTAGGTTTTTTCCGGCTATATGGCCATGTTCTAGAGGCATTCTCTCCTGACGTTTTGCCTGCACCTATGGCAAGCATCCTCAGAGGATGCTTGCCATAGGTGCAGGCAAAACGTCAGGAGAGAATGCCTCTAGAACATGGCCATACAGCCCGAAAAAACCTACAACAACCCACTTAGGAGTTGTAGTTTAACAAGATCTCTTTCTTTCTCTGCCAAAGAGAGCTGATGCCTCACCAAACTACAACTCCTAGGGTTTCATAACACTGAGCCATGACAGTTAAGGTGGTGTCAAACTGCATTAATTCTACAGTGTAGATGCAACCTATGACCAATGGGGATTGAACCCCACCCTCCTTTGTGTAGTGCTCATTTGAAATACCTTATTGTGTTATCTCCTGTTCCTGTAGTGCTCTGCATTGCTATATACTGAAAGAGACATTAATGGATACAAGCACTTCAGATAAGGGATGCTCAACCTATGTCTCTATTGCAAGCATCTTAGATATCTCTCTGTTAGCTGTGACTATCCTAAAATAAGTGTGACTCTAACACTAAGTCTCATTGGAAAATTTAATATGTGACAATATGCCCTCTTTTAAATGCAATGATTAATTGTGGGGGACATCATTTATTAATATCAATCTTTAGTTATAAGCGCCACTAACTTTTGAAGTATATTTCTGTGCATTTACCTGGAGAATGCTTTGTGACTGAGTACGTTTGTTACTGGCCCATCTTCCCTAGAGCAGTCCTGTGATGTCGTTACATAAAGGAATTCAAGAGCAACAGTAAGAGCTGGAAGCATGTAAATGGAAAAATCAAGTTAAATAATTAAAATTTAAATAGGCTGAAATGTTTCTTTCTCTCGTAACCCAGATTCTTCGGTTCTCTTTTACAAACAGAATGAGGGAATGTCTTGCTGAATTTCCTAGGCATGTAAAAATGGCAATTTTCCTGAAATTTTGATACAGGGCGAAGTGATTTTTGCAGCTTACTTTTCTAACTTTGCTCACCTGTTTTCTTACTTGTTTATTTTTCACAAGCAGTACCTTCAATCATCTGATGATTCATTTCACTCTATTAAAATTTGAATTTATCTTTTTCTTCTGCAAATAAAGAGATTGTCATATGCCTTTTCCTTTGTCTGCTGATTGAGCTTCCCATTCTGCTTTTACAGAGACATGTGACTCAGTCTAGTGGTAACCGAAAATTTAAGTGCACTGAATGTGGAAAAGCTTTCAAATATAAACATCACTTAAAGGAACACCTACGCATCCACAGTGGTAAATATCCTATGCCGCTTGCCAGTATTGTTCTAGTTTTCCTATTACTTATAGTGCTATCTGTCTACCTCTACATTGCAATTTAAAGCTGTGTATTAACAGGTAGTCAGTAATCAGATAAAGTAAATGAAGTAGAAGTATATGGATAATATAAGGAGATCCCATACAAGAGAGAACTACAGTAGAGTATCAAAACAGTTAAGATGTATAGCTGATTTATTAGCTAAGCAGCAAAAAGTATGATTGCTTTTCATGATGATAAATCTTAGGTTTTGCCATTTTCTAAAACTTTGTTCTTTGGGAAGGAAGAATTAACAGTAACATGTTATTGGTTTAGCTGAGCTGGTGGATGTGCATAATTCTTTTAGAGGCTTAACTTTAATGATGTAGAGTTCATCTAAATATTTGGAGCCCCTGGTGCCGCAATGGGTTAAACCCTTGTGCCAGCAGGACTGCTGACCAACAGGTTGGCAGTTCGAATCTGGGGAGCAGAGTGAGTTTCAATCTCAGCTCTAGCTTCCCATGCAGGAACATAAGAGAAGCCTCCCACATGATGGTAAAACATCAAATATCCAGGCTTCCCCTGGGCAACGTCCTTGCAGATGGCCAATTCTCTCACACCAGGAGCGACTTGCAGTTTCTCAAGTCACTCCTGACACACACAAAAAATCATCATATAGAGGGGAGCCCCCGGTGGTGCAATAGGTTAAAACCTTGTGCTGGCAGGACTGGTCAACTGATGGGTTGGCAGTTCGAATCCGTGAAGCAGGGTAAGCTCCCGTCTGTCGAGCTCTAGCTTCCCATGAGGAAACATGAGAGAAGCCTCCCACGTGATGGTGAAACATCAAACATCTGGGCGTCCCCTGGGCAATGTCCTTGCAGATGGCCAATTCACTCACACCAGAAGTGACTTGCAGTTTCTCAAGTTGCTCCTGACACAAAAATAGCTTCTAGCATTACAGCTTGCATGAGATTTCAGACATAGTTAGAAAAGTTGGGATCTATAGCATTTGTACTTGTGAGACTGTGTGACACTATACACATACACACCAGACTGTCAAGAAATTTTGAGACATTATTACTTGTATGCCACTTTCTGTCTCTCAAAAGAGACACAACACAAACAATCCTGTGAATCTTGATTAGGAAGGAATTGCATTTAAAAAGTTGCTTGAACTTTTAACCGTACACTTCTTCACAGATATGAATTCAGATGAATTACTACCCAATTCTTCAACTATATGATTTTTTTTTCTGCGTCAGAAGTGACTTGAGAAACTGCAAGTTGCTTCTGGTGTGAGAGAATTGGCCGCCTGCAAGGACGTTGCCCAGAGGACGCCCGGATGATTGATGTTTTTACCATCCTGTGGGAGGCTTCTCTCATGTCCCCTCATGGGAAGCTAGAGCTCGACAGACAGTAGCTTACCCAGCTTCCTGTATTCAAACTGCCAACCTCTCGGTTGACCAGTCCTACCAGCACAAGGATTTGCGCCACTGGGGGCTTCCCAATATTTGATGATATATTTCGATTTTTTTCTCCCCCTCTCTTGGTTCTTTGGAGCCAAGCTCCAACTTGTTAACTGAGATTGCTAGAATTGTAAACTTAACTAAGATTATATTGTCACGGTATCTCTTGTCTGTTTGTTTGTTTATATTTATATAGGAGAAAAGCCATATGAGTGCCCAAACTGCAAGAAACGTTTTTCCCATTCTGGTTCCTATAGCTCCCACATAAGCAGTAAGAAATGTATTGGTCTGGTGCCTGTGAATGGACGAACACGAACGGGACTGAAGACATCTCAGTGCTCTTCCCCTTCCCTTTCTGCATCTCCGGGTAGTCCAGCAAAGCCACAAGTACGACAAAAAATAGAGAACAAGCCCTTACAAGAACAACTCCCTGTAAACCAAATTAAAACTGAACCTGTGGATTATGAATTCAAGCCTATAGTGGTTGCTTCAGGAATCAACTGTTCGGCCCCTCTGCAAAATGGGGTTTTCAGTGGTGGTAGCCAATTGCAGGCAACCAGTTCTACTCAGGGTGTGGTGCAAGCTGTTGTTTTGCCAACCGTTGGTCTGGTGTCTCCAATAAGTATCAACTTAAGTGACATTCAAAATGTACTCAAAGTTGCCGTAGATGGCAACATTATAAGGCAAGTATTGGAGAACAGTCACGCCAATTTTGCATCCAAAGAACAAGAAACAATCAACACTGCATCCATACAACAAGCTGGACATTCCCTCATTTCAGCTATCAGTCTTCCTTTGGTTGACCAAGATGGAACAACCAAAATTATTATCAACTACAGCTTGGAGCAGCCTAGTCAGCTTCAGGTTGTGCCACAGAACCTGAAAAAAGAAAACCCTGCCCCGGCAAACAGCTGTAAAATGGAGAAGTTGCCAGAAGATCTTAGAGTGAAGTCTGAGAAAGAGAAAAGCTTTGAAGGAGAGACAAAAGATAGCACTTGCCTTCTAAATGATGACTGTCCAGGAGAGCCTAATGCACTTCAAGAATCAAAGCACTATAATATCAAAAATCCCACTCAGCCGTCTCAGCTCAGTGACGTAGACGCTGAGAAGTCCGAATCCGCTGTTTCAACAGAAGCAGGGGAGGCTAACCTTTCCCCTGGTCAACCCCCTTTAAAAAACCTTTTATCCCTTCTGAAAGCCTATTACGCATTAAATGCACAGCCAAGCTCAGAAGAGCTCACAAAAATTGCCGATTCAGTAAATTTGCCATTGGATGTAGTAGAAAAGTGGTTCAAAAAAATGCAAGCTGGCCAAATTTCTGTACCATCATCTGGACCATCTTCTCCTGAGCCCGACAAATTGAAAGATACTGTTGATAAAGATGACCATACAGGACTTACAAATGAACATCAGGACAGCACATCTGGTTCTGTGAGCCCTCTCAAGACAGATAAACCACCGGCTGTTTCAACAGGATCCACTCAAAACGGCTCACGGAATAACACACCGCCCCCATCACCCCTTAACCTCTCTTCCTCTAGAAATTCACAGGGTTATTCGTACCTTAATGAAGATACCCAAGAAGAGCCACAAATAGAACCTCTTGACCTTTCACTACCAAAGCAACATGGAGAGTCATTGGAACGATCTACCATAACTAGTGTTTACCAGAATAGTGCTTATTCTGTCCAAGAAGAACCTTTGAACTTGACTTGTGCAAAAAAAGAACCACAAAAAGACAGCAGTATTACAGACTCTGAACCAGTTGTAAATGTAATCCCACAAAGTGCCAATCCCATTAATATTGCTATACCTACAGTCACTGCCCAGTTACCTACAATTGTTGCCATTGCTGACCAGAACAGTGTTCCATGCTTACGAGCTCTTGCTGCCAATAAGCAGACTATTCTTATCCCACAGGTAGCTTATACTTACTCAACCACAGTTACTCCTACAGTTCAAGAAACACCAAAACAGATGCAGGCAAATGGAAGTCAGGTACCTAACCTTATATCTGTTTATATGTAAATATTCAAAGGTCCACTTTAAAGAGTCACAAGATATAGTTGAGGAAGTGCAGTATTTGTTTTCTTATTTTTTATTGTATGTGGCCAGATAAAATGTGTTCTTTTTGCCCATGCAAATATAGGCCTTTCCCCTCATCTGCTAGATACCTTTCAGTTATATCATGTCACCTGTTATCTGAAGGACTGGACACATATTAGATTCAAAATTAGAAGCTGATGTTGTGTGTAATATCACTCTTTCTTGTGGAAATGTCTATATAATGTTACTTTCAAGCCTCCAAAACTGGTGATATCACAGACATGCTTTATTTTGTATTTATTCCATGCTAATACGCTTCCAAAAATATCTCAGTGTAACACTAAACATGTATGGTACTTTGTCTGTCTCCACAAAATGGCTGCTTTTATCGTTATATAGCAAAAAAGATAGTATGCCAAATATTCTACTAATTGACAGAATCCAACTTGAAACACATTATTGCACCAATAATTGAATTGTTTCTAGACTTTTTGGCATTGTTTCCTCCATAGTGCTGCTTTGTAAGAAATGTTTTTCTCTCTGTCATCTCTACCTTTATTGTTCTTTGCTTCGTTTGTTACACTTCTGCAATATCTTGTAATCTACTTGGGTGAGCCATATGATTTTTCTACAGTACCACAATACTTGTAATTATGTTGTGATGTTGTCAAAGCCAAATAGTTTAATAGCAGTATGGACAGATGAGGCTAAAAATAATGTTGGCACAAAGAAATGTCAATGTGGGACATGAGATTTGGATATGTGATTACTCAGGTGTGTAATGGAAAGCACAAAAAGGCATATCAATTGTAGCTGCAAAGCCATCGCCATGGTGTTTCAGTACAGATTTGGCTTTGGAGGACTGTAGGGCTTCTGCTATCATCAAGCCTTCATCCATTTGAAACATGGAAGCCGACCCCGGTTATGTCCAGCTGGAAAGCAAGGGAAAAGAGCCTTTATTGCCACATCAGTTTCTGCTGTGCAGTAATACTCATAACAAGCTGAGGGATAAATGTACAGTAGAGTCTCACTTATCCGACCTTCGCTTATCCAATATTCCATTTTATCCGCCCCCCGTTTCCTCCAGCATTTCTCCTTCAATTAAAGTAGCACTCCCCAACTCTCTCTCTTACCAATAAGTGACAAGGAAAAGGGAGAAAAGGGGGGAAAGAGGCAGGATTGAAAGTGGAAACGTCCTCCCTCCTTTCCTCTGTGATTTCCACACTCCTCTTCCGCATCTGGGTACTTCCTGCTGGGCCGCTCTAGCCTCGAGGTGTTGCCATGTCTTAACCCTTTGAGTCCCTGTTATTAGTATTCTAGGTGTCTAGCACCACGTTGGACAGCTGACAGTAGGAGACTCTGTGTTATCTGACATTTTCTTTTATCCAACATTAGACTGGCCCGTATATGTCGGATAACTGAGACTCTATTGTGTATGTTTGCAAACCATAAACCCATTTTGCAAGGTTCTTTTTACACAGCATATGTGGTTGAGGGCAGAACCCTGTCCAATGAATCCAGTTTTTATTTGATTTTCTGCTCACGGGGGAGTTCTTATTCCTTCATAAATATTGCTTAGCTTTCCCACTCATCCAGCAAGATGCAACTAATATTATTATGCATCTGGTCTAAAAACTAAATCTAATCTTACGTTATGAGGGAAAAGACAGTTTGTAAATGGATGATTATGTAGTGAGCACATTCTTATGAGAATTTATTGTTATCTGTTTTCTTTTTTTAGCTTCTTGATAACATTAGAAAATGCTTACATAAGCTGAAATTTAAATGATTTTCTGGACTTTGCCTTAATGTTTGAGCATGGAACCCTAATGCAGATCCATTAAAATGCATACAGATTTGTTAAGGAGAAAGTATGTAGTAGTTAAACAGATATTCAATGTTTCTAGCACCATAAAATAAAGGGATTTTTTCTTGAGAAACGACAAACAAAAGTAATGTGATCTGGAGCAATAAGATTATATATTACTATTAGATAGAGTAAAACAGATACTAAGTGGCAGATGACCCAATTACCTCAGTCTGGAAACTCCTTTCCTGTGAAATGCTCTTGTATTGCATTGCTATTTCACCATAGCTTCCACTTACAATAGCATTCTCTGTACTACCTGGAAGTCCTTCTTTCCTATAAATATCTGCTACTGTGAATGCACCGCTTTGTGGCTTTTACAGCTATTAACTATTAGGAAGGCTCGTGAGAACAAAGATATTTCACTACACAAATGTTGTCTGGGATTTCAACGAGTTGCCAAAGTGTAGTAAAACTAAGCATTGATTTTGCTCTTTATTGTACAGCCTTCCATGAACACTGCATTTTAATTAGTTTGAGAATGTTGTTCCTTGACTTCTTAGGATGAAAGACAGGACACTAGCTCAGAAGGGGTATCAAATGTGGAGGATCAGAATGATTCTGATTCCACACCGCCGAAGAAGAAGATGAGAAAAACAGAAAATGGAATGTATGCTTGTGATTTGTGTGACAAAATATTCCAGAAGAGTAGCTCTCTCTTGAGACATAAATATGAACACACAGGTATGTGAATAAGAAGGTCAATGTCTAAAGCTTATTATTGTGGTGTAGGTCAGCCTCCTGATATGGACAAATAATTAATTAATATAATAATAGTAATAATCATAATTTTATTTCTTACCTGCCTCTCCCAGTGGCTCAAGACAGTTACAACATAGCTAAAAACACATATAAATGCACATAAAATGTAACAGTAAAGGTTTCCCCTTGACATTAAGTCTAGTCACGTCTGACTCCGGGGGGTGGTGCTCATCTCCATTTCTAAGCCAAAGAGCCAGCATTGCCTGTAGACACCTCCAAGGTCGTACTAATTCATCAAAATTGTCCACCTGAAATTATCACTTAAACCACTGATTTCTCAATCTTTCTCTAAGGAGAATTAACAACTTTTTAAATTAAGTTTAAAGTCTTTTTCTTTTGAACCATCCCCCCCCCCCCCCCCAAATTAGGTTAGTTATCATTGTGTAAGAAAAGGTAAAGATTTCCCCTGACATGAAGTCTAGTCGTGTCTGACTCTGGGGGGTGGTGCTCATCTCTATTTCCAAGCTGAAGAGCCGGCGTTGTCTGTAGATGCCTCCAAGGTTATGTGGTCAGCATAAATGCATGGAGCGTCTTTACCTTCCTGCAGAAGCGGTACCTGTTGATCTACTCACATTTGTATGTTTTCAAATTGCTAGGTTGGGAGAATCTGGCCCTAAGAGAAGGAGCTCACCCACTCCCTAGATTCGAACCACCAACCTTTAGGTCAGCAAGTTCAGAAGATCAGCGGTTTAACCTGCTGTGCCACCAGGGGGCCCACCTATCATTGTGTGTAATTTCCAATTAATGATGGCCCTAAGAGTTTTCTCAGCAAAAGTTGTTCAAGGGGGCTGAGAGATTGAGCTTTCCAATGGGCATCCAGTGAATTTCCATAGCCCAATGGAAATTTGAATGCTGGTTCCTCAGAGTCCTGGACCAACACTCAGACCACTAGATTACACTGATTTTTAAATTAAGTAGTCGTTTTTTCTCAAAATATTGCTTTGTGAGGTATGGTTTGTACCTGTAGCTCAAGCAGGGTAGGGACTGCTTCATTGAGTAGATTGTGATCCCACTTGGGTTACACAAGGACACAAAACGGTTGTGAGATACAATTGTTTTTCTTTTTCAGGTAAAAGACCTCATGAATGTGGGATCTGCAAGAAAGCATTTAAACACAAACATCATTTGATCGAACACATGCGATTGCACTCTGGAGAAAAACCGTATCAGTGTGACAAATGCGGCAAGCGATTTTCACACTCGGGGTCTTACTCTCAGCACATGAATCACCGCTACTCCTATTGCAAAAGGGAAGCAGAGGAACGCGACAGCACAGAGCAGGATGAGGCGGCACAGGAGCACCTGGGTGGGGAGCACGGTGAGGCTGGCGCTTCTCCCTCGCCACTCGACTCGGACGAGAGGGAGAGCTTAACGAGAGAGGAAGACGAGGAGGAGGAGGAAGAAGACAGTGAGAAAGAGGAGGAGGAGGAAGAAGAGGAAGACAAAGTGGTGGAGGGGCTGCAAAACGAAAAAGAATGTGGAAAACTACAAGAGGAGGAGGAAGGTGAGGAAGAAGTAGTAACTGAAGGTAACTTGAAGGTTGAAGAAACTGTAAATGGAGAAAGCAGTATTAAACAAGAAGTTGTACAGAAAGAGGAGCCATTGTTAGATGAAGCAGCAAGTGAAGCTTAACTGAGGATGTGGTTTTGTACAAGGAAAAGAAATCTCAACCGGTAATGAAGTTTGTTCTATACTCTACATGCTTTTCATGGAAGCACAGTAGCCTGTGCACTGTGAGTCCTGTTCACTACTGTGTAACAAAAATGAAAAAAAAAGAAACAAGAAAATATAAAATATATATATATCCAGGTGTGCCTGAACCTCAAACCTAATAATTTTTCACACAGTTTTCAAAAGTTAGGAACAAGTTTGTGACCTGAAACAGATTAGAAGAACATGGTGGCTCTGGAAGCAAATAGTTAACATGTTGTAGGAAACATGTTTTATTTGATACGTGTTGGACATCAGTTGGTTTTTATCAGTATTATTATTATTATTTTCCTTTTTTTTTTGTTGTTGTTGGTTTAATTTTTCAATTGTACAATTGGGAGAGATTTATGTTGTTGTTTTTTTAAAAAATATATATCAGTGACAAATTCTGCTAATTCCACTTCAGTATTTTATTATATTTTTTAAAAAAATGTGAGAACTTCTGCACTACAGAATTCCCTTAAGCAGAAAGGTATGATGCAGTTCCAAACAGTGCTTGACTACCTTTGTAAATTGAGCATAGAAGGTAGCGGTTTATAACATTTAGATGTTGTTCGTAGATACATTTTAAAGTGTATTGTTAGCCTTAAGAAAGCAGCTGATAGAAGAACGGAAGTTTCTTACTCATGTGGTTGAAAACGTAGTTTGAAAAGATTGTGGCGGGCTTCTGATTGCAGGGACTAACAGTGTTAATACTGGTGAGGACAGCCAAGTTGTCGAAATCAGTGTTTGTAATTATGTTCTGGGCTATGTCGTAAAACACAAAAGAAAAAAATATATATGAAGGATATGACATGAAGCTTTGTATCTCCTTTGGCCTTATGCAAGACCTTGTGTGCTGTAAGTGCCATTTCTCAGTATTTTGAAGGCTCTGACCAGCCTTTCTCCAATGTGTGGCCTACAATAACTAGCATTTGTTGATTTGTATTGAACTTCTGTAAATTAAATCATGGGGGGAAAAACACTCAGCCATTAGAAAAGCAAAAGCACTGGTACATTTTCATAATGCAATTCTTCAGTATTATTATTATTTACTTTAATAATTTACTTGGAGAATTTCTCTAGAGTAATTAATTACGAAGGGAAATGTCTAATCTGTTTTATCGGTTCACTTAATTTCAGACACATACGTAATATGTTATTGGGCTCATATGTTTCCAAATGTTAGTTATTCTGGACCCCATTTATTGACAATGTTAGCTGATTTTAACCTATCAGTATTATTTTATTTTCTTTTAGTTTCTAGATCTGTGCAACATTTTGTACTGTATGTTTTCAAACCTGGCAGTATTAATACCCTTCTTACTGACATATGTACCTTTTTAGTTTTAGAAAACTTTTATATTTATGTGTCTTATTTTTATATTTCTTTATTTATTACACAGTGTAGTGTATAATACGGTAGTTTGTATTAATACAATAATATATTTTAGTATGAAAATTTGGAAAGTTGATAAGATTTAAAGTAGAGATGCAATTGGTTCTCTTGCATTGAGATTTGATTTAACAGTGTTATGTTAACATTTATACTTGCCTTGGACTGTAGAAGAGAAGAATTAAAACGGGAATGTATCAATTTTACAATTGCAATCAATTCATTTTATCTTTTCCCAGTTTTTAATATAAAGCTCTTAAATTTCGGAATTCACTGTGTGTAATAGCATGATGCTCTGCGGTTTTATTAAGAGATTATCCTAACCATAAAACACTCATTTTCTTAGGTAAGCCAAGCTAGAATAATCTTCTAAACAGTGTTGGGAACAATGTTTAACATTTCTGTGCCAATTTGTTCCTGTTTTCATGTATGTGAGTTACAAATCTGAAACTTTTTTTTAAGTTTCTTGTTACATCATGGTCATTTTCTAGTTTTTTACCAGACTCCCCATCTCACAATAAAAAACGTCAACAAGCCTGACTTACTGTCATTATTGCCATAATTAAGTTAAATGAGTTGACTGCTGAAATGAACAACAAAAAATATATGTGAAAAGTACATTTTAAAATTCTAAAGCAGTGGTTCCCAACCTGTGGTCCATGGACCACCAGTGGTCCACAAGAACTAAAATATGGTCCACAACCTCACTGTTACTACACCGTTGCAACAAGAGCAACTGGTCTCACAAAACCCTCTTATAGTGCCGAGACTTATTAAATATGGTTTTCTGTGGGCAAGCAGATGGTGACTACTGGATGGCATATGTTCTATATCAGAAACTAGAGCTGATGTGGTCTATCCAATCCATTTTTCTGAATCAGCACCCCAAATAACCAAACCAAATCTGAAGATGACCAAAAACTAATTCGTAAGCCTTTTGGTACTAATCTTGGAGAGTGGTCCCTGGTCAAAACAAGGCTGGGAACCACTGCTCTGAACCAATATGTTCAAATCCATTGAATCTGTAATTCTGTCTAATAGCATCTGCTAAGAGCTCCAAGCACAAATTGTGTATAAAAGGAGACAAGGACATCCCATTTCATTATGAAAAAAAAAATAAGAAAACATCAGTCATAACCTTGGCCCTGAATATAAAAAATGTACCCATTTCAAAAATACTTTAGGAAATTTGTTTCAAAAACCACTGCTTCACATTTCTTTTCCTCCTTATTCTTTTTCTAGAGAATTGATCTAAGAAATGCATCATAACTAAAAACAGAATAAAACCAATGTTAACGAAAAACACTAACATATTTTAACCTTTCTGAAAATCACTATGTCTTAAGAGGGTGAAGAGAGATTGGAGAAAAACTGAAAACCGCCAACAAGTATTATAGCAAAGAAGGAGTGATGTTTGGAACTATCCCTGTGGCTTAAATTCCCTTCCTTGGTCTTTGATTATTTTTTTTATCATGTTAGAAGCAACTTGAGAAACTGCAAGTTGTTTCTGGTGTGGGAGATATGGCCGTCTGCAGAAATGTTGCCCAGGGGTCACTCGGATGTGTTACCATCCTGTGGGAGGCTTCTCTCACGTCCCCGTATGGGAAGCTGGAACTGACAGACAGGAGCACACGCCATCATGTGGATTCAAACTGCCGACTTTCAGGTCAACAGTTTAGCTGGCACAAGAGTTTAACCCATTGCACCACCGCGGCTTGGGTCTTTGATTCACAACCTCCCATTTACAAAGGCAAAAGAAATAATGTCGTAAAAGTTGGGAAAGAAGAATATTTGGAAACAAATGTCCTCTGTTGTAGTCTTCTGAATGAATACTACTAGTGACATCTATAACTCACTCCACGTACTCACAACTGAAATATGGAATCTGGTAAGTTTTGACCTAGAATGTCCAACAAGGGAAAAAATCCCAACATTGCATCCCAAAAATCAGCTACATGCCAACTATATAAAGTCTTTGTTGTTGCATATGTATTTGTGTAGAGAGAGAAAAGAACAATATGTACAATGGAGGTTTTTTTTCCTATACTCCTTCCACATTCACCTTTATCTATCTGTTTGTTTGTTTAAATATTTTTAGCATGAGATCTCAGAGTATCAAACAGTAAAACAACATACAGGCAGTCCCTGAATTACTAACATCTGACTTACAAACAACTCATAGATAAGAACAGGAGTGAGACAACAGGAAGTGAGAGAAATCTACCCCTTAGAAGGGAAATCCATTCCTGGAAGAGTTATCATGGGGAAAAGGTGTCTCCACTGAAGCTTTGTCACCAATCCTTGTTTCCACAACAAGCCAAATGTTTCAAAATCCAATCATCACAGAGACAGAAAGTGAAGTGAAATCTTCTCAACAGGCACAGGCAGCTAAACAGGAGTGTTAACTCTAAACTACTGAACCATCTCCAAATTGAAATTAATAGATAATTTAAAGAAAATAAATACATATTAAGCCATTCAAACAATGTCAGTAAGAGTTTAAACCATGCCTGTACTTAGAACTAAGTCAGATCCGAGTGAGTTTAATAAAAAAAAAGTAATGTTTGGATCTAGTATCAAATAGCAATATTGGTGAGAATCAGGGCTTCACTGATGGATGAAGGGATTAGATAAATGGAATGCAAATGCACTGATTTTCTTCAATCCTGTTTTTAATGTTTTGACTACAAAGAAGAAGGAAATTGTTAGAAAACAAGGTTGATACTTAGAAGAATATAGAAATCCCAAAAAGGTAAGATTGGAGGGTTGAAATTGAAAATAGTGTCATGTACATTGTCTTATGTTCTTTATTAGGAAAGGAAAGTTCTACATGAATACATCATAACTGAAGTCTTCAATTGCCAAATAATGCCAAGTAGCATTGGATTTGTATAGCTGTTTTGTCTGTATATTGCAACAACCCTTTTGAGCATAATAGGTATAAAAAAAATCATGTCAAGAGTGGCTTGAGAAACTGCAAGTTGCTTCTGGTGTGAGACAATTGGATGTCTGCAAGGACATTGCCCAGTGGACACCTGGATGTTTTGATGTTTTATCATCCTTGTGGGAGGCTTCTCTAGCATGGGAAGCTAGAGCTGACAGGGGGAGCTAATCCGTGCTCTCCCCAGATTCGAACCTCCGACCTATCAGTCTTCAGTCCTGCCGGCACAAGGATTTAACCCATTGCGCCACTGGAGGCTGGTGCAATAAAAATGAAGAAGTGTAATAATAAAGCAATCTTCTTTTCCTTATACGGTGCTTTGAGGTTAAGGAAGAAGATCCATCACGCTTCCCATCTCACATCATGACTTCTTGTCTTCATTTGTCATCTCTTTTGCAGAGTTCACCACACAATTGAGGCCATTGTTTTCATGATCTGTAGCCAGTTTTCATCTACCTCATTTCTGACCCACAGTCACTTTGTTTAGTTTTGATTTTGTTGTTTTCAGTGACACTCGTTCTCTGAGTTATATTAAGCATCTTCACTATGAGTTTTCAAATTTCCTATTCATTTGTTCTGTCATTTTTTCAATATAGTTCTTCAATCTATTGCAATTTCTTCACCATAATGTTTTTGCTCATACTTATGCTTTTTCAAAAAAAAATTCAAGTTGCTTAACCCTGCTGTAAATGGGTGGTTATTTCACGTGCGCCTTACGGCTTTTTATTTCATAATAAAGCTTTGAGAAGAGACTTGTCATGAGAGCTGATCAGATTGGAAATCAGTCATTCCTATCTTATTCATTAGAAGAGCTTTTAAAATTGTAATTACAATTCTGCTGTGGCATTCAACAAGTCTTCAGTATGACAGATTATTTAATAAAAGCAGGATAATGCTAAAACCCTCTACGGCATCTTTTCATTCTCGCTTCGTAGTTGCAACTACGCAGATTCAGCATAAATTGGCTTTGCTTTCATTTGAATGAGGTGTTCTCCAAGATATTTACACCTATGCATTCTGCCAATCAAAAATTCAATCAGAATTGTAAACTTGATTTACTTTTAGATTCATTCCCATGACAGCTAGGTTATCTTCACAGATAGAAGCTCTTGTGTTAGAAATAAAAATAAATAAATTAAGGATCTTTCCCATTCCTGAATTTATCCTAAATCCAAAATCAGAAGAGTGCCCAATAAAACACCATCTTTTCATCAAATGCATCTCATGTGTTTGGTAATCCTTAATTGCCAAACTTGGATTTCAAAGAATCTTCCTCACAAGTAATTGTTGTTGTTGATTATTATGATTGTCTGCCTTTATAGATCAAAGAAAATTCAAAAGTCCACAAAACACTCTCTCCCTTAAGTGCCCTTATTAAGCATTAGTGGCTTTTATCAAGAGAGCATTGTTGACGGCTCTCCGATATCGACACTAATGCCAACAATGTGTTGTTAGCGTAAGACTGTGACCTAAAGGCTAGAATGATCTTGGTGACAGATCCACACAAATCCAGGAGTAATGCAAGTATCTTTTCAGAGATTGCATAAGGATTTATACAGGGGGGAAAGGTTAAGGTTTCCCTCTGCCATTAAGTCTAATCGTGTCCGACTGGGGGGGGGGGAGTACTCATCTCCAGTTTTAAGCCATTGTCCTTAGACGCCCCCAAGATCATGTGGCCAGCATGACTGCATGGAGCACTGTTACCTTCCCACCAAAGCGGTACCTATTGGTCTCACATTTGCATGTTTTTGAACTGCTAGTTTGGCAGAGGTTGGGGCTAGCAACGGGAGCTCACCCCGCTCCCCAGATTCAAAGTGCTGACCTTTCAGTCAGCAAGTTCAGCAGCTCAGCGGTTTAATCCGTTGAGCCACCGGGGGCTCCTATTAATAAGGAACTCCCGGTTGCACTTACTATGCAAGGTACCTCCTTGCATAATAAGTTTTCCTGAGACCCCAACATGGCGATTAAATGGCTGCTAAGCACATCTCCATTCCCCCATCTAAAAGGGTACATACCATTACTTCATTAATTCATTCAATTTATAGCCAACCAAGGCAGCTTACAAAAATGAAAATAGTTGACTAAAATATATACATTGCAACATCAATATTGCCATTGAAAACAGTTAAAAATGAATTAATATAAATTTAGAACAAAAAGAGGGTAGAAACATATGTTTCCCACCATATAAGTTAAAATCACTTGAATGCCTATCTCAGTAAGATCTCAACCTGCCAGAAAAAAGACAACTGGGATGGGGCGTATTGGACTAGCCATGGACAGGGGTTCTGCAGCCTGGGGGCAGCCGTGAAGAAAGCTCTGTCTATTAGGGCTGGGCGGTTTCGTTTCGTAATTCGTTAAAAATTCGTTATTTTTTTTATTACGAAGCGATAACGAACCATTCAGGAGCAACTAAAAAACGAAACAATTTTTAAATTCGTTTCGGAATTGTTTCGAATTTGTTATGTATTTGTTTCGTTATCGTTTTGAAATCGTTTCGTTATTATTTCCGCATGTCTGGGGCAAGTTTTATAGTTGTTTGTTTAATCAGTGAAAAAAATTATAAATATCACACCAACAGTCAACAACAGAGGGAGAGGGAAGCTTCAGAAGTTCCCCCTGTCCCATTTGGAGGTTTTTTTAGCGTATTGCGCGGTCGCGTCCGCCATTAACGAATCGATTTGTTATTGTTTCGAAATTGTTTCGTAATTGTTTCGTATTGTTTTGTAATTTACGAAATTTCGTAAATATCGAACTTTTTAAAAGAAAAATTTCGGAATTCTTTTAAAAATCGAAACGCAAAAACCCCCAAAAAACGAATCGATTTTAGAAACAAATTTTTCCGTTGTTACCCAGGCCTACTGTCTATACGATGGTGGCAGGACCAAGAGAAAGCCCTCCCTTGAGGATCCTGAGACTCAAGGTGGTTCAGATATCAGCCAGGGGAGTCACGAAAGCCCGCAGCCACCATTGCCACAAAACAAAACTCACCTTCGTGTTTAATTCACATCAGGGAAGGACTCCATCAGAATTGCTATTCAATTTAAAATCCAATCATAATGTTACTCTAATCCACTTGACTTGATCTAAAGTTTGTTGTTTATTCATTCAGTTGCTTCCGACTCTGTGACCTCATGGACCAGCTTACGCCAGAGGTTCCTATCAGCGATGGCCACCCCCAGCTCCTTCAAAGTCAAGCTAGACACTTCAAGGATACCATCCATCCATCTTGTCCTTGGTCTGCCCCTCTTCCTTTTTCCTTCCATTTTCCCCAGCATCATTCTCTTCTCTGAGCTTTCCTGTCTTCTCATTATGTGGCCAAAGTATTTCATCTTTGCCTCTAATATCCTTCCCTCCAGTGAGCACTCAGACTTAATTTCTTGGAGCATAGACTGGTTGGATCTTCTCACAGTCCGAGACACTCAGAATTTTCCTCCAACACCACAGTTCAAAAATGCCTATCTTCCTTCGCCCAGCGATCCTTATGGTCCAGCTCTCTTCACTCTTCTACTCTTGATCTAAAGTAGTCCAGTTCAAATTTTAATATGTTGGCCAGGGCAACTAAAGGGGCAGTGTGTACACCAAGATGAAGTGCATTTAGCATTTATGGGAAAGAGAAATGCAGTGTGTGAAGAGGTTTTCAGAAAACAGAATGAGAAGCACCCAAACATCGATATTCTTTTCAGATAATATCAAGGTCCTCAAAACTAGTCACAAGGTTTGTTTGTTTTAAAGCTTTGAGCTGGTTACAATTTCAACATAAATTGCCAAACGCTGAATCAGAAGGTAATGGAAGTTTGGGACAAACTCTCCTAGAGCTGATGTAAAATTTAACATTACATCAAAGTCCAGGTCTTTTAAAGCACGTTAGGCTTTTAGACCTTTGAAGGAGACAGTCTCCTATTTTTATCAATTTTATACTTATTTATGCAATGCTTTTTACACAAAATAAATAAATAAAGGAGCCAGTCTATACATTGGCTGATTATGCATGTCCCAAATGTCCTCTCTAAAACACTGAATAAAACTTAGCGATGCACATTTGGGATGATATCCCTTTGAGTGGAAAATGTTTTACGTTTCCTATGCATTCTCCCCTACTGGGATTATTCATACTCTGGCAGTAGTTTTGTGTTTTTGGCATTTCAGACTACACCACCACCTGTGTGTATGTTGCTGTGTTGGAGCCAAGAGGGAATGGAATAGTCTCATTTCTAATCTGAATGCACTTGCTCCAATCAAAAGTCCTTGGATCACATACGGTCCATGGAAATTGGACATGCATTTCAACCCTTTTTAAAATCATTCTGGTGTGGCAATATAGAAGTGAGCTCAACAGTTCCACACTTTCCTCGCCTCCATATTAAAGGGTCCAGAGATACTATTTTTCCCTCTTTCATAGACAAAAATAGAACGCTGAAAGCCACGTTTTACTTAATTATTAATTTTTCTCCATTTAGACATTTATTCTGTTTTTTACTACAGTGTTTTGCCATCTAAAAGCAATACAGGTTGAGTATTCCTTAGTCGAAATGCTTGGGACCAGAAACATTTGGGATTTTGGAATACCTGTCTTTGCATACAAGTGCATAGCAAAATGCCTTGGAGATGGGTCCCAAGTCTAAGCTCAAAATTAATTTAGTAACATATCCACATTAGACATATAGTCTAAAAGGCTCATAAAGGTAAAAGTAAAGTTTTTCCCTTGACATTAAGTCCAATCGTGTCAGACTCTAGGGGGTGGTGCTCATATATATTTCTAAGCCGAAGAACTGGCATTGTCCGTAGAAACCTCCAAGGTCATGTGGCTGGCATGACTGCATGGAGTGCCATTACCTTCCCACCAGAATAGAACCTATTAATCTATTCACATTTGCTTGTTTCGAACTGTTGGCAGAAGCTGGGGCTAACAGTGGGAGCTCAGCCTGCTCCCCAGATTCAAACTGCTGACCTTTTGGTCAGCACGTTCAGCAGCTCAGCAATTTAACATGCTGTGCCACCGGGGGCTCATACACTACACAATATTTTTTAATAATTTAGTACATGAAACAAAATGTGTACACATTGAACTGTCCAAAAGCAAAAGTATCAGTATACTTTACATGTGGACAGTTTTGGATTTTGGAGTATTTGGGAATTCCGGACAAGACATACTCTAACCTAAAAGCAAGATTCACCGTCTCACACCACCATGTGGTTTAATAAGCTAATTTGTCTGTCCTGTTTTGTTACTGCAGCTTTTCCATCATACTGCTTAATATACAGTATTTCTCTGCAGTGAATTCTCTCATATGACTAATTCACAACTGTTAAATGAGACTGTTGAACTCTGGCTTTCTCTTTTGCAATTAGCATTCTGTCAAACTATATTTAACAGGTACGTATTAGTGTGATGACTAGCCCTTGAAGATGATGTATCAAATGCACCTCTTTTAAAATGATGTGTACAGGGCGCTGAAATTATGGATCTGTTGTTCTTTCTACAGAAATGTTTCCTGGCAATAAAGTAGACATTATTTGACAGGACATAGCACATGTCCTCATGGCAAGAAGCTTGATCAGTCAGTCTCCTAGTCCTTCTGAACCCAGGTTCACATATCACAGTATTTCTCAAACTGGGGGTTAGGACCCCAGGGGGGGGGGTCGCAAGGGGAGTTCCAAGGGGTCGCCAAAGACCATCAGAAAACATATATTTCTGATGGTCTTAGGAACCCCTTTGGCAGAGAAGACTGAAGATCTCTCCACCTGTCCATCTCCACCTGTCAATGCCCACCAATGCCTTCCAGTGTTTTCAGTTGATCATGGAAGTTCTGTGTGCCAAATTTGGTTCAATTCATTCATTGGTGGAGTTCAGAATGCTCTTTGATTGCAGGCAAACTATAAATCCCAGCAACTACAACTCCTAAATGACAAAATCAACCCCCTTCTCCTCACCACCCCAACAGTATTCAAATTTGGGTGTATCAGGTATTTGTGCCAAATTTGGTCCATTGAATGAAAATACATCCTGCAGATCAGATATTTGCATTACGATTCATAACAGCAGCAAAATTACAGTCATGAAGTAGCAATGAAAATAATTTTATGGATGGGGGTCACTACAACATGAGGAACTGTTTTAAGGGGTCATGGCATTAGGAAGGTTGAGAAACACTGACATATCATGAAACAAATGTTCTGTTTGCCAAAGATTGGGACTGATTTCACTCTTCCTGGGCCTCTCCTATAAAATCCTATTTAGCGATGGGAGAAAAACTTTATATAGATTGAAAAAAGGTTATCGAAGTCATGATCCTGTCCTTGTTTCTTCTTTGCTACATCACACCAATACATTAGATAATATGGAGCTCCCGGTGACGCAGTCGGTTTAACCCTTGTGCCAGGACGACTGCTGACCAATAGGTTAACGGCTCAAATCTGGGGAGAGCGGGTTGAGCTTCCTCTGTCAGCTCTAGCTCCCCATGCAGGGACATGAAAGAAGCCTCCCACAAGGATGTTAAAACATCAAAACATCCAGGCGTCTCCTAGGCAATGTCCTTGCAGACGGCTAATTCTCTCACACCAGAAGCGACTTGCAGTTTCTCAAGTTGCTCCTCACACACAAAAATAGATAATATATTGCTCATATCTTCACAAAGGAAGGCTATATATCACCATTGTACGTCGTTCAACATAACACATTACATAAAATTCATTTTAATTAGCTATAAGCCTAGTGTTAGGATGGGCTAGGCTGATCTTTCATCTGAAGAAAAGCAGGGACCTTAAGATATATTATAAAACATTATTTTAAAATGTTGTGAGTAAATACTATAAACTGTGTCCCTGGTATCAATGGATAAATAAGATTTCATAACCTCTATGGGTTATATATACGATGATAAAGAAGACCATTTGCCATAACGGAGTGGAAGTCAGTCTGGGTTAATTGCTGCAGTGGAACCACATAATGCATCCAGACATAAATAATTGCTTTGAATTTCATTATTATCTGTTCTGCTTTATTTAAATGTTGTCCTCAAAATCCATCCTTAAAACTCCCTTGTCATGTCCAGCATGATTCTCAATGAACAACCAGAAGCTATCCGACTATTTTGCATCATGTGTAACACCTTCTAAATCAATATTTTGAAACTCTCCTCAACTGGCCTTCCTCTGTCTCTCCTTTCCTGATGATATATGATGGCAAGTCAAGAATCAGCAGTACATCAAAACAACTTTATGGCTTAGGATTTTTGATAGATTTATGGGCTCTGTTATAGTTCAGCTGCCTTGCTTTTAATTAATTGATTAAACTAATTAAATATCAGCAGCTCTCTATTTCTTAATGTAAGAGGTGGGTTGCAAGATACTTAATGTTTTGTTGGCTACAAAACGTAGACAAAATGTTCTCAGATGCATTCCTGAATTAAGTCATCACTTTATATAGGGAGAGATAAATGGAATCGTTGTATGACATTATTTTTTTCTAAGTCAGAAACTTTGTTTAAAACAGCATGCTTCATATTTATCTTCAAACACTGTAGTTGATTTTCTCAATCCGTATATGGACTGTTTATTGATAACCAACTTACCAAAAAGAACCATGATGTATCTATTAAAACAGGAGCAGGCCACTTTTTCAGTTTGTGTGTGTGTCAGGAGCGACTTGAGAATCTGCAAGTTGCTACTGGTGTGAAATAATTAGTCATCTGCAAGGACATTGTCCATAGAATGCCTGGATGTTTTACCATCCTGTGGGAGGACTTCCCTCATGTCTCCCCATTGGAAGCTACAGCTGAGACGAGAGCTCACCCGCTCCCTGGATTTGAACTGCCAACCTGTCGGTCGGCAGTCCTGTCAGCACAAGGTTTAACCCATTGCGCCACTGGGGGCTCCTACTTCTTCAGGTGTAGGAGACTGAACTGAAATCCTTTAGACTAGTGGTTCACAACCTGTGGATCTCCAGGTGTTTTGGCTTACAACTCCCAGAAATCCAATCAGTTTACCAGCTGTTAGGAATTCTGGGAGCTGAAGGCCAAAATATTTGGAGACCCACAGGTTGAGAACCTACTTTAGACCCTACTATGGCATCAGTTAGCACCTATGGTTTCTGATGCCACTACCTAAACTCATTGTTCAGGTTCCAGCCAAAATTTCTCAGTGGTGCTGGATAGTCCAAGAGCAGTGGTTCCCAAACTTTGGTCCTTCAAGTGTTTGGGACTTCAACTCTCAGATACCCTACTTAGTCTGGTCAACAATATGGAATCCTGGGAGCTGAAGTCCCAAGTGTGAGAATCACTGTGCCAGAGTGTCCTTTTGTACCGTAGCCCTACCAATCCATGGGAATGTTTATATTTATTCTTTCTGGATATAAGGAAGAGAAGTTTTGTAGGGACTGCTCAACCACCAATTTTCCTTAGAATTATTTCTTTGGCAGTGACAAGCAAGAGTGACAACTGCTTTGCTGGTTCATTGACCAGTCGTTCATATTTTATTTTCATCCATTTTAAAGACAATTAATTGGAAAATGGGTTTATATATCTGTGGAATGATTCCGCCCAGGCACTAACAAGCCACACCAAAAAAACTGCCAGGCCATCACATGCTAATCAAGGTGGTCAGTTGAAACATTCACACCTAGCTCCAGCAGACAAGAGTTCTTTGTCCCACCCTGGTCATTCCACAGATATATAAAATCATTTTCCTAGTTCCAACAGACCTCACTACCTCTGAGGATGCTTGCCATAGATGCAGGTGAAACATCAGGAGAGAATGCCTCTAGAATATCGCCATATAGCCCCAAAAAAACTACAACGCAGTGTAATCAAAAGTTAAATTACCACTCTTTGAGGTTTCCAAAAGAGGTCGTGCCCCATAAGAGGCTGTAGTGTTGTTGAAATTGTCTGTATAATTAGAAAATACTAACGACTCAGCCTAGACTTCACAGTGCCCACTTTTTTCACCTCTTCTACGTCAGTTCACTTTCTGGGTATGTTTTACTTAGGAAAGGGCTGTGGCTCATTCTTTGGATTGACTAACAAGAAGTTTGGATATTATTTTCTCCTTTGTGCTGTTTTCTGTTTTTCAGCCACAATGAAATGAAATGAATGGGAATGTTTTCCATGTGTGGTCCCTTGAAATGGTGAATATGGGGAAAGATGTCATTGCATAGCAAAAAATTAAAGCATGAATGTCTATGCTCTTTTCCCGTCTGTAATTAGACCAAATTAATAATCTCAGTTTGATATTCTCTGGTTTTTATATTTCGGTATAATAAAATATATTGTCAGGGGAGCAATATACTACAAATTAATCAGTTTTAATGTCTGTGAAATTGCTTCTGTGTGATCGTTTGGTTAGACGGATCTTCCTTGACAGTCTACAAGAAATTCCGATATTTAACATTTCCAGGCCTGAAAAGTTGCATGTATTCACAATGTGGAGATAAAATGGAGATGGAGCCCGGTGAGATGTTTGAGTGCCAGGACACAGCAATCAAATTAATATTGGTTCGGAGTAGGCCCCCCACATGCTGCTAATTCATTACCTGCAGCTAAATTGCAATCAGAAAAGTGCAAAAGTTTTTTTTTTTCCTGTCTGGAGGAGGAAGGGAGTTGGAATCAAGTTATAAAAATGTTTTTCTCCTTCCAGTACTAAGCCTCTGTGGGTTTTTAAAGCACAAAATGTGAGCAAACCTGAACCCGAGGGAACTAGCTTTCAGAAAGCAAGCCGTAATCCAAGTAGACATTATCTCAGACAGTGAAAGCAATGGGAATTGAGCTCCACTTGGAGGAAAATGGAAGAAGTAGTCATTAAGAGCAAGGTGGAAGCATGGCTTGTTGCTTTTCCTGCAAACAAAGGCTGAGGTAATAAGAGTGTGTATGTGTGTACATTTTATTCTACAATGGCAATTTCCTTGTGAAGGTACTTCAAAATATAGAGGTAATCTTATAATCCCCACATTCATTGTATGAACAGCTAGAACTTTCTAATGCAATGGGTTAAACTCTTGTGCCAGCAAGACTGGTCGACCGAAAGATTGGCGGTTCGAATCCGGGAAGCAGGATAAACTCCTGTCTGTTGAGCTCTAGCTTCTCATGTGGGGGCATGAGAGAAGCCCCCCACAGGATGGTAAAACATCAATCATTCGGGTGTCCCCTGGGCAACATTCTTGCAGACAGACAATTCTCTCACACCAGAAGCAACTTGCAGGTTTTCAAGTTGCTTCTGACATGAAAAAAGCATGACCCCAATATCCATGGATATATAGGTTCCCAAACTTACAGTGGAAATAGGAAACTGTGGATAACAAAGAACCCTATTAAAATGATCAAGTTCTGCCTGAGGCTACCTGCAATGACATTTAAAGCTCTAGGTGTCTTGGGACCTTGTTGCTTGAGGCCTCTCCCTATGTGTGCCTGTCTGAGGATTGAGGTGTGTTGGGGAGTGTCCTCTCAGTGAGGTCAGTACAGTGTGTGAAGACGTGGGAGACGACCTTCTCAGCCATGCCATACAATAGTGGAATGTCATCCCCTTGGAGGCCCAATTGGTGTCAAGACTGGCTTCCGTAAGTGCAGTGTAAAATGTGGCTATTGATACACATCTGTATGGTGTGGAGCAGTGTGAAGTCTGTTGGAGGAAGTGAAGGGGATGGGAGGTATGACAGATGTGTAAAGGTGCAAAAGAATATGTTCTGGGTTGTAGGTTTTTTGGGCTGTATAGCCATGTCCTAGAAGCATTCTCTCCTGACGTTTTGCCTGCATGTATGGCAGGCATCCTCAGAGGTTGTGAGGTCACAACTTCTGGGGATGCCTGCCATAGATGCAGGCGAAACATCAGGAGAGAATGCTTCTAGAACATGGCCATACAGCCCAAAAAACCTACAATAATCCAGCAGTTCCAGCCATGAAAACCTTCTACAATATGAAGATAAGTTCATCAACAAGAGGTGAAGGGAAAGGAGGAAAAGATGGAAAGGAAGATGTGATGTACAAGTGGCAGAGAGTACATCTACACTGTTGAATTCCTGCTGCTTGAGACCACTTTAACTGCCATGGCTTGATACTATGGAATCAAGGAAGCTGTCATTTTACAAGATTTTTAGCCTTCTCTGCCAAAGGGTGCAGGTGTCTTACCAAAGTACAAATTCCAGGATTGCATAATGTAACGGAGATGTACGGGGGAATTAACGGTGATGAGAGAGAACGGTGTGTATGTAATGGTAGGTTTGCTGCCACCACCCCAAATTACAGTTTGGGGAATTGTCTGGTCGTTGTACTTGAGGTAAAATGTCCCTATACACCAGTTATTCCTTTTGGCTCCTGTTCTTGTGACTGAACTGTGGAGATGTGGAGGCTGACTGGATCTAACTTTTTATGATAAAACAAGGCTGAGGCAGATTAACGGTAAACTAGAAAACAGGTTTATTGAAATATTTGAAGCAGACAACTCATTACTGAGAGGTACAACACGTAGTTTGTTTCTGAGGCACAGACTTATCAAGCAAATGGTTTCTTTAGAAGGAGTAACTTTTCCTTAACGTGAGCTACTTTCGTCACACTATCCTGTAACATGTAACAGTGCGAGTCTTGGACCAGCCGCCTCTGGCTGCCTTCCTAGAGTATCTAGGTTTCCACTAGTCTACTCTGAACTATAGGGAAATAAACCCACTTGTATAAAACTATAGGGAAAGAAACCCACAAGTAAACAAGTCTTCACTTTGACTGCCCTAGTCAAACTACAAAGAAGCCCTTGCTCTTTATTATCCCCTAACAGTCTAATTCCTAGCTCACTCAGAAACTCTCTTCTTCCTGTCTGAAATCCTAATCTTTTCTCCTCGATCAAATCCTTCTCTCCCAGATCAAATCCTTCTCTCTCTCTCCTGTCAGAAATGACCGTCCCTTACACTCTCCTTCAACTCCTCCCCTTAGGGTCTGAACCAATCAGGAGTTAGCTGACTCCTCCCTTTGCCTCTCTGCCTTTACCAACATGTCAGCCATCCTGAGCTGCCTTCCCAACATGGAGGCCAGCTCACTGATTCCCAGGCTGCAGCCTACGAAGCAAAGGTATGAGTTCATTACACATAGCAATGAGCTATGACACTAAAAGTGGTGTCAAACTACATTAATTCTACAGTTTAGATGCACCAGAGTGAAAGAAGAAAGAAACACCCAGAGTAGAAGAAGCAAGAAAGTAGCATAGCAAAAATGTTAGGTCAAGTGAGGGAAGAAAAGATGTCTAGTGCCAGAAGAAGTGATGGAAGTGGTGGTGACACAAGGTGAGCCAAAGAAGGGAAAGTAATGCAGTTGATGGAGCAAGAAGAGAACACTGTGAGATGAGAAAGCAGAAGGGAGAGCAAAGAAAGAGAGGCAGTGTAAGAGGGTGCAAGAAGTAAGACAGTGTGAGATACAAGGTAAAGCAAGTGTTTTTACATTTGCCTTTGCTCTTCTCATTTGCTCTTCTCATCATTGTGAATCAGATACCACCAAGCGCAAAAATGCTACAGTCAACTGATCAGAACAGCATAATTGACAAAATGTTATTGCCATTGCACCAGGAATTTACACAGCCACTTTGCACGGTTCCTGGCTTGCTGTTAATCTTCCAAACAATTATTTAAAACCGATTTGCTGAAAGGCAGTGATGCCCCAAGGTCATGTGGTAAATTCCATGACCAAGCAGGAATTTGAACTTGGGTTCCAAGCCCAACCCTTAGAAATTACTGTAGACTAATTTTCTCAGGTAAGTAGTTAGTTACTATAAAAAAATGATACCAAGGCTAAGACAGTGGTTGTAAACAGGCAAAGATTAATGTGCGGCATTTGCATAATTGAAATGCAAATCAATAACAGGTATAATTAGAAATAATATGCAAATCAAATATACAGCTTTGGAAAACTGAAATAATGTAATCCTGGTAAGGTTCAAATATTCAATTTGTCCAGTGGAGGGTGCTTTCCTTGTCAAAACTAAGGAGATCTTCCATCAAAGAAAAAGAACATTGGGATTGAACCGACTATGGATAATGACTGCAGCAGTTTGTACCAGATATGTTTCCTCAAGAATTATTGGCAGTAACCAAGGCACTTTTTCAGTACTGGGACTCGGACCAAGACATTCATTTAACTGACAGATGTTATGAGCAGCCAAGGAAGTCACACATGCATTTGAAATTAGTAGATCACTTGAAACTTATTAACCTCTCCAGTCCACTCCCTGACCCTGACGTAGGAAATGGAACATGATTTTTTAAAAAATGTAAAATGTGGCTCTCTGTCCTTGAATGGTCCTAGTGTTGTTTTTTATTTGGAGATCCTCCAGTAAAGACAGCACATAAAAGGAAAGGATTAGAAATGTGCTTTCACAATTTAACCAGCAATTTATAGCTGTTCTTGATTTGAAGCAGATTCTAGCTTAAATGTGAGATAAAGTTGTAAAACTGAAAATACTGTTGCTGTTGTTATTGTTGTTGTTATGTGCAAAACATTTGGACTTATGGTAACCCTAAGGTAACCCTATCACAGGGTCTTCTTACAAAGATTTATTCCAATGAGGTTTGCCATTTCCTCTGTTTGAGACTGAGGGCCCTTCCACACAGCCATATCATAGAATCAATCATATGTTGTAGATCAGCCAGAGGCTGAGAGGATTGTGGGCTTTCCTGTGGAACGAAGTGATGGGGGCTCAAGTCTGGGAAATTCAGGTCTGGGAAATGATATCTCTCTCTGTAAGAAATCTGGCTTGGAAGGTGCAGGACATCAAGGCCAGTCCGAGAAACCAGAAGCAGTAACAGCAGATAACGAATCGAGTGAAGAGCTGAGTGATAAGGAGCTGTGGAGATCAACAAAAGTCTTTGTTTACAAATCGGAGCTGAAAATAGATTACACCAGTCTGAGAGATTACATGAGAAAGTTGGGGAGAAAATTCATGGGAGAAGTAATGCTTTCATGGGTGTCTATTAAACAACAAGTTGTTTACCTTAAAGGCAGTTCAGGCAACACTGTGTTAGAGCAAGAAGCTAAGCCTGAGTTCTCTTGTTCTTGGATTTTAATTCTAGAAGTTTTCTACGTTCCCGTTTATGTACTCCTGTTCAAGTTCTATTAGTTATACATTTTTGCTTGTGGACTTGTACTGTACCTGTAATTTCTGGCTGTTCCTGAAGCTTGTTACCTCTGGAACTTTATGAGACATTTGGATCATTGTTTGGTTATCACCTGGAGAGGCAGATGAGCTCCCTCTATCAGCTCCAGCTCCTCATGCAGGGACATGAGAGAAGCCTCCCACAAGGATGATAAAAACATCAAATCATCTGGGTGTCCCCTGGGCAACAACCTTGCAGATGGCAAATTCTCTCACACCAGAAGCAACTTGCAGTTTCTCAAGTAGCACCTGACATGACAAAAAAAAAACAACCAAAAACCTGTTGTTAAACCTTTTTGGATTGTATATCTTCCTTTCCTATTCCTGCTTTTTATGTGTTCTACAATAAACTGTTTTCTTATATTCCTGGACTCTTTTGTGGTGCGGTGGTCATAGGTGTTTCTAGGCCTGGAGTGAAACATCATATAACCCAGAATACCAAGGCAGAAAATCCCACAATATCTGCTTTAAACTGGGTTGCATGAGTCCACACTACCATTTATTCCCATTCAAAGCAAATAATATGAAATTTTATTCTGCTGTGTGGAAGGGGCCTGAGAGAGCTAAAGTCACAAAGCTGGCATTAAAACCTTGGTCTCCAGTGTCAGAGGACTTTATCATAGCAACGCATTATTCTATTGCAATCAAGTTAAAGTAGATAATGGACACATGTGACATTAAGCACTCTCAGTATTACACCTCTCTTCAGTAGTGCAAACTGTGCCAGTTTGCTAATCCATGATCCCACAATCAGGCTTCCGTACATTTTTGTAACCCAGCCTTCCTGAAATACTGCTGTTCCTTTTTTATTTGTACTTTTTTTGTCGTGTCAGGAGTGACTCCTGGTGTGCTTATTTGTACTGCAATTGAAGTATAAACAACAACAAAAAAGCAATGATACAGTATGTAAAGGAGAAACAAGCAGCTTTGTAATATCAAGTGGGAGGAGGAGTACTCCCGACTTGCCAACACAGAAATGTAAGCAACCTATTGCACAAGGTAGTGGCAACATTGCACGATGGGAAGCTATTGGCCACTCTTAGCATCAACAGATATGGATGGGTGAATCACAGATGGAGGAAAACCAATAGTGGGATGTACATATGTTGCATCAGGGACAATATTGAAGGTACTCAATTTAGCTATTCTAATTTGCCCGCCTACCGTGATAAAGTCCATAGTGCAATGCTCAAAACGCCATACCACATTAGCTCCCTGATTTAAGCTGCCTCTACCTTAGGGGGGGAATTTGCAAGATTTATTGACAGGAGATTCCCCTTTGCCTTTCTTAGAGGATTGGAAAAGTTACTTTTTTGATTATGATTACCAGAATGTCCCAGCTATCAATTAGTGTAGTCTATAAAGCAACTCATCTTCCACCAAGCTCTATCTTTTTCATGAGCCAGAAAAAAAAGCTCTGGCAATCTCAAAAGTATGGTCAAGTGTGCCAAATAAAGACTGTAATAAATTGATAAGTAGACAGTTTGAGAATGGCACATTATGTTACCCAGACGACATGGAAATTGATGGAAATTGTCATCCAAGGAGGAGCTCTATTTCTGAGGGTTTACTGTTTCTTTCTGTGCTTATTGAGACTCAGAATATGTTAGGTTGTCATACCAGAATTGTTTTTCTTGTTTCCACACCTCTGCTTTTTTATTTATTTTGTATCTTGCTCCAAAACCAGGAGGAAAATTGTGTTGAAGACAAGATTAGGTTTGCCACTATCATCCTCAACTCCTTCTTGGCATCCCATACTAGAAAACATCATGTCCGTTAGAGCTTGGATGTGGATATACTTGGCTTAAATAATGTGACTGTATCCTTAGATCTTTCCAGAATGGTTAATTTCTTTTTCTTTCCTTTTCCAACCCCCTTCTCTTGTTTGTCTTTATTTGAAGTTCCAGGAACCAGAGATGCTGTGCTTAACCCACATTGCCCTTTCTGCCTGAAAGCAAAAGGGAAATGTTTTTAAAATGTTAATATATTGCACAACAAATCAAATATTTTTTACCTACACACAGCACAGCGGATCACAATTTTTTTTCTCTCTCTCTCTACAAAGCAATATGCACACATTTGAAGCCATACATCATGAGAACCTGACAGAAAAACTGTAAGTTTATGCTTAAATGTCTGAATTTTTGCTTTGCTCGATTTTGGTACATAGCCAACAACAGCAATATATGAGCTGGCTTGAAACAGCCACCGTCAGCAGCTGCACTGCAAATACTGGGCACAATCCACCAAAACATAATGCATAATCTCTGTTTGTATCCCTTGTATGATGGGGCACTACAGACACAATTAATATAATTATGAGAATGGTAAAATTATGAGAGACCACAGGGTCATCTCCATTCATGTGGCAGTCGCGGGGATGGAGGGGGGCAAAGTTATTGCTCACCCTCTTCACATGTTGATAAAACATCCTTAACTTTTTTTGTATCAGGAATGACTTGAGAAACTGCAAGTCATTTCTGGTATGAGAAAATTGGCCATCTCCAAGGACGTTGACCAGGGGAAGCCCAGATGTTTTGATATCTTACTATCCTTGTGGAAGGCTTCTCTCATGTCCCCGCATGGGGAGCTAGAGCTGACAGAGGGAGCTCATCTGCGCTGTCTCCGGGTTCAAACCTCTGACCTGTCGGTCTTCAGTCCTGCCAGCACAAGGGTTTAACCCACTGCAGCACCGGGGGCTCCAACATCCTTAACTAACAAGCACATAAGGCTTATCTCTCCGCCCTATCTATCATATGTAGATTATAATGCTGATCTACTTTGTATGGATTAATGAAATGTTTGAAATCCTTTTTTTAAAGTAGGTATGTAAGTGATTAATACTATGACTGAATTGCTCACTAACCTTGTCAGTTAGATGTTTAATTTATTCTCATTTTCTAAACACTGCAGCTCTTTCATATATCAGATCTATGCACTTGGCTAGCTCTTCCTTTAGTGGTGGGTGAACAAGAAGAAAGAAGTTTAGCTAAGAAGAATGATAGAGTGGAAAAACTCACCTGGGCCAATTTATTAGGCTACAGTAGCAGTGTAAATATCTGGAAGCTTCCATTTTCCTCTTTCTGGACCTCCTTGCTATATGATTTCGCTTTCTCTTTGTGGGCTCACTTGTGCCATTACCACCTGGATAAAATTAACCAACCAGTGTGTATGGCTGTCGGGGTGAGTGCTCCCCAGGCACCTGACCTGCAGAGCCTAGTTTTCCCTCTGGCGCATTGTCAGAGGGTTTGGTTTGGGGTGCTTTCATGCCCACCTTCCCTATATCATAGACCCTAGCATTTGTCTGAACTGTCCGTTTATGGAGTACTTTTCCTGTTTATTAATGTGTGCCCAGTGGTTTGTAACTTGATTTGATGATCACTCTGGCCATTAGTTAGGTCCCTGGTCTGCACTCTACCCATTTCCCTTGCCCTTTGCTACCCCATTGTATTAGCCCTGGTCCAGCCCTATTATAGCTATTCAGCAGGCCCTGAAAAGGAATAGCCTCAGACACTACCCTGGCCATGAGTTAGGGCCCTCTTCTGCACTTTATCCACTTCCCTGGCCCTATGTGTTCCTGTTGGCCCAACCCTCTTATAGCTGTGCAGCAGGCCTTGGAAACAATTATCTCTAGGTCCCACCCTGACCATCAGGCAGGACCATGCTTGCACTTTACCCACTCCCCTTCGTTATACTAGCCCAGCCCTCTCATAGTCGTTGAGGCCCACTCTGGCATTCTGGCCATTGGAAGCTGAACTTGCCCAATGGAAACTGGTACTGAACTGGCTTTTAATTTTAAATATGTACAACTGTTATATAGTATTATGCCTATGTTTTATAATGATTACTTTGTAAGTTTTGTGTCGGTAATTGAAATTGCTTTACTTACGTTGGAAACCACCCTGAGTCCCCTCAGGGAGTGCGGTATACAAATAAAAGATGATGATGATGATGATGATGATGATTATTATTATTATTATTATTATTATTATTATCAGCTGTCACAGGTTTGGGGTGATGTGGCAAGGAGCAAGATTGAGGTTCAAGGTAAGTTGGGACTTGCAGCCTATCATCCATCAGTACATGGAGTCCAATTATAGAATGGGATGGAGGGTAGAGGCTTGCAGGTAACACCCACATTGAGTGGACATGCCTCACCTTCTAATGGTGGAGAACCACACCTGAATGGCTTTGCAGTTAATGTCTTCTTTGTTGATTCCTGTTTCAAGTCAGGAGTCCAGTAAGTGGATGCTTCTGGTCATTGCCGGACACTGGATGTGTGTCTCTGGACAGGCCAAGCTATACAACTGTAATCCATAAAAGTTCTGGCCCTTTCCTACCAACACTTGTGTGGTCTAACTGTGTGTGATATGCGGATTGTGTTGGCCTGCACCGATCTCTTGCCCCTAGACTTGCAAAGCAATCCCTGCACTTGAGAGCAGTTTTTTGCAGCCTTGGCTTTGTGCATCCCTGAAACCCAACACCTGTAGTACAGTTTAGTTTTGTCTCCTTCCAAAGAGTCAGACATTTGACGAAGGTGTCTTGACAGTCACATTCATTTTGGGGACAGACTGTGAAAATAATTCAGCTCAACTCTCTTTCATACTCTGTCACATGCTAATAGAGGGATCCCACTCACATACTTGCAAATCAAGCTTGCTAATTGCAGTCTTCACACTTGGTTAACAGACACTGGCTCTTTCTCCCACCTTAGACATTCCACAGGTATATATACTCCTCTTGCTTTATCACCATCAGATCCTCTGAAGATGCCAGCCACAGATGCAGGCGAAATGTCTCCTTCATGGCCATGGGTCATGCTGGAGTTGCAATCAACAAAACCTAGAATACTGTGGGATTCCTGCCCTTGTGCTGTATTGTGGTCTTTGCCACATCTGGATGATTTGGGTCAGGTAGCTTCTGATAGGAAAGACTGAGTTATGCTCAAACATGCCCATAAAGCCTTGAAAACCACACAAAACCCCAGTGTGTTGGTATTCTTATTTAAAGAGCCTCAGGTCAATGTTCTCCCGTTCCTCACACCAGCCATGGTTTTCCTGTGGGGCTAAAACCATTGGAGCGTTCCCAATATTTTGAACAGTGGAATCATATATTGGGAACCAGATCGGCTTCATTCAGTCTCAGCTGGAGAAAGTCTGTAAATAAGCGTATCCTCTGCCTTCATGTGGTTAAGAAACATTTGCTCTGGGGCAGAAGTGGTTGGGAACCTATTTTACCATCATATTCCTGGCTTTTAGAGTGCCGATGTTTTAAACGTGAACATTAAAGACCGCTTCAGACTGTGAAAGCTGTGATAATTATTCCGTTTCTCAGTTTATCACTCCTCCTAGCAGATCTCTCCAGGGATGCGACTGCAGAGGAAATAAAAAGAGAGAAGATGAGAAAACAGAGCAAAGAGAGGAGTGAGGAAATAGGTAACGCTGCCGCAGTACAACAGGACATGCTGTGAAGATCATGCCTGGAAGAGATCTGTCAGAAACAGACTATTTTTTTAACCTGGAAAGATCTGATTTATAAATGTGTATATTGGTATTATTTACATACTCACATACCCATATAGACACAGATGCATGCATACATTCCACCTTTAACAACTGAAGAAGGTTCATGTTTTTGCTCATCCTATATTTTTCAGTTTTGTGTCTTAGTCACTTCAATATATACATAGAGAGAGAAGGGGAGATTAAATGCATTCTCTTGGGTTCCAGGACAAACATGAGATTTTCTCTGCAAGATTTTTTAGATTTATTTTGCTTTTGCCTCCCTCTGACTTGCCCAAGTCAACCAATGGGTTTCCATGGCTGAGTCGCAACTTGAATTCTTGTTTTCAGAGTCCAAACCGTTACACTACTCCAGCTCTTACTTTTTAATCATACACACACACATGCATATATATAAATGCCTGCATTTGTTTTAGTGTAATAAGACAATACCAACTCCTTCATGGCTATTGGTCATGCTGGAGTTGCAATCAACAATACTTAGAATACTGTGGGATTTCTGCCATTGTGCTGTATTGTGGTCTTTGCCACACCTGGATGATTTGAGTCAGGCAGCTTCTGATGGGAAAGACTCAGTTATGCATGCTGACTCCACTTTTCTAGTAAGCCATATTACTCACCTTTGGGAAACATGTACATTATTTATTATGTATATCAAGGATGGGCAACTTGTGAGTGCCAGGTATAATTTGATAAAAGTTCCCATCATTCTGTAGGCCAAAGAAGCCTGAAGAGAAACATGATTTCACTGAGTTCAAATGTAGAATGACTTCCATCATAAGGGGTCAAAACAGTTTGTGTGTGTATGTGTGTAATAACTATAATATGTATGTGTGTGTGTTGTTTTATATATATACACACACATATTATACACACAGAGAGAGAGTTTTCCCCTGACATTAAGTCTAGTCATGTCCAACTCTGGGAGTTGGTGCTCATCTAGCCATTTCTAAGCTGAAGAGCCAGCATTATCTGTAGACACCTTCAAGGTCATGTGGCCAGCATAACTAATTGAAGTGCTATTACCTTCCCACCAAAGCGGTACCTATTGATTTACCCACATTTGCATGTTTTCAAACTGCTAGATTGGCAGAAGTTGGGACTAACAGTGGGAGCTCAGCCTGCTCCCCGGATTTGGACCGCCAACCTTTCAGTCAGCAAGTTCAGCTGCTCAATGGTTTAACACGATGCACCACCAGGGGGCTGTGTGTGTGTGTGTGTGTGTGTTACAATCAACACTACTGGAATGGAGTTAAGAGATCTTAAATATTAAGTTCTTGAGAAAAATGAGTCCATGGGCACATCTACACTTTAGAATTAATGCAGTTTGGCACCGTGGCTCAATGTAATGAAGGTACAAGCACTATTTGGCAGAGAAGACTAAAGATCTTGCCAATCTACAGCTCCCATGATTCCAAAACATTGAGCTGTGGCAGTTAAAGTAGCATCAACCTGCATGAATTCTACAGTATAGATGCACCCTCAGATGTCTTAGGACACCTGGCCCTTAAGATAACCTTATTCTAAGACATCTATTTTTTTCAATGTGCAATGGAAAACTTTATTAGCATTTACACAAACAAGTCTAGAGGCTCCGGGAACCTGCATTCACCTTACAATATTAAGACATGAAACTGCTACAGTGCAAACAAATGCTATTGGCAACTTGCAAAGGTGTTTGTGAATCTAACAGCCGCCTCTCAGGCGCAGCACAAGGTGGAGGGTGGACTCCTGGATATTCGGAGAGCACACGACCATTTTCAAGTTGCTTCCCAGCAAAGATGAGCCTCTGCTGATCTGGGGGGATGCCTTCTTGGTCTTGGATCTTGGCCTTGACGTTCTCAATGGTGGCACTGGGTTCCACCTCGAATGTAATGGTCTTGCCAGTCAGGGTCTTCACGAAAATCTGCATGCCTCCCCTCAAACGCAGCACAAGATGGAGGGTGGATTTCTTCTGGATGTTGTAATCGGAGAGAGTGCGGCCACCTTCAAGCTGTTTGCCAGCAAAGATAAACCTCTGTCGGTCTGGGGGGATGACTTCTTTGTTGTGGATCTTGGCTTTCACGTTCTCACTGGTATCACTTGGTTCAACCTCGAGTGTGATGGTCTTGCCAGTCAAGGTCTTCACAAAAATCTGCATGCCTCCCCTAAAGCCATCTAAGTCTTTAGGAGAAAATATTGACACCCTGAATTATACATGGAAGCAATTTGATACAGCAAATTTCATTTCTGTCTTGGGTCAAGGGTGGAGATTGAACTTTGCATGTTTTCTAAGTGTCTTTCCTGCCTCGCAGATATCAGGATTGTATTTCTAGGCATTCAACTATTCTAGCAGGTATGAGTTGCAGGTATTGCTTTTTTATGCTGGTGGTACTCAGATGTTCTTCACAGTGGAGGTTACAATAAATTGTTGTGAGTTTTTTTTTAATGTATCTTAGATGTGAGAAACACCACAGTCTTAAAAGTTGCCCTCCTCAGCCTTATTTCTGGAACTCTCCCATTCACCTGCTCATTTCTAACAGAACAGGAGAAAGAGAAGTTTATAAAGAGGAATGCAGTGGGGTGAGGGGAAGATGTGTGAGGACAAAAGGTGGGCGTCAATTGAAAGCAATGGAAAGAAGAAGAAGAAAAGCAAAGCGAAAAGTGTGAGAAAGAAAAGAGACCAAAAGCCAGCCAAGACTTCAGAGCCCCTGGGCTCTAAAGAGCGTGTGATGTATGTTTATTCTTACCACAATGTTCCCGTTTGAAATGGTTGAATCCACAGCTGTTTTGAAATCCCTCGGTACTTTTGAGACAAATGATCCAAGTCAGACTGTGCTAACAGGGTCAGCTTGGGAGCCAAGCGAGAGCTGTGACTGATGTCAAATCACAGCAATTCCATCCCTTTCCGCATCAATCACTGCTCAGTGGAAATCCTGGGGGACGTCAGGCTCTCATACAATACTGTTTACATTAGAAGATGATGTAAAGCTCCTCCTGAGCTCCTCTCGGATTATAATCCAGGCCAACCGGACAGGGACAGGTTATTGTTGCAGCTGTAGCGGGACTGACGGCAGGCATCAGAGAGCAGCTTCCCTCAATCTCTGTTTCTGAAAGGACGACCAATGTTTTTATAGAACAGGCCCATTGTGTCATCTCTGGGGGGCAAATATTATCTCTCCTTTCCAATTACTAGGGAGCGCCCCAGGGGTGAGTGTATGCCCCAAATGCTCCTTACAGTAGCGGCTCCTCACATTGCTGTAATTGCTAAAAGAGCTTGAATGCTTTTCTTCACAATAGCCATTGTAATTCGCTTCCAAAAGGAGTTCACTGTCAGGAAAATAATATTTTGCTCCAGAGATTCATGCCCTAAGGTGGCAAATGTGCCCTAAATGCCAGAGCTAATCTATCATGGAAGGTCTTTTTTTCTCCTCCTCGTTTTCTCTCTTCCATTATTTCTTGATCTATTTTCTCGTTGTCCCATATTTGGATGACAATCTTCAGCAGAAAGGCAAATAGAGACTTGTGTCTGTGTCCATATATACAGTAGACTCTCAGATAGCCAGAACTCAAGTAACCAGCAAAAACATCAAAGAAATGACATTTTGAATAAAAATAAAAATTAAATATTTTTTAGAACACAGTGGCATTTTTATAATACAGCAAAACTATATTACATTCTGTTTGTCTCTATTTGCTTTTAATTATTATATTGTAATACTAATATCAGAGTTTATGACATGGTATAGTATGGAGTATAGTATTAGTTGGACATATTTTAATAGTAAATCTCAATAATATCCAGAAGCTACATTTATCTGGCATCTACCAATTCCCATGAGTGTTGATTAACTAAGAGTCTACTATTAGTGTGTGTGTGCGTGCGCGCGCGTGTGGATGCTTTAAGGATCAATTTCGGAATTAAAAACAATAATAGCAGCAAGTAAACATTGTAATTCTATACTGGATAGATTCAGCAGTTTAAGCAAAATAGTGTACTCTTAAAACCAGTATTCAGGAACAGGCTTTCATCAAGCCTAGCCATTGTGGATACAGGTAAGGGATGATGTATTACATGCATAATATGGATCTACTCGTATAATGCAATTCCAAACTGCATTAAATGGCAGTGTAGATCCACCCTCAGTCAAAGCTACTTAAACTATGGGTTGCAACCCCAAATGGGGTCCCATAAGTGAATTGAGGCTGGCTGACTCATCCATCTACTCGGCACATCCCGCAGTCACACAAGGTAGAAGGGGCTGCTGGTGTTGTTGAAGGAAAAGAAGGAGCAAGGTCAGGGCCATATGGATGAGGGAAAGAAATGGAGCTGCTGGCAGCAGAAGAGGAGGAGCAGCAGCAGGAGGGTGTGGGTTGAGGAAAGGCAAGGGAGATAGGTAAGAAGGAGGAAGTGGAAACCCCAGTAAGCCCCTCCAGACATTCACTGCCATTCTTTTTCCCCGAACTGCACCTCCTTGCTTGAAGGAAATCTTAATATTTTTGTTGTTGTTGTTTTAAGGATTGTGCCTTTGTCTTCAGCAGAGCTTGGCTTGGAATAGGGTTTTGTTTTTGTTTTTTTGTTTATGTCAGAAGCAACTTGAGAAACTGCAAGTTGCTTCTGGTGTGAGAGAATTTTCCATCTGCAAGGACGTTGGCCAGGGGACACCAGGATATTTTAATGTTTTAGCATCCTTGTGGGAGGCTTCTCTCATGTCCCCGCATGGGGAGTTGGAGCTGATAGAGGGAGCTCAACCATGCTCTCCCCAGATTCAAACCTGTGACCTCTTGGTCTTCACAGTCCTGCCAGCAGAAGGTTTAACCCACTGCACAACCGGGGGCTCCTTGGAATAGGGTGACCCCTCTGTATCCACGGATTCATCCATTCAAAATTTGTACACACACACATATATCCTTTCCTTTGTCATTTTATATATGGAATACCATTTTACTACACCGTTGTATATCATGGGACGTAAGCATCCACAGATTTTGGGAAACACGGATGGTCCTGGAGCCAAACTCCAGCAGATACTGTATTTTACTTGAGGGGCTTGGTTTTTATATACTTGGGACTTAGACATGCCCTAATTTTTATTCCTGTGGTACAGTTGGCCCTCTGTACCCAATGATTTAACCATCTGATATGTTTTAAATTTTGATTTGTATATTTATTTTATATACCCCTATACCCGGGATCACATAAACATTTCTCCAATGAAAAGGGGTTGCAAGTGGAAAAAACTTAAGAGGCTCTGGTCTAGATGAACAACAATTCTGAGTTTGCATAAAGCTGCTTCCTATGTATCTGCTCTACCTGTTTAAGTATTAACTTAACTGTTAAGATGAAAAGCTTGCTTTTCTGTGTCCTTTATAATACGATTGTTTAATGCCTGCAAATTTATCACAATATTTTAGATGCAGACCTCTGTAACAACAGTCAAAGCACAACTAGGTACTTCTAGAAGTATTTTAATTCTTTTTTTAAAAAAAATCAGGAAAAACACACTGAGATATTGAATTGCTTTAACTGTGCCATGAACGGCATAAGGTGACTTGGCAGTGTTATCTTAAAACTCACACAGGGTGATTCTTCACCTTGCCATATGTCTGATCAGACATTTGTTTGTCACTTGAACAAACTGCATGGCACCCTGGAAACTTCATAAGAGCCGCATTCAATTTGCCTGAAATGTAATTAAAATGCCACATTTATGTATTTATTTAGCCAGCATTGCTTCCTCCTCCTGGCCTTTTATGTGTTCAGATCAGCACAACACTCTTTCCTGATGGTGGATTCAGGGTATCCATAGGAATACCTACATAAGACAGATATGCACACTTATGGGATAATTCATATTCATTGAAATGGATGTTTTGCAGGGGAAAAATATCTAATCACTTATTTTTAATGGCATGAAACACAGCAGCATGGGGCTGCTGTTTAAGAAAAAGCAAATGCAAACCCCCATGGGTTCCCAGTTCTAATTTCATGGTTCTTTAGGTCTAAGTGTAAGGCTGGGGTACAAATTAAAACTATTTTATACATGAATGGGACAGACAAGGGAACAGCAATCATCATTGCCCCCATTATGTCTAGTCTGAACCTCATCCTCCCCTTTTCTGCACTTAAACAGGTGACAGTCTTCTAGTTGCTGCTCATGAGATGAATTCTCCACTTATTTGATATGCACATTACATTCAATGTGATGGTAGGAGGTGGTCGCTATCTAAATTGACCTGCTTCGGACTGATGAATTGGATTAGAAAAAAGTATTTGGCTTTTGCATATTAGAAGAAACACAAACACCTTATAGGTAGTAAACTGGTCATTTTAAAAGAGCATTGAAAGCAGTCTTCGTCGTTTTTTTTTTTTATCTTATTATATGCAGAGAATTGTTTTAATGTGACCACATGACATGAAAAGGATCACTTTTCATCTATATTTAGATGACATCCAGATTCTTGACACTTTAGGTATCATATATTTTTCTGCATATTCCATGAACCCAAAACTGCTCCTTCTTGTGGACTGACTTCATAAAGACATTAGATGGTACTTTAAACTGAATCAGATTTTGTCCAGAAAGTTTACTCAGTATTGTCTGCTATCAAATGCCTGATCACCGTCTCCCAAAGCAGTTACTTTATACCCAGCTCAGGAACAGAAAATAGAATGTCAGTGGACAGCAAAAAAGATTTAAAGATGGGCTTAAAACTAACATAAAAATGTAGGAAGTGAATTGGGAAGCCCAGGCACTTGAGGTGGAGGTCAGCTGTTATCAACAATGTTATGGATTTTTAGGAGGCACAAATAGGTGTGAAAGGAAGAAATGTGGTAAGAAGAAGGTGCCTCAAGCAAACCCTTGTTGGGACCAACCTATGTCTGCGTCATGAAAGACCTTGCAGATCCAGAACAGGTCTCTACAGTTACTTACCAACCCATCGAGAAGACTCTACCCTTGGAAGACTATCATACTTGACAACACAGGATACCAGATAGATGGATGATGGATGATAGATAGATAGATAGATAGAGTGTCCAAAAGCAACGTTTCAGGCAGAAGTCCTTCTTAGCTCACCTTGAAGGTGCCAAAAATTGACCATGACATCTTGTGTAGGAAAAGCATGTGATCTATCAGTCACTGTTCTCCATGATTCAAAGAATGACAACAAGAACACAGAGTATCGGATGTGATCTTATCATGAAAGGATGGCATGCCTTTCCATCTGTTTGGAAATATATGATATAAAGCAGGTAAGCATTTCTGATACATCTTTTCTTCCCATATATTTTTTACACAACACAGTTGCTGGTGATCTATTAGGAGAAATATCGAAATGTTCACCAATTATTCTACATTGGCTACAGGCTGGATATCTCTCATCCAAAATGCTTAGGACCAGAAGTGCTTTGGACTGATGATTTTTTTCTTTCCGATTTTGGACTACTTGTACTTTCTCTCATACACACACACACTCACATACATAAAGACTAGGCCTGGGTAACAACGGAAAAATTTGTTTCTAAAATCGATTCGTTTTTTGGGGCTTTTTGCGTTTCGATATTTAAAAGAATTCCGAAATGTTCCTTAAAAAAAGTTCGATATTTACGAAATTTCGTAAATGGTAAAGAATTACAAAACAATAACAAAACAATAACGAATCGATTCGTAAATGGCGGCCGCGATCGCGCAATACGCTAAAAAAACTTCTGAAGCTTCCCTCTCCCTCTGTTGTTGACTGTTGGTGTGATATTATAAATTTTTTTCACTAATTAAACAAAAAACAACTATAAAACTTGCCCCAGACATGCGCAAGTAATAACGAAATGACCTCAAACCAATAACGAAACGAATACATAACGAAATACGAAGCATTTACGAAACGAATTGAAAAATTCGTTTCGTTTTTAAGTTGCTCCAGAATGGTTCGTTATCGCTTCGTTAACAAAAAAAATAACGAATTTTTAACGAATTACGAATTAACGAAATGAAACCGCCCAGCCCTAATAAAGACACATCTTGGAGATGGGACCCAAGTCTAAATTTTAAATTTGTTTATGTTTCCAAAACACCTTATATACCACATTTTAAATAGTTTTATTTATGAAAAAAAGTTTATGTACATTGAACCATCAGAAAGCAAATGTGTTACATCCATTGTTTTAACAGGATAATTTTAATCCTATTTTAATTATTGTAATTTTTTAGGTAATAAATTGTATATTCTATGATTTTTAGTGTGACCTGCTTTGGGTGGCTTTTTAGAGAGATAAAGCAGGATAGAAATAATATTAATAATCATCATCATCATCATCATCATCATCATCATCTTCATCATCCCTGTGGACAATTTTGGATTTTGGAGGACATTAGAATTCCAAATTAGGGATTCTCAATCTGGTTCTAAAAACAAGATCAATTAGCTTTCACCATCATATGGTTTTAATGAGCGACTAATTTGGCGCAGTGGGTTAAACCGCTGAGCTGTTGAGCTTGCTGACCAAAAGGTCGCAGGTTCGAATCCGGGGAGCAGTGTGAGCTCCCACTGTTAGCCCCAGCTTCTGCCAACCCAGCAGTTTGAAAACATGCAAATGTAAATAGATCAATAGGAACCACTCCAGCAGGAAAGTAATGATGCTATATGCACTCATGCCGGCCACATGACCTTGGAAGTGTCTATGGACAATGCCGGCTCTTTGGATTAGAAATAGAGATGAGCACCAACCTCCAGAGTCAGACACGACTGGACTTAATGTCAGGAAAAACCTGTACGTTTAATAATTGTCTGTCATGTTCCTGACTTTAACTTTTCCATCATGTTACATAATATACAGTATCTCTCTGCAGCGAATTCTTCTCATATAAGTAATCAACAACTTTTAAATGAAAGGGTTTGGGATTCTGTGGATTTTAACATTCTGGATAAGAAAGCCTCAACCTGCATTTTGTTAATGTCTCCTGCAATCAGGGAGTTTGGACTGGATGAACGTTGTAGTCTCTTCCAACTTATGATTCTACGAAAAGCAAGAATTTCAGGGTAGAGGAGGAACAGAAGGTTTTGGCCCAGAAATGTCACAAACATAGAGGGAACAGAACATATAGATAAGAAGCTTTCACAACTTGTTGCAAAGGCCAGCAAAGAAGTATAAACAGCTGAATTAGAGGATACTAATTGGAAGAAGTTCAAGAAGGTTTGAGAAAATGGGAAAAAATATAAAAGGCCAGATTTAAGGCAAGGGGAGGTTTTTGCTTTTTGTGTTTCTGTAAAATGGGTATGCCAATTTTGGTCAAATCAATAAAGAGCTTTGATGCATTAATCTTTCGCCTGGACATTCAATTGAAGCAGCAAGTTCAAGGCGCATTTGCGCTAATAGGTGACACACTGCGATACTCGCCGACAACAGATCTCCAAAATAAAATCAGAAAAAAATAGGAAGAAAGTCTGGAACTTTTTAACCTTTTAAAATCAGTGTGAATGCACTCTTATTTATACTAGCTATCCCCTGCCACATGTTGCTGTGGCCCAGTCTGTGTATATGTGTTTTGTGTGTCTATATGTGTATCTATCTATTTGTGTATATATGTGTGTTTGCATATATGTGTGTGGTTTTGCATGGTGAGTTGTAATATAATTTTTGTTTTTTGGCTTTTTACAGCTCTTCTGCTGTGATTTTCAGTATTTTTATGAGTAATGGTCACTCGTTGGCCTGATAGACATATTGTGTCCAAATTTGGTGTCAATTTGCCCAGTGGTTTTTGAGTTATGTTAATCCCACAAACGAACATTACATTTTTATTTATATAGATAGGCAGTCCCCGAGTTACAAACATCTGACTTACAAACAACTTACAGGAAGTGAAAGAAATCTACCCTTCCGAAGGGAAATCACTCCTGGAAGTTATCATAGGGAAAAGGGGTCTCTAGAATTCAATAAACCACCTGTCTGGCCACATGTTATCAAATCTAGCTTTCTGTGAGTTAAAACAGCTTCTCGTTTCGTTTTGATATCATTCATTCTCAGTTAACTGGAACTCAAGCAACTGGAATGCTCCAGCAACAGGCCAACAATGAAAAGAAATAATACTTAAAATAAAAATAAAAATGTCATAATAGAGTAAAATCAGTTTTCATAATACAGTGAAACGGTGTTACATTAGGTTTGTCTTAATCTGCTTTGTCTTAATTGGCATTATTTTAATTGGAGTATATTAATTGGTGTTATGATGTTTTATTGATTGTTATAATGTTATTCCTTTAAATTGTTTTTAACTGTTTTTATCATGTTTAAGTATTGTATTTGCTTTTGTTAACCACTCTGAGTTGCCCTGAGGGCTGAGAAGAGTGGTATACAAATATAGTAAATAAATAAAATTATTTGTGTTGATTTTATTTACTGTATTTCAATATTAATGTCCGGTCAATACAGTTTATAGCATAGCATAGTATGGAATATAATATTAGGCCTATTTTAATAGTAACTCTCAAGCAACCAGAAACTGCATTTATCCAGCATCGACCAATGCCCATGGGGAATGGTCAACTGAGAGTCTATCTATCTATCTATCTATCTATCTATCTATCTATCTATCTACCTATCTATCCATCTATCTAAAATACAAAGTATGTATACATGTCTGTTTGTTTGTACCACAAAAGTTGCTGTTAGGTGAAGCGTGTGATGAAATGAAAATCATGTATAGTTCATGTTTGATCAGTCCAAACACTGTCTTGCCAGAGAAAAATAATATGCCACGCAGGTGAACAATAAAGAACAAGTAGTTTACTCTTCTTAGTTCAGAACAACATATGTACAATGTGATTAGTTGTATCAACTCACATAATCTCTTTTTATGAGAGATTTAAAGTGGTCTTTCTCTGTCCATGTGGATAAACTCCTTCAGCAGCTCGTGAAGCAAGAGAACACTCCAAACTCTGTCTCTCTTTCTGCTTCTCTTTTCAAACTGTCTCTTTCTGCACTTGCATAGCTCGAGCCTGAACAAAAATGTTACAGTATCCAAAAGTTCCAGGCTCAGCCTGCTTCCCCTGGCATTGCCCGACCAATCAGCTTCATGCATCTTATACAGTTGGCACACACACATTAACTGATTCCTTGCATACTGCAACAAAGTGGCTCTCTGTGACGTCACATTAGGAAAGAAAGGTGACATGTATGAAGAAGGGAAGAGAGGGAGGAGAAAAGGAAGGAAAGAAGGAAATAAAGAAGGGAAAGAAAGGAAAGAGCAAAGGAGAAAGAAAGAAAGAAAGAAAGAAAGAAAGAGGAAGGAAGGAAGGAAGGAAGGAAGGAAGGAAGGAAGGAAGGAAGGAAGGAAGGAAGGAAGGAAGGAAGGAAGGCAAAGGAAAGGAGGAAATATATGAGGGGAGAAGAGGGAAAAAAAGAAGGGATGAAAGCAGGGGTCCCTTCGAAATCCGGGCAACACTGGGTTTCAAACCAGGCATAGACAAACTTGGGCCCTCCAGGTGTTTTGGACTCCAACTCCCACAATTCCTAACAGCCATAGGCTGTTAGTTGGAGTCCAAAACACCTGGAGGGCCCAAGTTTGTCTATGCCTGGTTTAAACACTAGTTGACTACAAATGTCATTGAGTTCAGTATTTGTTAGGTAAATAGCCACGGAAATGTGTTCTTCATCTCCTTTGAATTGGTTCACGTTTGGTTCCTTAGCAAAATCACCACCACCATCCTCATCCTTATAATATATTTTAAAATACAGGTGCAAAGCAAAACAAAATCTGAGTTGCTAGGTCTGTGGCAAAGTTTGGGGTTCTCTTTCCAGTCCGAAGGGAATGGCCTGGGAGGGCCTTCAAGTGTTTCCAACGCAGCCTGCCTGCCCTAAATTAGAACATCAAGACAAAAGCGGACATCTGAATAAGCACAGTCTTTTCAACGCCTCCTCTCCCTCAGCCAACTGAATGGCGGATAAAAAAGGAGGCCCGGGGAGAGTGTGGAGTGCATTATTTATCTATCCCCAGGGGCCCTATACATTGGGCCAGGTTGGGCTTTTAAATGCAAGGCTACAGGAGGGCCGAGCGGCCCAGAGCGGAGCCGGGAGCAGCAGTGACGACGCTCCCAAAGCAGCGCTTTAGAGGCCGAAACAGCTTGCTCCCCTTTCTTCCCCCGAAGGCCATTGTGAAGGGGGCCCAGGATGGAAGGCTTCAGCGCCATCCCGGTTGCCTTGGCAACCAGGCTCCCTAGGAAGCCGTGTGTAGGCCTCTGTGTATTTGCATGTGGAGCTCCATCTCATGATCATAGAAGGGCCATCCAATCCAGACCCATCCTGCTATATAGGAAAACACAATCAAAGCACTCCTGACAGAGGTTTGCTTAGATACATCCTGAGAAGGGGACTGTGCCACACTTTGTGCCACAGTTATAATAGTTAGGAAGTTCTTCCTAATGTTTAGGGAAACTTGGGCCCTTCAGGTGTTTTGGACTTCAACTCTCACACATTTATAATAGTCAGGAAGTTCTTCCTAATGTTTAAGTCAGGCATGGGCAAACTTGGGCCCTCCAGGTGTTTTGGACTTCAACTCCCACAATTCCTAACAGCCGGTAGGCTGTTAGGAATTGTGGGAGTTGAAGTCCAAAACACCTGGAGGGCCCAAGTTTGCCCATGCCTGACTTAAACATCATAATGTATTATAAATCCATAGCAGCTGTTCTCAACCTTCCCTTTAATCCAATTCCTCATGTTGTTGTGACCTCCAACCATAACATTATTTTCATTGCTACTTCGTAACTGTAATTTTGCTACAGTTACGAATCGTAATGGAAATATCTGATCTGCAGGATGTATTTTCATTCACTGGACCAAATTTAGCACAAATGCCCAATATGCCCAAATTTGAATACTGATGCAGTTGGGGGCAGATTGATTTTATCATTTGGGAGTTGTAGTTGCAGGGATTTATAGTTCACCTACAATCAAAGAACATTCTGAACTCCACCGACAATAGAATTAATCCAAACTTGGCACACAGAACTCCCATGACCAACAGAAAATACTGGATTGGTTTGGTGGGCATTGACCTTGAGTTTTGAAGTTGTAGTCCACCTATGTCCAGAGAGCACCATGGACTCAAACAATGATGGATCTGGACCAAACTTGGCACGAATGCTCAATATGCCCAAATGTGAACACTGGTGAAGTTTGGGGAAAATAGACCTTGTAGTTGCTGGGATTTATACTTCACCTACAATATTCTGAACCCCACCAATGACAGAATTGGGCCAAACTTCCCATATAGAACCCCCATAGCCAACAGAAAATATTGTTCTCTGATGGTCGTTGTTGACCCCTCTGACACCCCCTCGTGACCCCCCCCCCCCCGGGGTCCTGACCCCCAGGTTGAGAAACGCTGATCTATAGTGTTGATCAGGGTTTGCAAATTGTTTTGCAACACGGTAGCATGTTGCCTGCAGGGTGTAGTTGTGTCATGCAAACATAAGGAGAAACCTCTGTGTGAAATAAGCATTGCCACTGAAATGTGGGTGTTTAAATGGGAATGCCTTTATCTACCATTCAAAAGCTGTGCTCATCCCATCAACCTCATCCATCTCATTAAAATGGTAAGTTATTTTATTAGTATCATACAATTTCCTTTTTAAAAAATTCTGCATATATTTACTTATTGGTACTCATAAATGACAAAACTCTTGGAAATGTACTTCATTGTCTTACAAATAATATAGCTTTAAAAATATAATTGAAAGGTTTTCATGAGATCTGTTGTGTCCCCAATTTATGTATGTGTCCATATCTTTTATAAGGGGTTGGTTGAACCCCCGGGTTGCTAGTAAAACTGAATTACTGTGTCACAAAATGATGCATGTATAAATACTTATTTATTTATTTCCAACGTTTCTACCCCGCCCTTCTCAATGCTCAAGGAGGGACTCAGGGGGGCTGAGTGTCACCAAAAAGAGTTTCACCAAAATTAAATGTTTTGGAAACTTCTAGTGTAGATGCACCCTGTGTCCTCCAGCGTGGCTCTATGACAGTGGTTCCTAACCTGTGGTCCATGGACCACCAGTGGTCTGCAAGAACAAAAACATGGTCCACGGCCTCACCATTACCACACGGTTGCCTCAAAACCACAGGGCAATGAGAGCGACTGGTCTTGTGAAACCCTCTTACAGAGCCGAGGCAGCAGGGATGTCATGAGAGGAGAGGCTGATTACCCACAAAAGATTACTACTACCACATCAGCTGTAGATTATTAAATATGGTTTTCTGTGAGCGAGCAGATGGCATAAGTTCTGTATCAGAAACTAGAACTAATTTGGTCTATCCAATGCAATTTTCTGAATGAACAACCCAAATAACCAAACCAAATCTAAAGTTGACCAAAAACTGATTGGTAACCCTTTTGGTGCTAATGTTGGTCCATGGTCAAAGTGGTCCCTGTTCAAGGTGTCCTTGGTTAAACGAAAGGTTGGGAACTACTGCTCTATGATCAAACTCTGGAAAAGTTTATATTAAGGTTGTAAGATAGGACTGAAATAGCCCCACAGTATCATCCCAGATGAGATATATGTAGGAACCCAACCACAACCTGCACAAGCTTGTAGTTCTCATCAAGGATAGGCAGATGAGTTCGTTGGCAAGGAGAGACCCTTCTCCCATGGCAAGCTTCTCAGTCCATTCTGTCCTCCTTTCTTTTGGTCTTCTTCTATGAACATGGAGACACAAGGTGATGTGAGTATGATTGATAGATAAATTAGCCCTGTTAACTTTCCTATCTAGATCTTTGAATACAGCCTTTTCTAACTTTTTTCAAAGCTTGCCTCTCTCCCTGAATTGCTTAAGCTGACTCTAAAAGCTCCCAAACTGTTGCTACTGTTGTTGCTGCTGCTTTACCATTTTCAATGCTTTTTCTTATTTTTGCAATGACCTCCACCCTGCCACACATACACACACAACATGAAGGTAGATTGGGGCCTAACACTGAGCAATATTGCAAACTGGCTACAAACAATAAACTCGACCAAAGGAACTACCAAGCCCATTGCTCCTTTCAGCTCAATATACTAACGACACTGGTTAAGACAGACTTTATTTCATGAATCAGTGTTAGACTTTATTTAATGAATTAGTGTTTTATAGTTCTTCAGAACTTCAGACAAATTGCACATGAAAGAATAGTATGTGCCTGTTGCTGGAACAAATCTCACTAGTATGCTCATAAAAATATAGTCCCACATTTACATTTAGGCTAAGCAAATAATTGTGATGCTTGACTAGAGCAGGACAAACAAGGATGAGAGGAGAGGAGAAGCAGGGAGGGGGAGAGAGCATTTACTTGTGTTGCAACCGTTAGTTGCATTAGCAGTTAACCAGGTGTAGGCTGTGTGAATATCTTAAGTCTAATTTAATTTAGCTCTTGTATGAGGTGTATTCTATTTATAAGCAAGCAACACCAAATGCTTCCCCAGCACTCATAGCAGGTGGGAGCCAATTTAGTTCCAAGCCAGTGCACGTGGTGCATAATTCACAATTTTGTGTTGTTGCCTTGCATGGCGAATCTGGGAGACTTGTTGCTGGACAAACGCAAATAACTCAGCTCAAGTCAAGAAGAGATCAAAAGCTGCCTTGTTGAATGAATGGCCCCGAGAACAATTTCCAGGCATACAGCTCCTCATCTGCATAGTCCCAGGGACATGAGAAAAGTCCAAGTGGTTTATATTCCTCTTGGATATTTGTCCCACGTTGAGAATAGATTCTAGAGCTTTCCCTGGGACACAAGGAACGGGTATTCCGTTGATCATGATGAAAATTTGGGAGAGCAGTCGTGGATACTCTGTGCTCTGTGACTGATGAAGGTTATGCCTGGGGATGGAGCTGTAGCTTCTGGCCTTAAAGCAGAGCAGCGTCTAGACACTCCGACTTTTATTAGCTCTAATTCAAGCTGGAGTCATTTGTGGCTCCAGCGGAGTAACCAAAGAAACAAAACAGAAGAGGGACAGAAGGCTGATAGCTTTAGACTGGAGGATTCTTGCCTGCTGAAATCTCAGTGGGAGACAGAGCCAGTACCATCAAGCAAAGGGTAATAATTGGATTGTAAGCAGAACAGGAGAGCTGTTGATTTTGGATAGAATACTTGGCACATTGGATGAAGCCAAATTGCTCTTACAGGAACGATTGTTTTTCATGATAGCTGTAACATTTGACTAACAAATACAGAAGAGATCAATTCAAGGCAATTTGTAACTCTTTGTATTAATTGGTTGTAATATTTAAGTTCCAACATTGAATCAATTTACTGATATTTAAATTGCACAAGAGTTACAATGCAAGGAATAGGCACCTGAGAGAAAGGCTCATTATAGTGAGTGGGTTGACATGTTCCCTATCCACACTAATCTTCTACTTCAGGTGAAGTGCAATTTGGATCAAGTTTACCATTACTTACCTCCAGACAAATGAATATAGGATCAAGAGGCATGTGACATGAAGGGACATGTTATTAAGCCTTCTGATATGCTTTCTCCATGTGAATTTGGATTATTGGTGAATTATTTGCTGCTGCCTCTGCTGTCTCTTACACCAGTTATCATGTGGGTTTATAACTGGCTCCTCATTTTCTCAGTCTTTCTGCAAACTTCTCAAGGCTTGAAGAGACTATGAACTTGAGAGGAAGCTTATAAGTCCTTATTGAGTTTCCTAGTTGGAGAGAAAAGCAAAGTATAAATAAACATAATAAACATAGTAATAACAATATTAATAATAATAATTGCATAGGGCAGCAATGGAAGTAGTCTGCAAGTTCTGCTAGCTGCTCACTTCTGCCTTGTGAAGAAATGTGGATTAAATTTGCAGATCATATTGCATTTTGGGGCTGGACTCAAGATATTCCCAGTGTTTCCACTTTCATGAAAGCTCTATGCCATTAACCCCCATGGAAGTGGAGAACCGAGTGTAAATGAACCAAAGTGCAAATCAAGCACGAACTCTCCCAAGAAACCAAGATTATTAAACTGAGGTTGTCGTACTTTGGACATATCATGAGAAGACATTGCTCACTAGAAAATACAATATTTTTTGGTAATGTGGAAAGCAGTAGGAAAAGAGGAAACCACATCCTGGTAGTTTCAATTAAGGAAGCCACAATTCTGAGAACTTTGAAAATTACCATTCAGCAAGATCCAGGGTTGCCATCAGAATTACATCACTGTAAGTACATTGTCACAATATTGCAACTTGTAAAGGTAAAGGTTTTCCCTTGACATTAAGTCTAGTCATGTCTGACTCTGGAGGGTGGTTCTCATCTCCATTTCTAAACCAAAGAGCAGGCGTTGTCCATAGACACCTCCTAGGTCACGTGGCTGGCATGACTATTGCAACTATGATGACATAAATCCATCATTGTGGTTCCAACTGCCATGTCTCCCCGAGCCTATCTTTGCAGCCTTACAGTGTCTTCTCTGAAGTATTTCCAAGACACTGGAGATAAGGGAAATGACTTCTGAGCTACACTCCCTTTCATAAAGTGCCTTTAAAGCAGGCAACTGGAGAGACTGTCTGAAATCCGGCCATAACTGCTTGTCCCATGGCATCCCATAACCAGGAATACATTGGAGATGTTGTAGCACCCCAGTCTTCAGCACCCAAAAAACATTTCAGGCAGAGTGCTGGTAGACTGCAAAGGTAGGTTTTTTGGGGTCACATTTAGTCATTAATGACCACAAGCATGAATCCCCAACAGTTACAATGTCCAGATAGATATGTCCAGATATATATATATAATCCACTCTGAGTCCCCTATGGGAGAAGGGCGGAATATAAAGTGTATTATTATTATTATTATTATTATTATTATTATTATTATTATCATTGTATTTATTTTATTTGTTGAGTGGCTTCCCAAGGTCACATCTACACTACCATATAATGCAGCTTCAAACTGCATTATATGGCCAGTGTAGACTCATGCAATGCAGTTCAATACAGTTAAATTGATTATATGAATGTACACTGACCATATAATGCAGCTTCAAACTGCATTATATGGTTGTTTAAATGGGGCCTTAGTCCCGTATTGAAGAAAGTTGGGATATTTCGTAACAAATAATTATATTCACAAGTGACTTCCGATCATCTTGAAAATTAAAATACTCCATGTTAACATGACACCTACATAATGCTCTGAGGAGATGAGAGCTCTAATCCAGTGATGGTCATCCACAGGCGCAGCTCTAAAAAGGGACGGGATAAATTTATAGCATAAGTTATTCATGATACTACTCCAATGCCAGAGATAGCATGCCTCTGTATATCATTTCCAGGGAGCGTGAGCAGGAGGGTGCTGTAGAAGTCATGTCCTCCTTGTGAATTTCTCATAGGCAATCACTTGACCCCTATATAAATAGAATTTTGGATTAGATATCCTTTTTTCACGAATAGCAAGTACACAGAGTACGCAGATAGCACTAGTTGTGGTTTGAGCCATTGTTGTTCTTAGAAGTGCTTTCTTAGAACTGCTGAAAAAAGACACCCACATTTCTCTGGTTCATTCAGTTTTTTTTCTTTCCTGGCAGTCTGTACAGAGAAATTATGCAGACTGCGATTACATAACAAAGCTTTAGAGTCTATGCTTTCCTCAGTTAACTGTCGGCTTCATTCAGTTTATTTCTATGCATACATTTGTCCTTTGGAAACGTCTAAAAGAACACTGCTTACCAGGAAAGTTGGGAGGCAGAAGAAGTGAGGGATGGGAAAGAGAAGAAAAAGGAAAAGCAGGTAACTAAAAAGTGAAACACTGTGTCAAAAAAAGGTGAAGGTAGCTTTGATGCATGTGAGGAAATGCACATTTTCAATATCATTTCTGATATAAACCCCATTTTTTGAAACTATCAGATATGGACCAGGACATATATTCCCATTATGAGAGAAAGATGCATATTTGTTTATTTATTTATTTACAATATTTATATTCTGCCCTTCTCATCCCAAAGCAGACTCAGGACGGATCACAATGCACATATACACGGCAAACATTCAATGCTGTTTTAGACATATAAGATAGACAGACAGAGGCATTTTGGCATTTTTCCAATTTCAGCGCCTGGAGGTTATGCATGATTCTGGCCACAGGGGGGTGCTGTCGCTCCATCCGCTGTGACAACGAGCCCTTTTTTATTGTAGAATTTTCCTCCTTGTTCTTTGATCTCCAGCATTTAATGGTGGTATAAAATACCTCCACATCAAAGTGGTGCCTAATTCCTCTACTCCCAGCTCAGCTGTTTTCAAACTGCTTAGGTGGACAGTGGGTTTAGGATGATGGTTGGATGCTCGATCTGACTCAGGTTTCAAACTTGCCACCTTCCAGTCGGCAGTGATCTATTGCTGCTGGCGATTAACAAGCTGTGCTACAACCACGCATATAAAGCCAATAAACAAACAAATATTCCATGCCCATGCAAAGCAGGTGAACATAGCATTGAATGAAACATGCAGAATAATCACAGGATGTCTTAAACCTACACCTGTTGATAAACCCTACAAGCTAGCTGGCAAATGCCCCCCACCCCCACCCCCGATGTGCAAAGGTTGAACACTGTGAAAGCCATCCACTACATGGCTACCAGCCTCCTCCCAGTAGACTCAAATCAAGAAAAAGCTTTATGAGAACTATCACTGCTCTTGGCATTCCCCCAGCAACAGTAAGGGTATCCCTCTGGGCAGCTAAACCAGGAAATCCCAACTGGATGGCCCCTCACGAGGGTCTTCCTCCAGGGGCAAACCAAGAATGCGCAACTTAGAAGTCCCTGAACAGACTCAGAAGTGGAGTGGGCAGATCAAAAGACAACCTGGCAAAATGGCACTACCTAAAAGAATCCCACACCTTGTGTGACTGTGGAGCAGAACAGACAACTCCACATCAGTATGCTTGTCCACTATGCCCTGCCTCATGTACAGAGGAAGAATTGTTGGAGGCTACAGACAGGCCTGTAGCTGGGGGGGATAGGGGTTCAACCCACCACCCCAAAATTTTTCAGGTTAAAAAAAACTGGTTTACTCATGAATTTTAACTGGTTAACCAAATCCCCATGCTAAGTCTAAGAGATGCAAAAAAGTCCCTCCAGAACTGCAAGCACTATCTCAAGCAAATACTGACAATTTATTCACACTGTCATTACTTGCAGCAATAGCCAATGTAGTGAAGCAACCAAGTTGGGGGAGGAGGGTGTTGAATGCTCTCATTAAGGAGGTCAGACTTGGTGGAGGTGGTTGACAGGGGTGGAGCTGCAGGCTATTGAAGGCTGCTCTGCCCCCTGCTGTGCTGTTTGCTTCAACGTGAGCTAGGGGGCAGGTTTCAACCCCCCCCTCCCAAAAATTTCAAACCCAGCCCCCCCCCCCCGAAATTTTCAACCCTCCCAAAACAAATTTCTGGCTACGGCCCTGGCTACAGACAATGCCATTACTGTTGCCTGTTTTTAGTCAAAAGATATTTAGCTGCCTGCGCTCCTTCTATATTTATCAGTTTTATACTAATTTATGCAGTGCTCTTGATACAAAATAATAATAACAGTTGTGGTCACTGAATGACCTGAGGATAGTCAGTCGTCTCTTCACCTAATCTGTCAAACAAAACTGTTGTGAGCATAGACCTGGAGGAACTGGTTGTCTGTACATTGCTCCAAGTTCCTTGGAAGAATTGAGGAATAGAAATGTGATAGAGTAAGAAAATAGTGATTTTCAATACCTCCTTTATGAAGAGTGAAAGATAAAGTTGCTTTTCTCAAAAGTAATTTGACCAAGGGATGGGGAGATAATCGTTGTGCGATGCACCCAAAACAAAGGGTCTGAGACAGATGTAGCTGTGGGAAGAGACGAGGGCAGTGCCCTCAAATAAGAATTCTACCCTCCCAAATGAAAAATTCCAGTGGGGCCAAAATTAGAAGCCTTGTAGTAAAAAAAACTTCAGTTGAGAATCAAGAAGTGTTTAGGCATCCCAAAAATGGGACACACGGCAAATAGAGATATTCTAGGTGTGAACAGTTGTCAAGATCTCACTCTCTGCAATGCCAGATGTGGGGAATCAGAGAAAAATGTATTTCCTGGGGCATTATTCCTGCCCACTTTTTGCCCCATTCCACAGCTATAGCTGGCCAAACTTTCAGTAGGCTATGCAGACAAATTCTGTTACTACATTGAGCCTTCAGGCTGAAGGCGCTAATCTACTCACGCCTAAAGCCCAGTCTGCATTCTGCTTGTAACTGCTTGGCCCCGTAAACGTGACTGTCATGCTGCCTTGGTCTTTAAATATCTGAACTCGAAATAGATGTCTATGCAACATGTTGGGCCCGGCCCCATTGTTTTGTGAGGCAGTGTTATTCATTTAGCTTTAGCCAGCTGCTCTCTAAATTCAGCTTGGAGGAACGGGCTGGAATTTATAACCAGACAGACAGGCTCAGAGGTTACAGGCTATTCTCTAAGTTGATAGGAATACAGCAAACAGACACCCACTGGGAATGTGTGTGGCCTCCAGAAAAAAAATATTTGCAAAGTAAGATGATTTCCCCCACCTCATAAAAGATGAGATAAAACTTTATTTTCAGCACTGGAACCCTAGTGCCTACTGGATGTTGGACAAGGCACGTTCCAGCAGGATATGGTAGTGTGAACAGATATTTTTAACCAACAGGGCAAGGAAGTGCACTCTTGTTTTGTTGAATGGGAAGTAGAATCCACTGAAGCGGTTTTGAGCAGGGTTCCCCCTCGTGGTAGACTCACAGCAATGCCAAAATTTTCCCACTCTGATTCCAGCCTTAACAAACACGAGTTTCCTGCAATACCCATAGGATGATACTGCAAGTATGACTGCAGGACCTTGAACTGGCAAATTCACATAATACCACTCAATGCGGTATGTATCTGCTGTCAATCATAATGTGGGTGTAGTGGAGTAGGAGATTTGTGTGATAAAGTCCTAAATCCACTTGGGAATATTTATATTCCTTGACCAGCATATAGGATCTCATCCTATATATGTTTATTATTTTAAATATACAGGCAGTCCCCAAGTTACAGGTGCTGCAAGTTTATTCTTAAGTTGAATTTGTATGTAAGTTGGAACAGGTATATTTTTTTAAGTGTAACTCCAGCCATGCGTATATCACACAAACTTTGGATAGCATGGGGAAAGGGTAATGTCCCTGTGGTGCTTCTATTGCTATTTGTGTTCCTGTTTCTGGATTTTGAAAAGAAATGGCTTGTTGTGTAAACAAGGATTGGTGAGAAAGCTTCAGTCGAGACACCTTTTCCTCATGATAACTCTTCCAGGAGTGAATTTCCCTTCCGAGGGATAGATTTCTCTCATTTCCTGTTGTCTCAGTCCCATTCTTACTTATGAGTCATTTGTAAGTTGAAAGTTTGTAACCCAAGGACTGCCTATACACTGAGAGAGAAAGTTATCTGATAATTAGTACAATTCTATATTGATCTTACGGTGGCGGAGCAAAGGAATGTCATTTTTGTGATGTTGACAAATTTTAGTAAGATGTTTCCATGCTATTCCCCTTCCTCAAAAATGATTTCATAGCATCCCTTTGAGGTTTGAGGCTTAAAGCACTTTGGAGTGTGCTGTGTTGTTTTGCCTTGACAAAACACTTAGGTGCTTTCAGAAGTTCTTTGTAGAGTTTTCATAGCACAAGCATTTGGCCTTGAGCCTCCAAAAACAAAAAGTGTGTCTAAAAGAATCATATTTTTCTTAAGGCTCCATCCAAGACTTTGATCCATGCCAAAATGTTGTCATACAGTCTATCAAAATAGAACTGGTGTGAACATCTGCTACGGTCTGACGTATGAGGGTGAAGCTTGGTCTCGGGAAAAGGATGCTGAGTGAGTAAAGCAGGAAGGAAGCTAGTAATAGATTGGCTCCTCATCAGATACAGCCTCAGTCAATGGAAATATTGACAAGAAGGTAGAGAAGGAACAGACCTGCATGCAAAACACCAGAATACAAAGTATGGGAACAATGGGGCATGACTAATGAGACAGGAACATGCTGCCTATGAATAAGAGGTTGACTTTAGCCCACTTACTTTAGAAGAGTGGATTTAATTAGTAAACACCAGAGATTATCCTATATATTCATATATAAGTCTAGAAATTTCAGTTAAAAATCAACCTTAAAAACGTGGGTTGACTTATCCACAGGCCAGTGTAAGTACAATATCTTAATTCTTATCAGAAAGGAACCATCTCTTCTCTACGTGGCAAAAAGCAAGAACTTAATCCATTCTGGAAGAACCTAAAACAATTACTAATCCACTCTATTCTCTCTGCCATGGCACCGCTTCTACCTTTTATGGATACCTGGGCAGGGAAATAGCATCAGTGATCAGAGACAGCATCCCCTCTCCTCGGAATAACCCTCAGCTTATCCATGGATCATATAAAATCCATATTTTGCCCTCCAAACCTGCCCTTAACTTATACAGGAGGTTGACCTATACATGAGTACATAAGGTGTATGTAGCTGGTTGACTGATGTATAGATATAGATATAATCATTTGAAAATCTAGCAGAGGGAAGGCGTTTACCCTTTGTCATTTTTATATACATGCCTTCCACCAATTTTATTTAACTGTAGGCTCCTCTATTTATAAGGTATCTGGATTGACAATGGCAGGAGTGATAAATATTTATCAGCACTACCGTGCTCCCATCCCAAAGGCCTGAGTCTCCTGTCAGGAAAGCGTCTCAAAAGGAGGCGGCGTGGGAGCACCGGGCCGATTAGTGTGCGCTGTCTCCTGCCAGTTCTTCCATTACCGATCCCCCCAGGGCCACATAAAAGATTTAAAAACAAAACACTCCAGACATTTCCTTATCAAATAAATAAATAAAAGCTGTCTTTCTGACTTCAGCCACTCCTTTGACAGGCGTGGGACATAGAATAAATAGAGAACATAGCCAGGGAGGGGGGTGTTCATAAAGGGAAGGCTTCAATTAAACACCTTAAGAAATGAAGAGAGTTGGAGAAAGAGGGAGAAAATGAATAGGTGCAACAATAAAAGCACAGGGAGAGTTTGTGGCACATTGATGTTAAAACATATTACAAATTACTTACTTACTTACTTATTTACTTGCACTTTTCTCTCCAAACTAGGGTTCTGTGGTTGATGATGTTATTATCGTTATTGGCTGAGATCATGTTTGTAACCACATTAGGGGAGTTATGAATGACCCAAAGAATTGTCCTTTGGGACCCATCTTAAACTCAAGGAAGCTGCTCCAAGTAATGGAAGTCTGCAACATGGATAAATCGAGTGCTTTGGGATAAATCTACAGATAACAGGAGACTAGTCTCCGTGTGCTTGTAGATGGATGGAATTTATCCTTTAAAAAGTCCAACACATTTCAGCCTGCACATAAATTGGCCTTCTTCAGGTGCTAAATGAAGACAAATGTCCCTTATCGGTCCAGTTAATGGAGAAAGTGAATATGTAATTTATGAAATGTCTGCTAGTGATCTAATTAATGGTATGCATTTTATTTAATTATCTTAACATGTATTGCTAAAAAACTTTGTGTCGTCCAATGTATTGTCGAAGGCTTTCATGGCCGGAATCACTGGGTTATTGTAGGTTTTTCAGGCTGTATGGCCATGTTCTGGAAGCATTCTCTCCTGAGGTTTCGCCTGAAACCTATGGTAGGCATCCTCAGAGGTTGCGAGGTCTGTTGGAAACTAGGAATATTGGATTTATATATCTGTGGAAAGTCCAGGGTGGGAGAAAGAACTCTTATCTGTTGGTAAAGGTGTGATGCAGCGCCCAAACACAAATCAAGGAACATGAAAGGCTCTACAGACTACTTCAAGCAGAGAAGTCAGCCATAGCACCTGATGAACCAACCTAGGCATAGCATATTATTTGAAAACACAGAAATGCTGGACCACTCTAACAACTACCATGTCAGGCTAGACAGAGAAGCCATTGAAATCCACAAGCGTGTGGACAATTTCAACAGAAAGGGAGAAATCATGAAAATGAACAAAATCTGGCTACCGGTTTTAAAAAAAACTCTAAAATTATAACAGTAAATAAAAAACAAAACTCAAACACAGGGGAACCCCAGAGAAGAAACAATCAGGAACAGCTAATCACCTCCCAACAAAGAATTCCCCCAGGCAGTAACAAACCACACCTAAAAACTGTCAAGCCATCAAATGCTCATCAAGGTGGCCAATTGAAACATTCAACCTAGCTCCAACAGACAAGAGTTCTTTCTCCCACCCTGGAATTTCCACAGATATATAAACCCAATTTTCCTAGTTTCCAACAGACCTCACAACCTCTGAGGATGCCTGCCATAGATGCAAGTAAAACGTCAGGAAAGAATACTTCTAGAACATGGCCATACAAACCAAAAAAACCTACAACAACCCTTTGTGTTGTCCCTTTGTAAAAGATTTTAGCTAAATATATATATATTCCTGTTGAAGACTCTACAAAGAGTTTACTTAGTTAAGTATACTAAGTAGCTGATACAAGAGTCTAGCCAATATTAATTACAATGATGATGATTTTTTTTCTTGATGATGATGAAGGGTATTTGGAGGTACTCCTGGCTGATCAGGGTACTGGGCTGCAACCTGTGCTGGATGGGCTCACACTCCCCCTGAAGGCGCAGGTTCGCAGGACTCAGTGTTGACCTTGGAGTCCCAAGTGATGGCCGTGGATGGAAGGATTTTCACACAGTTTGAAAAGCCTGATCTGGCCGTGGTAGTACATGCCTTAGTCACATCCAAATTAGATTACTGTAACACACTCTACATGGGGCTGCTGCTACAGAAGAATGTTTGGAAACTTCAACTGGTACAAAAGTCAACGGCTAGACTGCTTGCAGGGGCAGGATATAGGGAAAGAGTCACTCCACTCCTGAAGCAGCTAGACTGGCTCCCAGTTCGGTTCTGGGCACAAATCAAGGTACTGGCTTTAGCCTATAAATCCCTAAATGGTTTGAGCCCAGCCTATTTGAGGGACTGCATCTCCTCCTATGAGCCCACATGAGCCCTGAAATCATCACAGGAGGGGCCCTTCTTCTCTCAGTTCCACCACCATCACAAGTGCGATTAGTCACTGGTAATATCCATCTCTGAATGCTGTTACGCGGCCCAATGGAAATGATGTTTTTAGGATTTCATACAATCTGTTTTATGGATAACCTCAGAGGCCGAGGTTCAGGAAATGTTTATATATGGTTTATGCAGTGTGTAATTTGTTATTTGGGTATGATGTGTTTTATTTGAATGTGTATATTATGTAACCTCTGCTTTTTAACAATTGTACGCCACTTTGGAAGAAAAGCAGGAGTAAAATAATAATAATAATAATAATAATAATAATAATAGTAACAATAACAATAATTTTATGTTTCCATGTGAAATATTGTTGCATGTTTTTTGCATTGCATGTCCATGTTTGTGTATGACATTGCTCTGCGCGTGGAAGGGTATGTCACTTCTTCTAGTCATTTGCTCAACATTTTAGAATATATTTGTTGTTTTAAAGTCTGAATATGTATACAGTGTACTCTATGCCTTATATAGGACATACTTACTCTTATACATTTTGGGTGTGCAAGTAAATGTATAAGAGGGGCCGACCAAGGGCAAGATGGATGGATGGATGGCATCCTTGAAGTGACTGGATTGACCTTGAAGGAGCTGGGGGTGGTGATGGCCGACAGGGAGCTCTGGTGTGGGCTGGTCCATGAGGTCACGAAGAGTCAGAAAGAACTGAACGAATGAACAATAACAACAAATGTATAAGGTGTTTCAACTCCTTAACTAGGACATTTTTCAGTCCTAAAATAGGCATTTTAACTGTTGAGCTGTAAACTGCAAGCTCCAGTGGCAGGATCCACACAGCCCTCAACATCTGTAACACGTTAGCTACAATAATAAAGGGATCTAACCTATAATCACAACAAATTACAGCATGGCAAGTACCAAAAAGCAGGAAAACCAAAGTCAGAGAAACCCAGATGTGCTTATGTGGGAAAATAAAAACAGTAAAATAATCTAAGGAAGTAAACTCTGCTGCATCGCCAAGGGAAAGAAAACAACAATAACAAGCCCAAAAACAGAATAACAAGACTCTCCAGCTAATCTAATTAGAGGACCATTTTTGCTTAAGGTATAACGGTGAGAGCAAATCTAGTTAAAGTGAACTCTGGTTGAAGGTGGTGGCTCTAGAAAAAAGAGATGATTGCTTTAGACCTTCCCTGAGTCATGGGCATATCCCAGCATGACTCAAAGGTAATGGAAATTGAATAAGCTTCCAAGGCCCCTTCCACACAGCTGAATAAAATCCCACATTATTTTGAACTGGAATATATGGCAGTGTGGACTCAGGACCCTTCCACACAGCAGAATGAAATCCCACATTATTGGCTTTGATCTGGAATATATGGCAGTGTGGGCTCAGATAACTAAGACTCCTTCCACACAGATGAATAAAATCTCACATTATCTGCTTTGAACTGGAATATATTGTAGTGCGGACGTAGATAGCCCAGTTAAAACAGATATGGTGGGATTTTCTGCCTTAATATTCTGGGTTACATGGCTGTGTGGAAGGACCCCAAGTTTCTTCTGGGGATGGGTGGGTTTGCAATAAATATTTTGCAGTGTAAACTGGTTTTGTCAATGGCAGTGTCACCATATCTAACACTTGTTAGTACTGCACAGAAAGAGGCACCATAAATCCCTATTGAATGTCTTTTGCCATCAAATCCTATGACTAGGTAATCCAAAATGAAAAAAGAGATAATGCCAGAAGATGACATTTCCAGGTATGCCAATACAGCTGCTTCAAACTACAGAGGCAGATTCTCCTCTAGTTCTACCTAAAATCTGTCAACAAACACAAGAAAAAGATTTACAGATTGGAAATGCTCAATATATATATATTCCAATTACCAAGAAAAATGTAACAATGTAACATCAGTAGCCACATGACTATTGCATCACTGGTAAAGTTGAAAAAAAAAACAAAAAGATGAAGACTACATTACACAGACTAAAATCAAGGAAGGCACAATCTTGACTCTGCAAGGTAAGTAGGGCTGCTGCTGATACACACTGAGGTCCCTTCCACAGAACGATGTAACTCAGAATATCAAGGCAGAAAATCCCACAATATCTGCTTTGAACTGGGTTATCTGAGTCCACGCTTCCATATATTCCAGTTCAAAGCAAAAGATGTGGGATTTTATTCAGCTGTGTGGAAGGAGCCCAAGTGTTTTCACCATAAATATAATGCCATTCTCGATTGTTCAATACATGGCACACTTCCCAAACCTCATGGTGTTTACCCTCTAATGTTCTAGATTTTTTCAATGTTTCACCTTGAAACAGAGCACAAAATATAAAGCATAGCACACTTCCATTAAAAGATCCTTCTGCCACAGTAGCCTAAGACCAAAGGCCTCCTTAAATAAAAACATATTTGCCTAAATGGCCAACTTGAGCCTTCCATGGAAGGGAATCCCATAACTTGGAAGCATCTATCGATGAAGTTGTCTTTCTCTTCCTCAACAAATACACCTGGTAAGGCTCACTGACTATTCTAAAGCCTTTGACTGTGTGGATCATAATAAATTGTGGCAAGTTCTTGGTGGGATGGGCATACCAAGCCACCTTGTCTCTCTCCTGAGGAATCTGTACAAGGACCAAGTAGCAACAGTCAGAACTGACCACGGAACAACAGACTGGTTCAAGATTGGGAAAGGCGTACGGCAAGGCTGCATACTCTCACCCAACCTTTTTAACTTGTATGCAGAACACATCATGCGATGTGCGGGGCTGGATGAATGCAAAGCTGGGGTGAAAATTGCTGGAAGAAACATTAACAACCTCAGATATGCAGATGACACCACTCTGATGGCTGAAAGCGAGGAGGAGCTGAGGAGCCTTCTAATCAAGGTGAAAGAAGAAAGCGCAAAAGCCGGGTTGCAGCTAAACATCAAAAAAACCAAGATTATGGCAACAAGAATGATTGACAACTGGAAAATAGAGGGAGAAACCGTGGAGGCCATGACAGACTTTGTATTTCTAGGTGCAAAGATTACTGCAGATGCAGACTGTAGCCAGGAAATCAGAAGACGCTTACTTCTTGGGAGGAGAGCAATGTCCAGTCTCGATAAAATAGTGAAGAGTAGAGACATCAGACTGGCAACAAAGATCCGCCTAGTCAAAGCCATGGTATTCCCTGTAGTAACCTACGGATGTGAGAGCTGGACCTTAGGGAAGGCTGAGCGAAGGAAGATCGATGCTTTTGAGCTGTGGTGTTGGAGGAAAGTGCTGAGAGTGCCTTGGACTGCGAGAAGATCCAACCAGTCCATCCTCCAGGAAATAAAGCCCAACTGCTCACTGGAGGGAAAGATACTAGAGACAAAGTTGAAGTACTTTGGCCACATCATGAGAAGACAGGAAAGCCTAGAGAAGACAATTATGCTGGGGAAAGTGGAAGGCAAAAGGAAGAGGGGCCGACCAAGGGCAAGATGGATGGATGGCATCCTTGAAGTGACTGGACTGACCTTGAGGGAGCTGGGGGTGGTAACGGCCGACAGGGAGCTCTGGCGTAGGCTGGTCCATGAGGTCACGAAGAGTCGGAGACGACTGAACGAATGAACAACAACAAGGCTCACTGAAGGAAATAGGCTTTTCAGTTGGCTTAGGCCCCTTCCGCACAGCCCTATATCCCAGAATATCAAGGCAGGAAATCCCACATTATCTGAGTGTGGACTCAGATAACCCAGTTCAAAGCAGATTTTGTGGGATTTTCTGCCTTGATATTCTGGGATATAGGGCTGTGTGGAAGGGACCCTGGACTCAGTTCATGATGTTTTAAATATTTTTCCAAGCAGTACACATTTTGGTAAGTACTAATCTCACAGTGCTGGTCTTGTTTGGAGTGGACTTACTCTATAGAAGTGGCCATGCAACATTCTTTCTTTCACATTTTAACAATTGGTCAGTGGTTCTGTTGGAAGGAAAAATGTGCTCTCCTTTTCCTGCTAATCTTCATTCACAAGGGCACACTGTGAAACATTTAATTTTTTCTCATTATGACTTAATTAAACTTCATTTGCCAGTCAGCACTGACAGATCACTGCAGAGGGGAGTAACGCGTTTTTCCTAGCATTGTTGGTGGTGCATTTCAAAATCTTGTTAAGAAAAATATTGAATGAATGACCACACACCCTTTATAGTCTCACGCAGAGGTGCCTTTCGAGAGGTCAAGGGTAAGAATCAACCTTGATAGATCATTATTCAGCATCCTTTTGAATGGTGCCCCATCCTCCTTTTTCTTCTCTCTTTGCTCCATGAAACAGTGTGTGAAATCAGTGCATTTCTCTGTCTCCTTTGAAGATGATAGCAGTTGGAATGTGTTTTCAAGTTTTTCTAATTATCCAAGCAAAGCAAAAGAAAACTCTGCTTGAAACAGGACAGGAGAAGCACAGTTTTTAAAAGTAGGGGCATTGCCTTTTGTGTTGGTGTGCAGAGTCTGAAATGCTTCTTGGAGGAAGGAGACAATGCAGCATAATGCGGTCCAGATGTTGCAAATACAAGGCCCATGGGCCAAATCTAGCCTACCACATCATTTTGTGTGGCCTGCGAAGCTTTTGATGCCAGGGCAACATAGTTATAAAGTCACTCTGCTAGCCTGGGGAACTTGATAGCGAGCCTGATCACCCACAAAACCTCACCTTGCTCTTAAGTCATGCAGGTCAGTTAAAAATAAAACACACATAATCTACCACTTCCTCAAAGATGAGGGAGCTGTCCTGGCATGCTTCACCAAGACTTGTCTGTGGGGTGATAGTTCTCCAGCCTGGGTTCAAGCCCTCCCTGCAAGATACTTTGTTAGTAAGCAGGTGAGGGAAAGAGGGAGGCGGGGTAGCTGTGGTCTACAAAGACCATCTTAACCTGACCAGATAACCTACTAGGGAACTGACTCACATTGATTATGTGTACCTGAGTTTGAAAACCACAGACTGGTGGGCACCCTGCTGCCCAACAGACTCATAGAACTGGACACAGAAGTGTTATTGGAGTTGCCCAGACTTTTACTTCTGAGTGACTTCAACATACTACTAGAGCAGTGCTTCTCAACCTGGGGGTCCCCAGGTGTTCTGGCCTACAACTCCCAGAAATCCCAGCCAGTTTACCAGCTGTTAGGATTTCTGAGAGTTGAAGGCCAAAACATCTGGGAACCTGCAGGTTGAAAACCACTGCACTAGAGGCTAGTTTGTAAAGTGCAGGAATTCATGGTTTCTATTACAAACATGGGCCTATCCTAATTGATTTCCAGACCAGTGCAGTCAGCAGGTCATACCCTTGATAGAAGTTTTCAGCTTGGAACATACATATATCTATGGACAGAGGTAACCAATGCATCCAAGTTGTCATAGACAAAATGTTTTTCAGTCAGGGCTAATATCACAGTTACAATCTACCCCTCAAAGGTACTACAGATTGGATCACTGGGAAATCATATAAGCAGTGCTCTTCCCGTCACAAGCGCTTTGGATGCATCTACATTGTGTTATTAATTCAGTTAGACCTCACATTAACTGCTATGGCTCAATGCTATGGAAGCATGGGAGGTGTTGTTTGGTGAGGTTCCAGCACCATTAGGCGGAGAAGATTAAAGACTTTGTCAAACTACAACTCCTGTAATCCCATGGCACTGAGCCCTGGCATTTAAAGTGGTGTCAAGATGCATTAATTTCACAGTGTAGATGTATCCAAAGTGTCCTGTGACTGGATGAGCACGGCAGATATCATTTCCCAATGATCCAGTTTGCAACACCTTTCAGTTGGAGTGCTACCAGGTTGAAAGGGTAGGTTTTGGCGGGTCACATTTACCACTTACAATCACAAACATGAATAGTCTGCGGTTACAAAATTGTAAATCCAGTTTATTATCTGGTTGCTACTGAACAGGATGCCTGTCAGCCTTGTATAAAATGTACGGTTTTGCATTGTATTTCTGACTAAATCCCCTTAACAAAGAAAGCATTTGAGGTTCCTGTGCAAAACTAGCTTAGTGACGTTAACTGCTTTATAAATACTTACAATAGCTGGAAGTAGTACGATATCCTGGATTCTGGAACTTTGAATGACAAGTCTAAAAACAGACTTTGAGGGTGAAGAGATAAAGGCACTGCTGTGTTTCTGTGCATTTGAACTGCCCAAGAACTGTTCATTGTTGAACATTTGGCTGCAGCAGTATATTCCCAGAATTCAGAGAACTTTATCCCAGACTGTACATAATTTTAAACATTTTATTTTTAGTACCAAAAATGCACAACCATTTCTATGTTATCAGGGGATCCAAATTTCTTTTCTCAAAGTATCATGCCTCGTCCCCAAATGCCATGTGTATTTAGACTGTTTTCTCCAGGATGACATATCTGTTGCACACTTTACTCGTGATATCTCATTTATTTTATGCATATACAGAATTGCACTAGAATCCAGTTGGGAGACTGGCCAAGACAACAATGGGTTTCTAATCCCAACTGGTTCCGCACACCCTATCTTCTATCATAACCTGTCCTTATAAACACGTCTTTATAAATTGTTACATTTAATATTGTTTATTTTAATATTATTGATCCATAGGCATATATATGCAGCATTGTGCCCCTGCTTTCTCCCTTCTCCAGCTCTGAGAAGGCCTACCTCACAATACCTCCATGACAATGATCTAGCAAAAGTAGGTAGGCTCTCTTTGTGGCTCTTTCTTTCTTTCCTTTGTTTACTTTATGCATTTTCTCTCATCTTCCTTTCTTTCCTTATTCCCTTGCTTTATCTATTCTTTCCTTCCTTCCTCTTCCCTTCTTTTCTTTCTTCTCTTCCTTTCTGATTCCTTCTTTCTCTTTCTTTCCCTCCCCACATACTTTTCTCCTTCCCTTTCTTCCTCCCTCCTCCCTTTCTTTCTCTTCTTTTTCTCCTCCCTCCCTCTCCCTCCTTCATACATGTAACCTAGCAGTGACATCTCAGAAGGCCACTTCACCTAGCAACAGCCAATCCTTCACCTAGCCGCAGCCAACCCCTTTCATTCCTTTTTTTCCCGCTCAGCCCTGGGCCTGAAAGGGGTGGTACTTTTAGTTCAAACCACTCAATTATTTTAAGCTGGATAATGAAGGATATGTGTGCCAAGTTTGGTCCAGATCCATCACGCCATGTAAGAGCCTTTGTGGAACAAACGGACAAACAAACAAATGTATATACATACATACAATCCGGTACATACTTTGACTTTTATATAGAGATAAATCATTATTTTGCTTGCAATATGCCCTGGAAGAATTTCATCCTGAAAAATGGGAAATATGAAAAATTTGTGAGAAATTTCAGTTTTTCTTGCAACTCCTTCAACTGCCAACCTGATCCCGGGAAGCCTGTGGGATCAACATGTCTCTATAGATACTTCTTGCAGTGCATTCAGCTATAATGAAATTTCTGGACACATCCCCACTCATCTTGTTGGAACAACGTAGAAATTGTTTGTGTTTTGGGGTGGGGGTGGGCTGAAGGCTGCATCCTTACGGGTTGAATTTGAGCAGGGAGGAGAACAGCATTGGGAGACTCCAGATCATATCACATTACATTGTTATTGCACTATTAGAATCACAGAATAACAGATTTGGAAGAGACCACATGAGTCATCTAGTCCAAACCCCTGCCATGCAGGAAAAGCACATTAAACTATTCTTCTGCTTTAACTGCTATAACTGCTTCCTGTGGAATACCGAGCTTTGCATTTCAGTGAGGCCTAAGAGTTTTCTGGCCAAGATTTCTAAAGGGTCCACCTTAAACTACAAATCCCATGATTCCATAAGAGGCAGTTAAAGTAGACTAATAGGAAACAATCAGGGCCAGCTAATACCTCCCGACAAAGGATTTCCCCCAGACAGGAAGCAGCCAGGCTTTGAAGCTGCAAGACCATTCAATGCTAATCAAGCTGATCAGTTGCAACACTGACACTTGCCTGAAGCAGACAAGAGTTCTTTCTCCCACCCTGGACATTCCACAGATATATAAACATCGCTTGCCTAGTTTCCAACAGACTTCGCAACCTCTGAGGATGCGTGCCATAGATGTGGGCGAAACGTCAGGAGGGAATGCTACTGGAACATCGCAGTCCATGGTCTTGGCCATATAGCAGATAAATAGCTAAATATGCATAGCAGTCATTTGTATTTTGGTCATGAACTACTGTCAAGTGTAGCCCTTTCCTTTCTTTTGGCCAACAACAACAAAAACCAACCCACTTTTGTACAAGTTTTGTGTTCATTTCCTTGTGAGTCTAAATCCTTCTAACCGTGATCCAACTGACTAATGCTTGCAGCTGTGTCATGTTGGCATAAGAACAGCTCCATCTGCAAGAGGTAATTAAGCCCGCTAATGCAGCATTAGCACAGCTTTAAATGTAAGGTTTAACTGTTAAAATAGATAGCACCTCCTCGTGGAAACTGATTCCACCCGATAGGCTTCACAGAAACTAGATGCAATGGTTGTCTACAAAGCAACATTGGCATGTGATGCAAAAACTTAGATTGTCTATAATAACCATATGTCTTGTTGCATTCCTGCAGATGTCAGTATAGTATAAAAATACAGCTTGAAACTAAGGGTTAGACATTAATACAGCTGTTGACTTTTTATGGATATTGGAAAGTGTATAGAAACATATGGGAGGAAATTCAACTATGGCTTTCAAGGAAAACAACCACAAGAAGCAGTGTGGTGAGCAGCAGCTTCTCCCTAAAACTACAAATCCTATGCTTCAAGAGATGTTGCCATGACAATTAAAATAGAACCAAAGTGCTATCATTATATAGTGTGTAAGGGGCCCCTGGTTGTATATCATACCTCAATTTTAGTTGTATCGGTGTTTTTATTTTGCATTTTATTTCAATGCTGTATTTGTTTGTAAATGCCTAGATAACTTGGGTTACTGGGAAGATATAAAAACACTGCAAATAAGTAAGTAAAGAAAGTGAGTAGCTAAATATGATGAAGCTTTATGGCATGAAGTACTTTCAGTGCCATCTCTATGCGGATGACACTCAACTCTATTACTCCTTTCCACCAAATTCCAAGGAAGCCCCTTGGATCCTGGACCTGTGTCTAGCCACTCTGATGGACTGGATGAGGGCTAACAAACTGAAGCTTAATCCTGACAAGAAAGAGGCCCTCCTGGTCAGTTGTGCGGCCGATCAGGGTATTGAGTGGCAACCTGTGCTTGATGGGGTTACGCTCCCCCTGAGGACACAGGTTCACAGTCTGGGGATCCTCCTGGACACAGGTGTCAGCGGTGGCCGGGAGGGCCTTTGCACAGTTGTAACTTGTGCGCCAGCTGTGACCATACCTTGAGAAGTTTGACATGGCTACAGTGATCCATGCCTTATTTACCTCCAGATTGGATTACTGCAATGCACTATACATGGGGCTGACTTTGAAGATGGCCCGGAAATTGCAATTAGTACAAAGGTTTGTGGCCAGGTTGCTAACTGGAGCAAATTATAGGGAGCGGTCAAGCCCCCTATTAAAACAGCTTCACTGGCTGCCAATAAGTTTCCAGTCTCAATTCAAGGTGCAGGCTATTACCTATAAAGCCCTACACAGTTTGGGTCCAGACTATCTTCACAATCGAATCTTTCCCTATGAACCAGTGTGAGTTCTAAGAGCTGCTAGGGAGGCCCTTTTCTCACTCCCACTTCCGTCACAAGCACAGTTGGTGGGGACGAGAGAGAGAGCCTTCTCAGTGGTGGCCACCTGGTGCTGGAACTCTCTCTCCAGAGAGATTAGATCAGTACCTACCTTGTCCACTTTCCATAGGAACTAAAGACTTAGATGTTCCAGTGTGATTATGATTAACCCGGTTCAATAGATGATATGCCCCACAGCCACAATTTAATACTGGGCTCTGCACTTTATTATTATATCTCTCCTTGCAGTGTATTTTACTGATATTATCTGGTCCTTCTAGCACTATCAGAGTGCTAGCCCTTACTTTTGTTATCAGCCCCATCCACTTAGTTGTATCGCACAAGCCCTTACCTTGCCCTTTAGTTCTGAACATGTCTACTGTGCTCGGCCACTGATAGTTGATTATGGTGGTTATGTTTTGTATGATGTTTTTATATGTATTTTATTGTTTTATTGTGCCATGTTTTTTATTGTGTTTGACTGGGATTGGTCTCCATGTAAGCTGCCCTGAGTCCCTTCAGGGAGATGGTAGCAGGATACAAAAATGAAGTTGTTGTTATTATTTATTTGAAACACAACAAGATGAGTCCACAGCAGACACTCTGCTGGCTGTTGTATTGGATCACACGTCGGACACTTCCCAAGTGTCTAGGACTGTGTGATGTATCGACAAATAATGTGTGCAGATCCCAGTAAGGTGGCCTTCTGCAGCTGGTAATTTTGTCAGCACCAATTGTGTTTAGGTGCAGGCCAAGGTCTTTAGGCACTGCACCCAGTGTGCCAATCACCACTGGGACCACCTTGACTGGCTTGTGCCAGAGTCTTTGCAGTTCGATCTTTAAATCCTCATATCGTTTCAGCTTTTCCAGTTGTTTCTCTTCAATCCTGCTGTCACCTGGGATTGCAACATCGACGATCCATACTTTGTTTTTTAGCACAATCGGGAGGCCAGGAGTATTGACCTCCCAATTGTCTGTCTGAATTCAGAAGTCCCAGAGTAGTTTGACGTGTTCATTCTCTGTAACCTTTTCCGGCTTGTTGTTGTTGTTGTTGTTGTTGTTGTTACTATTATTATTTTTATTATGGCTAAATAGCAAGATGGCATTAGGTAGGTAAAACTTTTCTTTTCCTTGCCACCTGCATGATAGGAAAAGTGTTAGCTGCTGCCAGAAAAAATGAAAATTGTCACCTTTTCAACATAAACATATGTTTGTTCAACATTTTGATGGATCCCATTTATTAAAAAGAACACTCCAATCAACAAGACAGGGAAAAAATTGTCTGCATGCATTCTTTGCTCTCTTTCTCCTGGTTCGTTAGTTAGTATGGATTCGACTGTGTTATTTTTTACAAACCATTTACCCCCTAAAATGTAACTTCATTTTGAACTTGAATTTCAAATCTTAAAAGACTTTCCTTCACTAAAAAATCGTCAGCCAGATTCCTTGGAATCACATGTTTGAACATGTCTTAGCAGTCAGACAGAAAATGCAGAAGTTGGATGAGCCAAAGAGCAGTAAGACTCTGATAAAATAAAGCAAAAAACAGTGTTTATAATAATAAGAATGATCTTATAATGGAAGCAAATTTGATTTCAGCAGATCAATAACTAATTGAATGTTGTTTCTAACAATTAAAGGGTGGACCCCAAAGCAGTAAAACAATCCAATCATAGGTAAAGGTAAAGGTTTCCTTTTGACATTAAGTCTAGTCGACTCTGGAGGGTGGTGCTCATGTCAATTTCTAAGCCAAAGAGCCGGATTTGTCCGTAGACACCTCCAAGATCATGTGGCCAGCATGACTGCATGAAGCACCGTTACCTATTGATCTACCCACATTTGCATATTTTTGAACTGCTAGGATGGCAGAAGCTGCGGATAACAGCAGGAGCTCACTCCGCTCCCCAGATTTGAACTGCTGACCTTTCAGTCTGCAAGTTTAGCAGCTCAGTGGTTTAAAAAAATAGGGAGAAATGGGTTATATTTTTCTTATAGCTCAAAACTGGAAAAGGTATTTTACCCTTCTTTGCTGTTTTTTTCCTATTTGTATCTACACAGCAGTTTCTTATATGGTTTGTAATGTGAAGACACTGACTCACGCAGTGAATAAAAATGTAAAGTGGAAGGAGCTGGAATACCTTAGGAATACATTTTATAAAGCAGTTAGAAGTAGTTAGAAAGAAATGTCACCAGCCTCTGAGATGACATAGGAGGATGGTCAGTAAATAGCAGGTCGTTTTTCATGTGCTGATCTTTGAAAGAAGACAGCTTTTCTTCTAATGCCAGCTGCATTTTCTCTGCATGAAACCACCACTCTTTTGATGATGGTGGAAAGTATTACAAATCCTGTCTCACCAGCCAAATCTTGCAGGCAGCTGGATAACCAAAGTCGTGACATCGTTGCTTCCAAGTCATAGACTTAAAGGGACCACAGAAATAATCTATTGTAGCCTCAAGGCCACAATTTTGTGTGCATGGCTTTACAATGTACAAATCCACCATGCAGCTGACAAAATGACATTTAAAGAGGCCTCTGAGTAGCAAGGCAACAGGAGTAGGCAAATTCCATAGCTGGCTTTAGCTTCTCCCCTATTCAGCCTGTATTGGAGGCCTGCTCTTGTGAAAGAGAGAGATTAGCTCATTGCTCTTGGCTGTAGCACTCTTGTTGGGGAAGCCCACCCACCCCCATTGCAGTCCCAACAGGTGACAACATTGTCCTTGTTTTGTGGTGATTTCAGCTAGGACCACAGTTAAAGAGATCTATGCCCAGTAAGCATCTGCTAAACCAGATCAGCAATGACAGAGAAACAAGCTCCCCAGGTTGAAGGCAAAGTCACAGAAGTATATTACGATTCAGCCAAAAAAGATGCTGTTAGGACCATGGGATGATGGGAAGGAGGGCTTCCTCCCAGCAGCAGACACTGAGCTCCAGGAGGGTGAACAAGCTAATATTGCTCCTGCTGAGCAGGAGCAGGACCCTCCAGGAATGGAAGTGCCTGAGCCTGAGTAGAAGAAAGAGCAGCTTCTCCCTGCCCAGCTTTAGCTCAGAGTTGATGCCATCCAGCTGTGGAGGTCCAATAGGCTGGGTCAAAAGAGAATCTTGCAATTGTAAAGACTTTTCAGGAGCAACATAAAGGGCTGGTGTTTGTAACAGTTCATTGCTGAAAGCAATCATTGTGTTAGGTTCTTGTGGGTTTTTTCGGGCTATAGGGCCATGTTCTAGAGGCATTTCTCCTGACGTTTCGCCTGCATCTATGGCAAGCATCCTCAGAGGTAGTGAGGTCTGTTGGAATTAGGACAATGGCACCTGATGAACCAGCGTGGACACAGCATATTATTTGAGAACACAGAAATGCTGGACCACACCAACAACCACCATGTCAGACTACACAGAGAAGCCATTGAAATCCACAAGCATGTGGACAATTTCAACAGAAAGGAAGAGACCATGAAAATGAACAAAATCTGGCTACCAGTATTTAAAAAAACTCTAAAATTACAACAGCAAAACAGCAGAGAGGAAACAACCAGGCACATCTTAACACCTCTCAACAAAAGATTTTCCCAGGCTCAGCCAGGCCTTCAAATGCTAATGAAGATGATCAGTTGAAACATTCACACCTAGCTCCAGCAGGGAAGAGCTCTTTGCCCCACCCCAGCCATTCCACAGAGATATAAACCCATTGTCCTAATTCCAACAGACCTCACTACCTCTGAGGATGCTTGCCATAGATGCAGGCGAAACGTCAGGAGAAATGCCTCTAGAACATGGCCCTATAGCCTGAAAAAACCCACAAGAACCTAGTGATTCCAGCCATGAAAGCCTTCGACAAATAATTGTGTTGGTGACCCTGTGCCTTGAACTTCGAACCACGCTTTTTGATATTGGACTTGGACTTGTTGGTGAGACTGTGTACTGGAACGAACATTGAAATTTGCTTTGCTTGCTCCTGTTACTTGGACAGACTATGGCTTTGAATCCTGGATTACCTCTGACCATGCTTTGGAAGAAAGTCTGTGGACCTCAACAGATGCACGTATGAGAGTTGAATGAAAAGTAATGCCTCCACCTTCGTAACTCCTCAACAAATAGCAGTACTGGTATGCAGCAGGTACTGTCTTGTTCAGCAGACTCTCCTTTACAGTTCCATTTTTGTGAGAAGCTGTAGCATTGAATGGTTGTGTTGTTAAAGTGCAAAGTATGGAACCCTGCACAGACAGTTGGTCAATGCGACTTAAGCAATTGAATTCTTGACAGCAGAAGGTGTCACTCCAAAGGAGATTCATCACAGAATACAAGCTGTTTATGGTGATTGTGTTGATGTGAGCACTGTGCATCATTGGGTGAGTAAGTTTAAAGATGTTGAGGTGGGAACATCTGACTTGCATGACAAACAAAGAGTTGGATATCCTGTGACAGCAACCACCAAGTTTCACAAGCAAAAGATTGACAGATTGATTCAGGACGATCGTCATATCACTCAGAGAGATATTTCAAGCATAATCGGCATTTCTCAAGAACCTGTGGGTCACATTATTGCTTTGCTTGGCTGTCAGAAGATCTGTGCACGATGGCTTGTGGAAACAGTATCGACTTCATCCATGACGGCTTCAAATAACTTGTTCACCGTTGGCAGAAATGTATCCAATTGTCTGGTAATTATGTGGAAGAGTGAATAGTGGTAGTTAAAGAGCACATTCTAAGGATTATTTCTGCATTTGATTTATTCAAATATTCCCATCCAAACCCAAGTAACGAAGGTGGAGGCATTACTTTTCATTCAACAATCGTACAAGCAATGTGCTTCAAATGTAACTCACAGAGAAATATATGGCATTTTATGCAATTCTGACTGCTATTCAGATTTCCCACTCCTTCCCCTGATTGGCTGAGAAAGAAGAAGGCTAGAATCCGTGCCAGCATTGGCCCAGGATTCCCATGACATCAGGGCCTGCAGGAAAAAATTCCCATGGTTGGAAGAGCAACAGTTGGTGATTGGTCAGTTGGAAAAACCAATCTCTTGCAGGAACGCCCCCTGATAGGGCACAGTCTATGAGGAAACGTTGGTGTGGATATGCTGATGAGGCCCTGATTAACTCAAGCGTCTAGTTCTATGTGAGACAAAGGTGTAAGACTCTAAAGACAAAGGTGGTGATTTTCAGACAATCAAGGACTTGGCAGGGCCATTTTTGCAGCCCCACAAGATTAAAAAAAAGTTTTGCTCCAAAATGTACAAAAATGGTCTTTAGAGATATGGAGGGCATCTCCCTCAAGTTTGAGGCTCCACCTCCAAGAGTCAAAATGAAAATTTGCAAAATAAATTGCTTCCAGATGCTGTCCAGGCACACTCCAAAACATGCCTAAAGGTTGTTTGGGGGCAAACATTTTTGTTTTTGCAGAGGCAGGTACAACTGCCTCTAAAGTCTCCTGAAGGGCTTATACTGTCCTAGTCTTCTAGTTGCCCACCCTTGATCCTATAGGGTGAGATTAGCACCATATGGAAGAAAGGCTTTTAATTACCTGATTAATAAATGAAAGCCACATTCAAATCTTGATATCCCCAGTTAAAAAGGATCACACAGCAAGTGGTAGAAAATATTTTTGTCGGGCTTTTGACAGTTTGAGGGGAAAAAACTTACAGGATTGGAGAGATAAATTATCTTAGCATCATGTATGGAAATAATAGCACCTTCTTCTTTTCCTATCCAGCTCTTTCTTCTATCCAACACCACTGTTTTTCTAAGACAAAATATGCTTCTCTGGGTAGCTGTCACTGGTGGGATTTAAAAAGGCGAGTTGTTTACATAAGGTCAAGCAGATATTCCTACCAGTTCCAGTTCCCTCCACTGCACTGCACTGTGTTGAATTTTCCTTGGATAAACCCACCTTTTCCCCCTGAACAGGCCTTTCCAGAAAGTGTTTTGTATTGTCCATCTCTGTCACTTAGGCAACCCGCAAATTCTGACTGCCTGCAGTTCCCCAGGGTGAATGCTAATCTGCTTTGTTGCCAGGAAAAGATGGTGTTGCCCCGGCCGAGTCGTATGATGTCATCTGTGCCTTGCCCAGCTTTGACTAACAACTGAGCAAAGTGTGAATGACATCATAAGCTGGACTTGTACGATAGTGATTCGTTCATGTACAAAGAAGCAGCAGGGCCATAACAAGATTTGCAATTCATGAGGTATTCCCTTATTCTGCTTTCTTACCTGTCTCTTACCTTGCTTTGTATGTTTTGTCAAATATGTTTGCATATATGCAGGGGCGGCTCAACCCATTACGCAAAGTAAGCATTTGCAGTATAGTTGATTTTGACCAGGGGCGCTCTTGAGGCGCTCTTAAGGAAAAATAGACCTTGACATATGCGAGTTGTAGTTACTGGGATGTATAGTTCACCTACAATCAAAGAGCATTCTGAACTCCCACCAATGATGGAATTGAATCAAATATGGCACACAGAACTCCCACGATGAACAGAAAATATATATCAGTGATTGGGGGGGGGGGGGGGGGAATACTGTTTGCTTACCATTGAAAATTACTGAGGGCCGCCTCTGCGTATATGCATCCACGTCACCCACCTGGAAACGACCCATGAAAACTGGAAACTCAGGCAAGTCCTGCATCTTGGCATCCCTACCCACAATGCATGTTCTGTGAGAGACACATAGGACTCCTGCAAATTGCTTTTTGAAAGCATAACCATCATTTCTAACATAGAGGAAAAGAGGAAAGAGAACCAGTTATCTTTGCATCCTGTCTGAACCCCCATGGCAGGCCTGATTATAATCTACACCAACTTTAGTGATCACTGTAGATGGGGCCATGGACACATATCCATCCAAAAACCCTAAGTTTATGTTGTGTCTGAATATGTAAGCAGAACACAAAGATTTAAAAAATCTATAGTGAATTTATTTTAAACTATATTTCCAAATGAAAATATGAGGTGTGTTTCCGATCTTAATAGAACATGGTAACCTGTAGTCTCAAAAAAGGAAGGAGGTTTATGCTTTGTGCTGTGGTGGTTGCCTTGAACTGGATAAATATATTGCAAATCGGCTTGTGTTGTCACAAGGACCAGGCTTCACAAATATCCTCTTTGTGAATTATGGGAATGAATGTTCTATTGCTTTGACCTTTGGAAATGGCTCCAATGTGATTGGCCAGGCATCCTTACCCTTCCTCCCAGAGGTCAGGAAGGTTGTAAATATAGAAGCAATGGCATAGCCAGATAATCAAATTGCAACTGTCCCAATGCAGTACAGGGCTGTCACGAGAATGTGGAATTTCATCCTTATTAAAGGTTGCCTCCCCCAGTACAATAATTGTCTATGCCGCTGATGTGCGCAGTGACACCATGCAAGAAGACTGGGCTTTTTTTTAAACATTTAGGTTTTTAAACATTTAGTGCTTTCATATAGAACTAGGCCATTACCTGTTTACAGTATAGTGTATTAGGAGGAAAGGGAAAGAGGAAAACAGTGGACAGCAAATGCAAAATATTTTAGAAGGCACTAGTATTGTGAGAGGGACTACAGGAGTACCAGTTACTCATTCTCAGGCCGAGACATTGCATTGTTTATTAATTAATAATGTGTATGTTTGTGTGTATATATATGTGTGTGTGTATGTATCATTCTGTGTATGTCTGTGTGTGTGTGTATACACACACACACACAGACAGTAGCGTCTCGCTTATCCAACCTTAGCTCATCCAATGTTCTGTATTATCCAACATGGTCTGCCTCCCGCCCGGATCCACAGCTGTTTCAATACATTGTGATGTTTTGGTGCTAAATTCATAATTACAGTAATTACTACATAATGTTACCATGTATTGAACTGCTTTTTCTGTCGATTGGTTGTAAAACATCATGTTTTGGTGCTGAATTTGTAAAATCATAACATAATTTGACTTTTAATAGGCTTTTCCTTAATCCCTTCGTATTATCTAACATTTTCGCTTATCCAATGTTCTGCCGGCCCGTTTATGTTGGATAAGCAAGACTCTACTATATAAATGCATTTTGTTTTGCTGGGTTTTTTTTAATGGAACAGTCACTGCCCTCAGGCTCACAATCTGTTAGGCACAAAAGGAAAAAGCAATGGCAAAGGGAGAGCAAAGTTGAGCGACAGTTCTTGGGTTTTGATAATGAACAGGCGATAGATAAAGGTGAAAGGGAGCCAAATGGCAGATGGCTCTTTGCCAGTCAACTCTAGTATTCCATCTTTTTCTTTCTGCTATAATCAGTTGGAAAGGTTCCTAATAGTTCAGCAAGGGAAAGATACAAAGAAAAGCAAAAATCACAGTGTCAGCACTCGGTTCTCCACATTAAAATGTGTCTTTGGACACTGGACAGTTCATTCGTTCCGGCTGCTGCAGAGGAAGAGGCGAAAACATCGCACTCTTTATTTAGCTCAATTGCACTTTTTGGTTGTCCCTCTGCTTCAACTGTTTCCTAAGAGCTTCCTCTTCCCCTTTTCTTTTCCTGTCTTATGTTTTTGGCTGCCACACCTTGAAGATCAGGTAAAAATGTCTGAAAATAAAAAAGAAAGGTCCTAGCTAAGTCCAAAGAGTGGGCTATAATGTTCTGCTTCTACTTACTTTCTATAACTTAACTACAGTACTCAGTTTCTTGAAGTTTTGTTGAGTTAACATTCATATGCAAACGAGTTCTGCCGCTACCTTTCTGCAAGTTTACCAAAGGAAAATTATTCCCATGGAAGTTATGTCAGTCTTATGTCAGCAGTTATGTGTTAACTGTACTTTACATCTGACTTTGAGCACAACCAAGGATGCATCTGCACTGTAGAATTAATGTTGTCTGGCAACACTTTACCATGTTCCTACCATATATACTCGAGTATAAGCCAACCCGAATATAAGCCAAGGCATCTAATTTTGCCACAAAAAAATGGGAAAACATATTGACTCGAGTATAAGCCAATGGTTTGAAATGCAGCAGCTACTGGAAAATTTCAAAATAAAAATAGATACCTATAAAATTACATTAATCGAGGCATCAGTAGGTTAAATGTTTTTGAATATTTACATAAAACTGTAATTTGAGATAAGACTCTCCAACTCTGATTAAAGCATTATTCTAATCTTCTTCAGTGTAAATGTGCTTACGTATCCTTCCAATAATAATTAAGAGAGTAAAATAATAAATGTAATAAAAATAATAATAGAGTAAAATAATGGAAATGCAATAGCAGTAATAATTGAGTAAAATAATAAGAGTAAAATAATAAAAATAATAATAGAGTAAAATAATGTAAATGTAATAATAATAATTAGAAATAAAGTAAAATAATAAATGTAACAACAACAACAACAACAACAACGTAACAGAGTGACTCGAGTATAAGCCAAGGGGGGGCTTTTTCAGCCTTAAAAAGGACTGAAAAACTCAGCTTATACTCGAGTATATACAACATATGAAATCTTGGGGTTTGGTGAGGACCAATCACTCTTTGGCATAGAAGGGTAAAGATCCTGTAAAATTGCAACTCCCATGGCTGCATAACATTGAGTCATGGCTGGTAAAATGTTGTCAAACTTCATTATTTCTACAGTGTAGATTCACTCCAGGTTTCTCTCATCATTTTGGGAAGTAAGATTGTTGCTTATCCATATATACTGGATCTGTTGACTCAGGGTATAAATGAGGTTACTTGGAAGTAAGACCCGCAGGAATGAGTAGCTTTACTTTGGAGGACATAAGAACAAGATTGGGCTGTATTTCTTTTTCCAGCTTAGATAATGTAGAAAAGCATATTGGTGTGTATGTGACCATACCAGAGACAAAAGAAAGAACTTCACAACAGTATAGTTTAACTGTGGCATTTACTATGCCCATAAGTAGTGATTACTGCAACTTGGACAACTTATGGAAGGTGATCGAACAGACCCAAAGAACATAGGAGTAGCAGTAGATAGCAGCCATTATGGCAATATATTTCCTCCAATACCAGATATACAGTTTCTTTGAATATCTATTTCTGGGAAACATAAAAGTGAGAATGAAGTTGTATTTACAGGAAAGCTGTTGGCTGCAGTGTGAGCAGAATATTGGACTATCAGGTCTTTGGTTTGCACCAGTGTGGTTTTTGCTCACCTAATGAAGAAAGAAAAAACTAAGGAACGCCTTTTTAATTCCTTCCCAGAGCAAGCTACCAAAAGGTGTCTCCAACTAAGCATGAGCATATGCTCATTGTGCAAGAAAATCACTTAGCGTGCAAATTGGAAAATACATTTCTGCCTTAGCAATACGATTGTTTCTCTGTTAAGATAACAGTACTTGAAGGAGTCCAATAGCAGGGGCATAATTAATGTTTACTTATAATCAGCATCTTTCTGTGCCAGCAATCATGGCAGGCTGAAATGAAGCAGAGGGAAGGAGCAACCCTGCTGTTTTCAGCTGTCTGGAGCAATAATTACCCAGTGCCACAGCACCTCTGGGAGTCTGGCACCATTTATCCTCCCGGAGTGTCCTCATTGGGCACCTGCCACGAGGCAATCTCCAAAACAGCCAATCCATGAAATCGCTTTCGTACAAAAGGTGGAGAGAATCACAGCACAAAAGAAGAGAAATAAGGGGCTCTTACTCTGTCTACGGAAACGCTTGGGTTGGTGCCTTAAATGAGGTTAAAACGAGCTCTAATCAGAGACGTAAAAACGTAACAAGACTGCTTAATCTTGTATAAATACAGCACAGAAGCAAGAGATTGTGGAGAGAAGAATCAGCGTATCCTGTAGGGTTTCTCTAGAGAATAATTATTAGTTAGGCACTGAACAGACTGCACCGGGAGAAGGCTGCTTAGCATTCATGCCCTAGTGACTTGGGCACAGAGTCGCCGGCTAATTTGAATTTGAAGGTGGGCTTTCCCCCTTCCTCTCTGTTTGCGCAAAAGCACCAGCATCCTTATTCTTTTCCTGGACAGTGATGGATAAAATCAATAGCCGCCTCATCTGTGACCTCGATGGGGTTTCATACGCAATGGAACTGAGCAGTGATTTTTTTCCTGAGACGTAGCAGCATCCAATTCCTCTAGGAATTCTAAGACTTCAGCTATATATATATATATATATATATATATATATATATATATATATATAGTCATACACACACACACACAATAGTAGTAATTGCCATTGAGGTCAAGGCAGCCCATTTCTGAGTTGACATGCTGGCTTTGCATGAACAAAGATAACTAGCAAGGAGGGCTTTTCAAGCATAAGAATCGCTTTTCCCAAGGCATATCATCTGCATTTAACCCAATTTACCATTTGGTGCCATGCTAATACAGTTACTGGAAGATTGCTCCAGCTTCTCATCTCCAGACACACACTTCTAGGACGCTTCCTCTGGGCCTCATTCCCTGCTGAATTCGCCCATCAGCTTCTCTAAGCAGCTCTTAGATGACGACATATTTTCCCCCAACTTCTAGTATTTGCCAGAGGTGAAGGAGAATAATTAGCCAGGATCCAAATTCAGCTAGGTCTAAAGTAGATCACCTGACATTTATGGGCCCTATATCTGTCAAAGTGAACTTTAGACCAACAAAATCCATGCCATAATAAAATTAATAGAGTTAAGATTCATCTGGCCTTTCAGATGTTATATTGCAACTCCCATCACTCCTTACCTTTGACTAGGATTGCTTGAGTTGACAGAACTGATAGCCCAACAACATTTGGGAAGCCTTGTGGATAGGTTTTTTTTGTTTTGTTTTGTTTTGTTTTTGGTAATGGACTGTCATAGCAACTTGTCTAGAAATTAAATCCCATTTATTTTAGTGGGTAAATCTGGGTCCATCCTATTGACTCCATGGCGCCGTAATGTTCTGAGATACCAGGTAAACTCATTTGGGCACGTTAACATAGTTACTGTGTGAGTCAGTGTCTGAGTGAAGCAATTGTTCCATCAACACAATATAATTCGATTCTTAGCTTAGACTTTAGTCCTAGGAATTTCTGCAAGATGGTTGCAAGAACAGCTATATTTGAATCAGTGGAACCTGGTCAGTATTTCATTTTTAGTTGGCCTTTTGTGCATTTACAGGGAGTTTAACATATATTTGCATTTTGTGCTTGTATTATTGAACCAATAGTTCAATGGACACCACTGCACATCTCTCTCTGCCCGGAACGTGACTCACAATGTTAAACTTACAAAGGCTCATTTGGCAGAATATAGTATCAGTGCACAGCACCCTAAGTAAGCATTTAGAACTGTCCTACTTTCAAATGTCAAATAATTGACAAACCAAATTTTAAAATTGCTTAAAATGCTTCTTTACACCATAGAAACTGGTATACTAATAATCAGCACTTCACAGGTACAAAGATATGTCGTCCTACCCCCCATTTGGATTTTCAAATGATATGAAAAACAGATTAGTGTTCAAGACTTGGCCATCATCTCTAAAGAAGAGTTTGTGTAGTCTTTGGAGAAACAAAAAGAGCTACTCTGTGGAAGCGATGTGATGACTCCTTTTAGTCAAGTCAATTTGCCATATTCTGGATCCTTCCCAGCAGCACCGAACCAGGAGGGCATGATAACTTGCCCTTTTAATATCGAAAACCTGGTAATTCTATATTTGTATTTACTGAGAACTGAGTAAAAGAATAATCACACAGATAAAACATGGATAGATAAAACACAGAAAGAACAGAGATGTTATAATATAGTGCTAATTGGTGCACTAGGGCATTGCTGGTACTTAAAAGACCGGGAGCACAAGTGCAAAGGGCATAAATCTGCTTTAAATTTGCACATGCTAATTTATATCTAGACCAATTATAGATCTAAATTACATAGATTTCCATCAATACGCAAATCTGGAAATAAGTTACTCGAGTTATTTAAATTTCACAGAAGGCAAAGTCAGCCAATTAATGTCTCATAAAAATCATCCTCAAATAAATTATTCAATGAATTTTCACCCTCTCCAGATCATACCAAATGATTTGCTCAAATTAGAATGATTTATTTTTTAAATTCAAAGAAGGGTAGCCAGACTTCATACACAAAAATAAAAGGGGCATCTTTTGAACCAAAGTGAAACTTAAAAAACATTAACCCAAAAATAAACCAAGGCTGAATCAGGAAGCTTGAGAAAACAGACCTAGGGAGTTTGATCATCTCTCCTAAGTGGGGAATGCCTCGGAGATGGCTTTATGTCCTGTCAAAACATGTAAGCTCAGCTGAAAGCGATGTCTCAACTACTGAATCTATCCCACAAGGACACTTTTGGATCCACTTTAAGATGATCAGCCAAGGCAGAAGTCTCATGAGATCTACTGAAAAGGCACAGAAATGCCATGCTTTTGGGGCTGCCAAGAGCTAAAGGTTACATACCAAAACGAGGGAAGTACACAGTGGAAGAACATGCGGGTCAAGAATAGGGCTCCACAGTCACCTACGTATCCACCGCCAAGACACAACACTTGGAAGGCCATCATACTTGGACAATGAAGGATCGCCTAAGTAAGTAAGTAAAGTACCAAAAAAAGGATAAATGAGATGATCCCATGATACCTGATGGCATGTGCTGGATCTGGGCCTTATTTCAACCCCAGGGAGGCAAAAATGAAAACTAAGGCTGCATAGATCTAGACCTCTTAACTTAAAACAGGGAAATTGCAACATGACAAAAGGACCTGATCCCATGTGCAAAAAGCTGCTGTCAAATCAGGACAATTTGCATCACAGAAAACTGCTGGGTTTTCCATGTCATACAACATCAGGATCCCTTCAAGGGTCCCCTCTCCCCTGGTAACGGCTTGCTTTGCTTTGAGCAGAAGATACCAGCAGAAGATACCAGTGGTTCGCAACCTGTGGATCGTGGACCACCAGTGGTCCGCAAGAACTAAAATATGGTCCACAGCCTCACCGTAACCACACCATTGCAATGAGAGTGATTGGTCTTGTGAAACCCTCTTATAGCGTCAAGGCTTATTAAATATAGCCATCTGTGGGTGAGCAGGTGGCGACTACTGGATGGCATATGTTCTGTATCAGAAACTGGAGCTGATGTGATCTATCCAATGCAGTTTTCTGAATCAGCACCTCATATAACCAAACCGAATCTAAAGTTGACCAAAAACCGATTTGTAACCTTTTTGGTACTAATGTTGGAGAGTGGTCCCTGGTCAAAGTGGTCCCAGGTCAAGTGGTCCCATGTCAAAAAAAAAAGGTTGGGAACCACGGTTCTACACTTTGAATTAAATTTATCTTGGGATGAACTTAGAAATTTAAGCAAATGATGAATATATGATATTTTATACTGCTTCAAAATAGACATGGGTTACAATCTAGTGACAGCAGGATTATATCAGTATTATTAAGGGTATATACAAGGTGAATATAAAATGAATTTGCAGTAGTATTTCTTCCCAGTGGACTAACTGTCCATTCATCACTTTCTGCTATAAATACCTTTGGGCTATGCATGTTTGAGAGTAAACTCCATTGAATGCAATGAGCTTTACGTCTAGTTATACATGAATAGCGTTCTAAACAGGAAGGGGGGATTGTTCTCTTCCAAGTCCATTTCATCAGTTAAGCAGCTCTCGTTTGCAGTCCAGGCTCATTAGCTGGCAACTGGAGGAAGTATTCCAGCCCTTCTTATACCGTCTGCAGGCCAAGCAGCAAACCCTGAGCATTTGCCAGGCAGAGCACATTCCTGCTTACATTCTCAATGAAGAGATTGTACAAATAAGGAAGCAAACAATCTCCAGTCACACTGACTTTCAGAGCAGGCAAAATAACAGGTGGGTGAGTAAAAGAGGGAGAAAAATCACCCTATGCTTACCAAAAAAGGGGAAAGAAATGCAAGGCTATCAGAAAAAAGTGGTTTTAGGACACAACTAATTTAGCGATTTAGAAAGATATACCAAAATTGTAAAAGGTAACTACAAAAATATTCTATTCTCGTTGAAGTTTTAGTATTATTTGCTGCTTAATCTTCTACATGTTTTTAGAAGCTGGATTCATCCTGTTACATTTTGGTATGCATGAGTCCTGCTGATAATAATATGTCAAACTGGCCCTATAGATCAGTGGTTCCCAGCTTGTGGGCCGTGGCATGCATTTTTAGGCCTGTTCCTGAGGTTATTTGGGGTGCTAATTCATACAATTGCATTGGATAAACCACATCAGCTTTAGACTATTAAATATGGTTTTATGTGGGCGAGCATATGGTAACAACAGGATGGCATATGTTCTGTATCAAAAACTAGAACTGATGTGGTCTATTCGAATTTTCTGAATTGGCACCCCAAATAACCAAACCAAATCTAAAGTTGACCAAAAACCAATTGGTAATCCTTTTGGTACTAGAGTTGGAGAGTGTTCCCTGGTCGAAGTGGTCCCTGATTTTAAAAAAAGGTTGGGAACCACTGCTATAGATTATGTACCAAGTCGTTTAATTTGCAAACTCCAGTAATCACATTTGGCTATTCTGAATTTGGACTTGTGTGCTCTTACTTCTATGTGCACATGAAAAGACTGTGCTTTTGAGTTGCCTCTTGATAAAAAATTTGTCTTATAGGATAACCCAAAATGTATTTCTTCCTGGTGAAGAAAGTCTTAATGTAGCGTCGTGCCAATTTTCAATGACAACACAGAAATCTTTGGAGACCTCAGAGAAGAAGGATTCATAAAATAACAAGTATTCTAAAGCAGTAAGTGGTTGAGGGAGTCTCCAGCTGACAAACTTTCCATTGTTTCATCTGTCTGTCTCTCTTTGCTCCAGAGAGTATGCTTCCAAATACATTTTTCTGCAAAGCAATCTTCAGCAGATCTATGCAGACCTTGCTCTCTCACCCTGATAGATCTCACAGATTTGTTGTGAAGCAAACTGCACCTTGGATCGTCTTCCAAAGAGATATACGCACGAACAAAGTTACCTTTGCCAAACTACAGGAAAGGAAATTCCACCTGAACATTAGGAAAAACTTTCTGACTATGAGAGCAGTTCAGCGGTGGAACTCTCTGCCCTGGAGTGTAGTGGAGGCTTTTTCTTTGGAGGCTTTTAAGCAAAGGCTGGATAGCCATCTGACAGGGGTGCTTTGAATGCAATGCTATATCAGTAGTACCCAATCTTTTTTTGACCAGGGACCGCTTTGACCAGGAACCACTTTGACCAGGGACCACTCTCCAACATTAGTACCAAAAGTGTTACAAATGTTTTTGGTCAACTTTAAATTTGGTTTGGATATTTGGGGTGCTGATTCAGAAAACTGCATTTGATAGACCACATCAGCTCTAGTTTCTGATACAGAACATATGCGATACAGTCATTGCCATTTGCTCGTCCACAGAAAACCATATTTAATAATCTAGAGTTGATGTAGTAGTAGTAGTCTTTTATGGGTAGTCAGCCTCTCCCCTCCAGACATTCCCATTGCCTCAGCACTATAAGAGGGTTTTGCAAGATCAGTCACGTAGTTTCAAGGCAGCAGTGTAGTAATGGTGAGGCTGCGGACCATATTTTCGACCATTTGGTGGTCCACAGATCACAGGTTGGGAACCCCTGCGCTATATGAACTACTCATCCTCCCATACCAATTATCTCCTTCTGCTAAAATAACAGGACCTTGGTTCTTGATGGGTTCTCTAGACAGAGTTCTTAAAAATACAAAAAAATAAATACTAGTGCCGTAACAAGTAAAGACTTTCTGTATATATTTCAGATTTCAAAATTCATGTCAAAAATATTTGTGCTACATTAGAACAGTAAAGACAAATATCACTTAAGTAAAATAAACATTAAATATTAAACAACCAGAAAAAATAAGGTGTAAACACTAAACTAATCTGGGAATCTGCTATTGCAACACATCCAATGAAGTGGTTTAAAACCAGTGTAAAAAAGATCCAATGAAGCACGAAGCTCATTCCAGAAGCATGTTTAAGAACTGGTCCAAGAGTCCAGAAGAGCCTTGACTCCCAATGTGACCATTACTTAATGATCACATTACTTAAGGGAGTAATTACTCAGTTACTTAAGGGAGACCATCTCGTGCTCTTAGGAATCATTCGGGACAACCCTGAATGGAGGAAATTGGTTTTTTGTATTCCCTAATGCTTGTAACCAAGAGGCTAAAGTTTTGGCAGGGATGTTTGCGAATAGATCAGACTGCAACACACTGCAACTTTCAATTGCAAATTGCCCTCTGCTGTCTGCATTCTTCAAGCACCACCTGCTCTTCCAAGTTGCCAGTAAATAACTTGCAGGAAGTCAGTAGCATATCAACAGCTGCCTTCCCAATGCTAACTTCGCTTCATTTCCATTCTTTGGAGGAAGGGACAGAGGTCTCCAAAGACCAACTTTTTTGTTGCTTAGATATAAGGTTTCTTCCGAACGAGTAATTTTAAAGAGCATGATTAAATGGAATATGATACACACTATAAGGCTGTAAAGACGAGAATGTAGTAGAGCTAGACACATGGAGTAAGAGTTGTTTCTGTGAAACTCAAAAAAAGCACATCTGAGTAGTCTGCGAGAAAAAATGCAACTAGTGATAAAACCCAAGTGTACCCCCCTCTCATACACACACACACACACACACACACACATATATTCTAGAAGCAAATTAAAACCAATCACACGTACACCTCTACTACAGGAATTCTTATTCCCTTGCATAAGGATGAAGAGAGAAGCTGAAGAACCCAGAATCCCTTCTCAATGGATTCCTTCACAAATGCGTCCTTAGAGCAAAGTTGCAACATGGAAAATGTTCACTTCGGCTCTATTCTTCTCAGGATGGACTGTTTTGTAAGGCTTGATCCTGTGAAAAAGCAGCCTGGGCAGCTGCTCCTCCATGCAGACTTGCAATTGTGGAAGCTCATTAGGATTCCCCGGAGCAGCTCCCTCCTCCTCTTGCGTGGCTTAGGAATGCCTCATTAGACATTCAGAACTCAACCCCTTCTTTGGAGCCCTGTGTCCAGCTGGTCCTAGCCAGAGTTTATGGGGTATGAGTTAGCCATCGCAACAGATAGCTGCTCTTTTTTGCTTTTACACAACACTGGTTATACACATAACACTCTCTCCCAAACACATAACTTAATATCTATACTTATTTGGATGCATAATTGAGCCTTAGCTCTCATAAACAGAGGTTCTGACAGTTGCTCCCAACTTTTCCTCATTTTCAAAGTCTGTTATGGAGTCATCTATCTACAAAATCGCAATCTGGGCAAGGATGATATAAGGCAGTATTTCTCAACCTTCCTAATGTTGCGATCCCTTAATACAGTTCCTCATGTTGTGGTGACCCCCAACAATAACAATATTTTTGTTGCTACTTCATAACTATCATTTTGCTACTGTTATGAATCATAATGGAAATATCTGATCTGCAGGATGTATTTTCATTCACTGGATCCAATTGGGCACAAATACCCAATACATCCAAATTTGAACATAGGTGGGATGGGGGAGGATTGATTTTGTCATTTGGGAGTTGTAGTTGCTGCGATTTATAGTAAACCTACAATCAAAAAGCACTCTAAATTCCACCAACGCTGGATTGAACCAAACTTGGCACACAGAACTCCCATGATCAAAAGAAAATACTGGAAGGGTTTGGTGGGCATTGGCCTTGAGTTTGGAAGTTGTAGTTCACCTACATCCAGAGAGCACTGTGGACTCAAGAATTGATGGATCTGGACCAAACTTGGCACAAATACTGTATATGCCCAAATGCGAACACTTTTGGAGTTTGGAGAAAATAGACCTTGACATTTGGGAGTTGTAGTTGCTGGGATTTATAGTTCACCCACAATCAAAGAGCATTCTGAACTCAGCCCACAATAGATCTGCACCAAACTTGACACACGAATTCCCATGACCAACAGAAAATATTGTGCTTCCTGATGGTCTTTGGCGACCCCCCCCCCCCTGACATCCCCTCATGACCCCCCCAGGGGTCCCAACCCCCAGGTTTAGAAACACAAATATAAGAGAATTTGTATCTAAGACTCCCCTAGCACAGCAGACAGGACATGATTCAATAAATGATATTGCTTTGAGCTATCTACATGCAAGAGTGAAGAGTTAAAAGACATACTTTTAAATATCAAAATAGCATCGGGGTTTTGTGTTTCTTTCTACAAAATGCCTCCAGTAATCTGTAGCGACTAAACAAAGTTAAACTTAATTTGCAAAACTCAAGGCATTTTGAATGTCACTAATTAGCAGTCTCACTTCCAGCACCCTGAGGAAAACAAGGCCGCTTTTTCTAACAAAGCAAAACCTGAGTTAGCAAAACTCATTTGTTCGGAGGCATAGCCACACGTTAGGACAATAGATGCTGATCTGTCAGACCTGACAGCTTTGATATGCTGTAAACCGCAGCATAAAAATATGTTGTAAACCGCAATGAGTCGCCGCGCAGGCTGAGATATTAGCGGTATACAAGTGTACTAAATAAATAAATAAATAATATGCTAATGGAAACATTATGCTCTGTTTTTTGTTCCTTTTGAGACACTCCTTTATACCTATGCTTATAAGTCTCGTTTGGGACTACTTTTCTACATTAAATTATATACTTACTATCACTTCCTATTACTAAAATAATGACAAATGGACATTTTTAAAGCCTTTGAGAAAATGTAAAATTCTTAACACATCATACACCAATTTGCAAGACTTTTAATGTTCACGAGAAACAGAAACAAAAGAAAGGCTCCAAAGATAATGTGATCCTTGCCTCATTTTCTTCTCAGTGCCATTCAGAGAACTTGGGAGTCCTCGTGGACAATAAGTTAAACATGAGCCAACAATGTAAGGTGGTGGCAAAAAAAAAAAAAGCCAATGGAATATTGGCCTGCATCAATAGGAGTCTAGTGTATAAATCCCGGGAAGTCCTGCTCCCCCTCTATTCTGCCTTGGTCAGACCACACCTGGAATACTGTGTCTGATTATGGGCACCACAATTGAAGGAAGATGTTGACAAGCTGGAATGTGTCCAGAGGAGGGCGATTAAAATGATCAAGGGTCTGGGTACAAGCCCTATGAGGAGCGACTTAAAAAGCTGTGCATGTTTGGCCTCCAGAAGAGAAGGCTGAGAGGGGACATGATGGCCATGTATAAATATGTGAGGGGAAGTCATAGGGAGGAGGGAGCAAGCTTGTTTTGAAGTCATTGTTCCATATCTAGGACATGAAACAATGGCTTCAAACTACTGGAGAGGAGGTTCGATCTGAACATTAGGAAAAACTTCCTAATTGTGAGAGCTGTTCAGCAGTGGAACTCTCTGCCCCGGAGTGTGGTGGAGGCATCTTCTTTGGAGGCTTTTAAGCTGAGGCAGGATAGCGATCTGTCGGGGGTGCTTTGAATGCAATGTTCCTGCTTCTTGGCAGGGGGTTGGACTGGATGGCCCACGAGGTCTCTTCCAACCCAATGATTCTATGATTCTAATTGTGAGGCCTATTATGCCAACTGGGCATTTTTTCCATTTACACAGTTCATTTATGCCAGGGCTTTTTAAACTTGTCCACTCATGACCCCTTTTCACCTGAGAAATAGGTATATAGGTATACAAAATAGGTATAAAAATGAAACATTTACTTCTAACAAATCAACATGTGCAAGGCTTGCTGATTCTCTTTTTTACAGCTGAACCATCTTCTGCAGAGTCCACTATAAACGCTGCACAACAGATTCATATAAATGTCTACAACAGCGACTAGGTAACTGTCAGGAATCTTTTAGTTGTCAAATCTTGCAGGACCCCAACTCTGAGCTAAAGGGTGAATTGGGATCCACAGTTTAAGAAACTCTGGTCCATACCACTACAGTCTGCTATGCCCGATAGTTGTTTTTATTTTGATGTTTCAGCACTTTAATAATAGTCATCACCCAATCAAGCCATCTAGAAGAATGTGTACTTGTTATATATTTTATATTTCTACAGATCACCCTATGAATTTTAGGACTGAATTATGGCTGAACCTCAAACCAGGATTCTAATCAAAATTATTAAACTTTGCTTAATTTTTGTGTGTGTACCTATACATATGGAAACACCGGGTACCTTCTGTATTAAAATCAAAGGTGGTGACGACTAGCAAGTGGTTTCTCTAGAGAGAGAAAACCTTAATCTGTTTGTGGACTGGGATCATATTTCCCTTGGAGAAGCCCATTTACATTCTGAGAGCGTCCCTTGGCTCGGCCTGACTCTTAGCAAGGCCTCTTGGGTATTCAGAAGTGCTTTTATCAGAGACAGCAGCCATGCGCCTTCTGGAGGATAAGGATTTTTCCACGCCATTCAGGCCTTGATAGCTTCAGTTACTGTCATCCACCCCGAAAGGGCTTGTCCTCAAAAACAAGTTGCAGGTGGAGAAGCATGTTATAATCATCTCTAAATCTGGAGTGTAGTGTTACAATCATCTTGAAGGCTGGAGTAGAAAGCATTTTATATTGCTCCTTGCTCAACAGAGGTTGGCTGCCAGATTTGATTCTGAGCCCTAGCATTATAAATGCCTTCAGCATCCCTTAAGGCAGTGTTTCTCAACCTTCCTAATGCCACGACCCCGTAATATAGTCCCTCATGTTGTGGTGACCCCCAACTATAAAATTATTTCTGTTGCTACTTCAGAAGTGTAATTTTGCTACTGTTATGAATTGTAATGTAAATATCGTTTGTAGGATGTATTTCCATTCACTGGACCAAATTTGGCACAAAACCCCAGTACGCCCACATTTGAATACTGATGGGGTTGGAGGGGTTGTTTTTGTCATTTGGGAGTTATAGTTGCAGGAATTTATAGTTAACCTAGAATAAAAGAGCATTCTGAACTCCACCAACGATGGAACTGAACCAAACTTGGCACACAGAACTCCCATGACCAACAGAAAATACTGGGACGGTTTGGTGGGCATTGGCCTTGAGTTTGGGAGTTGTAGTACACCTACATCCAGAGAGCACTGTGGACTCAAACAATGATGGATCTGGACCAAACTTGGCACAAATACTCAATATGCCCAAATGTAAACACTGGTGGAGTTTGGGGAAAACATACCTTGACATTTGGGAGTTGTAGTTGTTGGGATTTATAGTTCACCTACAATCAAAGAGCATTCTGAATCCCACCAATGATAGAATTGGACCAAAATTCCGAGACAGAACTGCCATGCCTTGAAGGGATTTGCTGGCGCGAGCCTTCCTCCAACCTCATACGCTCTCCTTCGCCCGAACATGTGCACCACGCTGCCATGTGTTGAGCACGCCTGCTCTCCCCTTCCTCACTCAGAGTATCAGAAACAGCCTTCTCCTTGGCTGAGATGCTGGCCAATCATAGCAGAGGAGGGCTTTTGGTGGGAGGATTTGCCGTCTGTTTCCAAAAAGGAAGAGAATGACAGGTGGAGGGATCTTCAGCCTTCTCTGCCAAAGGGGTTCCCAAGAGAATCAGAAATATGTTTTCTGGTGATCTTGGGTGACTCCTCTGAAACCCTCTTGTGACCTCCCCACGGGTCCTGACCCCCATGTTGAAAAATGTTTCTATAAGGAAATCCCTTTTTTAAAATCCAAGTCTCAGTCACTATACAGCAATATAGCCACACTTTGGGAATTAGATAATCCAAGAAAAAAGGCAAGAACAACAGTCATTCCACTTCTCCAACCAGTCAACCGAAATAACATACAGCATTAAGAAAAAGGTTATTGCATACTTGGTATGTATGGTTTCAAGAGGACAAGATACTACCCAAATCTAGAGCACCGGATTCCAAAACGGCTAACAGTTTTATTTATTCAGATTCCATGTAGCAAATGTCAGATACAGCAGTTAGTCTAGAAAAATACATTTAAAAAAAATCTTCCGCGGACCATGTCTCCTGTAACAAAATCTCCTGAAACCTATTTTACAAATCAATCTATAATATTAATGTAAAAAGGAATCTTGAAGTTCGGCATTTTCATTATATCCAGATATCCATCTATTCAAACATAGGGTTCTGTTATTTATAGGCATTAGAATTTGCAATACATTTACCTAATGTAGCTCCTATACATATTAAATAATATCAGAGGCTTTGCTTGTAGTGCATTAACCACTGAAGCAAAACACACTCAGTGTTATTCCAGTACCAGTCGCATTGCAATCGCTTGCATGCATATGTAATTGCCATTGAAAAGTGCAGCTTCCCCAAATAGTTCATGACTGTGTGGGAACTCTGAAACACCATTGATGGCGTAATAATATCACTTGCTAATTTGCACATGATAGAAATAGAAGACCAGAAAGTATTCTGAGACAGTTCCATTTTGTATATAAATATTGTAAAATCCAAACACAGTACGGTCTTCACATCCCAATTCACTACCACAGGTTCATACCAACAATTCAGTGTACTCTTTATACGTTAGGATTGTTTGGTACCATGTTATTTTAGATCAAAGTGTAGACCAAACATATCCTGGAAAATACAAATTTTATTAACTGAAAGCTCCGATTCATCACAGACCATATAGTATATCTCCTCCGTCAGATATATGTACCATTTCAGTATCTGAAGCAATGCTGCTGTGCATTCAAGAGAGCCAGCATGAGTCTGTGCAACAAAGTTAAAACAATACCAAGAACAAAAAAGCAGACCTCGTGTGAGGAATTTCCACTGGCCACTGTTAGCAATTATTTAAATCTGCCAAACAAACAGAAAGGAAAATAACCCTGTAGACAAGATATAAGAATTATCTTACAGGCTGAACATATAAGCACACGTTGAAATTATTCACTCAAAATGCCCGTGGAGGTTTTCCGAGTCAGCTGAGGAGCTTTATCATCCCCAAAAGTAAATGGCGAAACCAATGTTAAAAATTAATGGAAAATGCTATTCCAGATGATCCAGACTGACATTCAGATTTAGCTTCTCTCACTATGGACTCCAGTGTGTATACAGCTATATGAGATCTGAAGTTTAAAGTCTTATTGAATATATATATGTATATATATACACACACACTTTGAGACAGTCACAATAATTAACTGTAAGGAAATTCAAAGTTTCGGTATTTTCCACCAAAAAAGGGGAAAAAAAGAAAAAGAAAATTCAGCTAAAACAAAACACTCTCTTCCCTCTCCCACAAAAAGTGCAAAAAACATCAAGTTGCTGCTTGGTCCACAAATAGCGCCACGTACAAAAGAGATGCAGTTTCTGCCAGAAGAAGAAGAGTAGTAGTTGTCGTCTTTCTCCTAAGGCCAATTTCACAGGGAAATTCAGCGTCCAAAGATGGAGTTCAGTTCTAGTAGGATTAGCTCTACAATCTGGTTCTGATACACGGTGTGAACAGCTATGTTACATGTCTCTTTTTCTGGTTTTAACAGAGTTGGGCCAAACACTATGGCTATGCTCTGATAGGTCATTCGGTTCCGCTCTCCATTTTCTACAATTCTGGAAAAAAGAAAGGGATGCGCATTTCAGATACTAAAACGAAAAATAACATAGCAGCTATCAAAGTAACTTCTGTATTACATAGTCCAACACACATTTTGGTGCCTCAAGCGACAGACCCATTCCTGTGTATACTTGATTTGCTGATTCCAAAAATGGTGCCACTTTTCCCCTATTAGCTCCAGTTTTTGAGATACGGAATATATGGATTCGTCAGTTACCATCTGCTTGCCCATAGAAAATCATGACAACTATTATAAACCACACGGAGTCCCCTTGGGGAGATAGGGTGGGTTATAAATAAAGTATTATTATTATTATCATCATTACTGTTATTATTATTAATTGATACACAATAAGATGAGTACACAGCAAACAAGATCACTATGCTGGCTTTTGTATTTGATCACACGTTGGACACTTCCCAAGTGTCTAGAACTATGCGATGTATCGGTGAATAATGCGTGCAGATCAAAGTAAGGTGGCCTTGGGCAACTGACAGATGCTAGTATTGACAGCGCTGTTTTTAAGTGCAGGCCAAGGTCTTTAGGCACTGCACCCAGTGTGTCAATCACCACTGGGATCACATTAACTGGCTTGTGCCAGAGTTATTGTTATCATTATTATTATTTCTATGTGCTGATGTGGTCTATCCAATGCAATGTTCTGCATCAGCGCCCCAAATATCAGTATATTGTTCCGAAGTCTCTGATGTGTACATAGACCTTTCCTGCTGATCTTATGAGGATAAAGTAATTGCTTTTCAAAAAAAAAACCTACAATGCAATAGCATCCCTTCCCTGTGTATATTCTTACAGAGAGATTCCCTATTCATAAAATTAATGGCACAATCCAAGTTTATAAGCTCTAGAGCTCTACACTAGCCCAGATTGTGTCATTAATTTTATGGATTGGAAATCCTACCTATAAGAACTTTACATTACAGTTAGTTGGACCATTTCTCAGTGCCGATGCATACAAATATGCAAAACGATCCACTACAATGAGCTTCAAGGTATTTTGGCAAACAACTCACTTCCTTCATCTCACACCTCTACACTCCTTTATACTGTGCTAGCACTCAGTTTTTGAGAAGTCGAGTGCAAGGAGCTGGGCTGGAAGAGCAGGCTGACTTTAATAGGACAACGTTTTAATTAGGAGATGAAAATGATTTATGTTTTTATTACTTTTGTGATGGTTTTATATTATATAGTAATGTTTTTAAATGTTTTATGGTGTTTGGGCATCAAATTGTTGCCTCTGTAAACCGCCCTGAGCCGCCTGAGGGCTGGGAAGGGCGGTATGCAAATATAGTAAACAAAAAAATAATAATAAATTTGTTCATCCTGAGAATAATAACAGTTACTCACTTCTTGAGATGCCTGAAGAGTACTTGCATGGTATCTTGGTTTGGCTTTGGCAACTGTTTGATCAGCTCTTTTACAGCATGAACTCGCTGCCTAGGTTCTTGTTCTGCACAGGAAAGGGAAAGAGGAGAACATAAGCTAATATCGGCTGCCACCTCGTGGCCAAAGTTATAATTCCTTACAACAACAAAATAATTGCTGTTGGTCTACTGCAGCATTAACTAGCAAGCACATTAAAATTCTATAGTATCCCTACAAGCATAAGATGAGTAACTTAAGAGGGTATAAATTGTTAGCAGACACCACATTTTATTCAATGGGTGAAGGCGACTTGTAATTATAATAGGAGTATAAAAACATGATGGTATTAAAGGTATGTGTGTCCTTCGTAATGCGATCTTAACAATTTACCTGCAATGGGCTCCTTCCATTTTAGTAAATAGTAAGTGGACACAGACAAGAAACATGGCAAAAGGCAAGCTGGAATGCATTTCAGTCCCCTAAGGCCTTCTATAGTGGTCATTAAAAATAAATAAAGCTTAAAAGGCTGATTTTTCTTCCGCATGACCTTAGCAAGTTTGGAATTTGTTACTAACTGTGATGCTATGCAACCTGCTTTCAGTGAATCCTAGAAATAATCTGCTTGCTAAAGAAATTCACTTGAGTGTCCATTTACACTACATATTGCTAGGCTCATTGATCCTAGGTGGAAACTGGAAACAACCACACTGTTTAGATTCTATGTTCATGGCTTGATTTGTGCTCTCAAGAATGTATGGGACTACTTCATGCATCTGACACCTGCCTACAAAAGTCAATAATTAAAAACACTGTACTATTGTACAAACAATGAATGCTAGTGTGGCACGGTGGCTTAAGCACCGGACAATAACTCTGGAGACCAGAGTTTAAATCTTCACTCAGCCATGAAAACATATTGGCTGACTTTAGGCAAATTGCACTCTCTCAGCCTCTAAGGCTAACCTCCTAGGAACAGATCTTGTCAAGAAAACACATGAAAGGTTCACTTTAGGGTCACCATAAACTAGAAATGATGTGAAGGCACACAACAATTACATAATCACTTGTAATTGCAGCATGGCTATTTCTCCTTTATTATCATGGAGTTGCAGGATTAAACCCTTGTGCCAGCAGGACTGAAGACTGACAGTTCAGAGGTTCAAATCTGGGGAGAGTGTGGATGAGCTCCCCCTGTCAGCTCCAGCTCCCCATGCGGGGACATGACAGAAGCCTCCCACAAGGATGTCAAAACATCAAAACATCAGGGCAGCCCTGGGCAACGTCCTTGCAGATGGCCAACTCTCTCACACCAGAAGTGACTTGCAGTTTCTCAAGTTGCTTCTGACATGAAAAAATTGAGTTTTCTTAGCAAGATTTATTTATTTAGAGCAGTTTTGCCTTTGCCTTCATCTGGGATGGAGAGGAACTTGCTCAAGGTCATCCAATGGATATCCATGACCAACTAGGGATTCCCACCTTAAGTCTCTAGATCAGAACCTCAAACTTTTCATGTTGGTGACATACTTTTTAAACATGCATTATTTTGCGACACAGTAATTCAGTTTTGCTACCAAATCAGAGGTTCAACCAATCCATTATAAGCGATATGGACACATATATAGCTTGTAATGACAAAATATAAGTGGACACAACATATCTCATGAAAAAGTTTTCATATATACTTTTAAAAAGATGTGATTTATTGCTGTTAGGGATTATGGGAATTGAAGTCCAAAACACCTGGAGGGCCAAAGTTTGCCCATGCCTGACCTAGAGGTTTCCCATTATGTTTGCACAAAACACTAATAAGCTTCAGCCAACACTGATGGGTTGTGACACACCGTTTATAAAGCTCTGCTCTAGGTCACAGTCCAATACTACACCATGCTGGCTTCTCTTAAAGTGTATAGTACTTAAATAATATATTATTAGGTTACACTGATAGCATTTTACAAAGCAATTTGCAACATAAATTCTTCTCAATTGAACAATAACCCCAGTGTTCCCAGCATAGTGGTAGTGGGGAGGATAAAGCGAATACACTATGACGTTTTAGGGCTAGCTGCTGAGTTAATAGCGCAAGTGGGATTCAAGTGCAGGCATCCTGATGTTTAGATCAATCTCTTATTTTTGTACAAACTTCTAATTGAAATGAACTAGACATTCACAGGGTGAAAAGTTTCTTTCATGAAATACTTACTGATCGCATTGACAAAATCATTGAAATGGCTGAACGTGAAGAGTGGCTCTGGCAATTCTCTAAAAAACATTTTCAGGGCTCCTGTAATGACATGGATGTCTTCCCATTTACTGTCATTCAAATCCAGTTTTTCATCTGAAAGAGAAAGAAACATGTTGTTGGCTGGTTTCGCTGCCTCAAAACGAGCTCCAATTGGCATGATTCAAACTATTAAAATGAACATTTCAGTGAAGCAACAAATGACAATGAAAGAATATTAAAGCTAAAGATTAAAAACCTTATAAAATGCGGTTCACCATTTCTCCTCAGTGTTTCAGAATGAAAACATAAGGTGTTAAGCTTCGCTGTGTCAAGCATTTACAGATCAAGGACTAACTCACTATAGCTCTTCTTTATCAATTAGGAACCGAATCACTAAATCCATTCTTTAGTTGGTGGTTATTAAGAGGAACTTACCGTGATTAACAGCAAATCTTAACTTCTGTATTACTGCAAGATTTCCACTAACTCTGTACAACCCATCAACATCCAATCCTGTAAAAAATTACAATTTATTATGAGGCTATAGCTTTTTAGTTCTGATATCACACATAGTTTCCTAAAATGCAGTGTGACCTCTATATCCACAGGATTTTTTTAACATCTCTAAACACATAAGATACTTGGTTTTCTAAAGTTTCAAGAGACATATAAAGAGGAACAATAACAGAGACAAGCTAAGCTTGCATTTCATACAGAATGACTATTCTGCCCAAACAGAATTGATTTGACATATATGCAAAAACTTAGTAAAATCAGTATCAACAGTGTTCAGAATTAGTAAGTTTTATCTTCTTCTTACCATGTTCTTCAACATGGTCAATACATAGTTTCACAAATGTTGGCACCGTGGTGTTCTCTCTTTGACACAAGCTGCTTAGATTGCAACCAAATACTTGATCTGAAAAATGGGGAAAGAAACAGTGTTTGCAAGTGAAGAAAAGAACATAACAACAACAACAACAACAACAACAACGTTTTATTTATAGCCCGCCCTATCTCCCTGAGGGGACTCAGGGCAGCTTCCAGTACAATAAAACACAGTAGCAAACATTCAGTGCCATATAACAAACATATAACAGACTTTTTAAAAAAACCCAAAAAAGGATGCAATAAAAATTAAAATAACAACTTAAATAAACAACTCTTTAATAATTTGATTAAATTGGAGCAAAGATGGTGTACAGCTAACAGATAAAGGTAGGTGTCAGGCAATTTTTTGGTGCACCGTTCCTGAGGGCACAGTAATACCAAGGCTGATGCATGCAGTGGATGGAATAAACTCCTATTCCAGTGGTTTTCAACCTTACTAATGCCGTGACCCGCTAATACACTTCCTCATGTTGTGGCGACCCCCAAGCATAGAATTACTTTCGTTGCTACTTCATGACTGCAATTTTGCTACTGTTATGAATCGTAATGTAAGTATCTGATATACAGGATATATATTCATTCACTGGATCAAATTTGGCACAAATACCTAATTTTAATACTAGTGATTGTGGGGGGGGGGGGTGATTTTGTTATTTGGGAGTTGTAGTTGCTGGGATTTATAGTTAACCTACAATTAAAGAGCATTCTGAACTCCACCAACGATGAAATTGAACCAAACTTGGCACACAGAACTCCCATGATCAAAAGAAAATATTGGAAGGATTTGGTGGGCATTGACCTTGAGTTTTGGAGTTGTAGTTCACCTGCATCCAGAGAGCACCATGGACTCAAACAATGATGTATCTGGACCAAACTTGGCACAGATACTAAATATGCCCAAATGTGAACACTGGTGGAGTTTGGGGGAAACAGACCTTGACATTTGGGAGTTGTAGTTGCTGGGATTTATAGTTCACCTACAATAAAAATAGCCCCTTGAACCCCACCAATGATAGAATTGGGCCAAACTTCCCACAAAGAACCCCCATGATCAAAAGAAAATACTGTCTTTCCTTATGATCTTTGACAACCCCTCTGATACCCCCTTGTGACCCCCCCAGGAGTCCCGACCCCCAGGTTGAGAAACACTGTCCTATTCCATCTCCCAGGCAAAAAATCCATTTAATATATAGTCATCCAATAGAGAACATATAAGAGATTAAATTTACAAGAACAGATACTACACTTGATCATAACCTCAATCATAGGCAAAAGTCTGAGTTGGTCATCTCTGGCTTGTTAATTTTTTTCTTTTCTACATTGATCAGCATCTAACGTAGATACAGGTAGTCTCAGAGCTACAAGCATCCAACTTGCAAACAACTCATAGCTAAAAACAGGGATGAGACAACAGGAAGTGAGAGAAATCTACCGCTCAGAAAGGAATTTCACTCCTGAAAGAGATATCATGGGGAAAAGGTCCCTCCACTGAAGCTTCATCTCCAATCCTTGTCTCCACAACAAGCCATTTTTTTTTCAAAATTCAATTATCACAGGGATAGAAAGTGAGATGAAATCTTCTGACCAGGAGCACAGACAGCAAAATAAGCACTTCCCTATGCTATTCAAAGCTAAAACTGTGTATTTTTTAGCTAGTTACACTTAAACATGTACTTGTTCCATCTTACATACAAATTTAACTTCAGAACAAACCTACAGAATCTATCTTGCTCATAACTTAGGGACTGCCTGCACTGTGAGTCTAGTTACAACTCCTTTCTCATTCAATGTACATCTCTTACTTTCACATCATATCTTTTAAAATGATATTCTCATTCATAAAGATGAACAAAATTAATAAAGGGAAGCTTTGTGTTTGTGGAGCTAGGCTGGTGGGTGCACCTGCGTAACAAACATTTGCAAGGAACAGAAAAGAAAGAAAGAAAGAAAGAAAGAAAGAAAGACAGAAAGAAAGACAGAAAGATGGGGAAAAGAACATCAGCTGCCCACCTACTTAGTGCCTGTCCTCATTACTTTATTTGCCAATTCCAAATATAAATACATATCACAAACATTCTATTAAAAGAAAGGGAAGAGCCTCACCTTTGATGTAGCCTTTTTCACGGACTGCTTGTAATGTAGGCCTGCGGGTCAAAAATTTCTTCAGTTTTGTTTTGGTCTTCTTCTGTTCCGTAGAATCAATGCTACCAGATATTTTTATTGCTGAAAAAAAATGCATTATTTTTTAAGTGATTTATTTGTCTTAATGTATTGAGTGCTAAAATTGGAATTCTCCTAGAGAGGAAAAAAAACCTGTCACATAGTAATATTAATAGCCTATGCTTTGTGCTACCAATTGTATGAAAGCCCAACAAGCAATTTCCACATGTTTATGGAAAAATGTTGAAATGCACATTATAGTTGCAATACTAGCCTTCATATTTGTAATGCATTTACAAAGTTTCTAGCAGACTGTTAGTATTATGATTCTCACATGGAGCCCCCGGTGGCACAATGGGTTAAATCCTTGTGCCAACAAGACTTCTGATTGAAAGGTTGATGGATCAAATCCGGGGAGCGAGGTAAGCTCCTGTGTGTCAGCTCCAGCTTCCCATATGAGGACATGAGAGAAGCCTCTCACAGGATGGTAAAACATCCAGGCATCCCCCAGGCAATGTCCTTGCAGACAACCAATACTCTTACATCAGAACTGACCTGCAGTTTCTCAAGTCACTCCTGACATGAAAAAAAAAACTCACATAATCTGTTGGTTCCATTAACTGAGTAGACTAACTTCCTACAAAAATTCTTTACTGATGCACAGAATGGAAATGAAGGCTTGAAACTACTCTTTGCAGGATCTTGGGAGACTGGTATAAAATTTCTAAAAGAATGAGCTTCCTTCAAACCTGATGACACATCCCTTTCTCTGAAATAAATATTTATCACTGACAAAAAGGTGTTTAGCTTCACTCAGATAAGTAAAACTAGTGTAAATAAACACTGGTTGTATGTCAGCAATTGAAAGCTGACCAAAGGCAAACAGACACCTTACAAGAACACAGACAAAATTACGATGGAGCAATATCTAATTATCAAGAAATGTTTTCCATTGATAAGATGTTAACCTACAACTTCTCATCACTATGCAGAATCCAGAAATAAAATTTATGTTAAAAAAAAAAAGCCAAAGCAAAGGAAATGCAACTTACAACGAAGTTTTTTGGCATCTTTGTGGTCTTTTTCTTTGTCTTGTTTTTCCACCCCAGGAGAATCTGGCACTTCATCCTCCAGTGCTTCATCGGACTCTGCTGCCTATTGAGATAAAGAAAAGGATTCAAGTAATAATACTTTATGTAATGAAGCACACTCTTTTACAGTACATCCAGTTAAATTGCTGCTTCATAATGAAACTTAGGTATTGTGATCTTATGTTTCCATTTATTTAATAACTAGACATTAATTTTCAATAGGTTCTCATCCTCATAGTATATACGAATTGCTTCTGTCAGTGGAAGCTTAAAATCTCTGCCCTTGTCTACGGCTCAAATTCTTTAGGGGCTTGTGCTGCTGAACTGCTGACCTGAAGGTTGGCAGTTCGAATCCACGCGGTGCGGTGAGCTCCCGCTGGCAGTTCAAAAACTTGCAAATGTGAGCACATCAATACTGCCTCAGCAGGAAAAGGCAAAAAGATACTCCATGCAGTCATGCCAACCACACGACCAGGAGGTGTCTATGACAATACAGGCTCCTTGGCTTGGAAATAGAGCACCGCCTCCAGAGCTGGAAATGAAAAGCAGAAGCCTTTGCCTTTGTCTGTTATTTGTATTTCATTGTATTTCACTGTAACAAGGTATTGAATGTTTGCCTGTGTCTGTTTATATGCTGTAATCTGCTCTGAGTCCCCTTGGAGAGAAGGGCGGAATATAAATAAGGTGTTTCTGTTGTTGTTGTTATTCAAGTATAACTTATAATCCAAAGTACATTTTGCAAACATTATCTCAATATTCCTAGTATGTATGTTGTAGCTAAGACACAGTAACTTGCCTATGACCTTCTAGTACAGGCATGGGCAAACTTCGGCCCTCCAGGTGTTTTGGACTTCAATTCCAAGTGAAGGAAGGCCATGCTCTTCTCAACATGGACTGCAATGAGCACTGCCATTTATCCCACAATGCCATCATTCATGGATGGGAAACCTGTAGCCCTCTTAATAAAACCAAGGGTCTGGGGAAAACCAAAAACTTGATTTTCTGGGTAGCCTTAAACCATTAGTAGGCTGTACAAAAAGAGCTGTGACAAACTGCAGAGGCATAGGTTACCATACCAGAGAGTTTTAAAGCTGAATACAAGCTAATAGCCGATGCTACATCTTTCTCAAACCATGTAGCCGAGATGGGCCTTGATAGTTTCACAATTGTAAGCAGGACTGGAAATAATTGTTGGCTAAAGTCATCTCAGGCAGAAGGCCAGACTGAGGCCGTTAAGTCAATCTGACACCATGACCTGCCAAGCCTTGAAAGCTCTCCTCTCTGTTAATATCAGATATTTAGCTGAATCATTCAGTGAGATATAATCTGCATAGGCTCCTTTCCAGTGCCAGATATCAATTCCAAACCCTGTGCAAATCAGGAAGCAGTTGGCAGCATCCCAACGAAGCTATGCACTTGCAACATGATGCTTGGGACTGTGTTCTGGGTTCACTGCCAGTTTACTAAAGAGCCATTTATGAAAACTTCAGTAAACAGCATTAAGGAATTAATGTTGACAGTAAACAATGGGATTTTCCATTCTTGTCATAAAATCCTTTATCAAGCTGCAAGGAGTGTTTTTCCCCCTTTTTATGAATAAAACACGCCAATGTTGCTCTTTTGTATTCTGAGTACACACAGGTACTGCATGTAAGTCTAAGCCCAAGCAACTAGGTCTCTATTAAAAAGATGTAAATCAATCCTAAACCTCTTTTTTATATTATTTACTCTTCAGATCTTAAAAGGTAACGTACAAACCCTGAAGAGAAAAAAAAGAACCATACAGAGATTTTATTTAAAAGTACCTCTATCTAATCAACATTCCATTTTAAAGTGAACCACCAGCACTACACCTTAATACCATGTTTCCCTGAAAATAAGACACTGTCTTACATTTATTTTTCCTCAAGAAAATATGGCTTATTTTCAGGGAATGTATTATTTTTATTTAGTACGGTACAACAATCTGCATTTATGGGATGATCTCTCTGGGTTACTGTGAGAAAGACCCACAGACTGCTGCTGGTTGGTGCTGGGGGAAAGAGACCCACAGTGTTGAGTAAAACTGCAGCCACAGCTTTACTTCTTCCCCCGGAGGACACACAATACCTAAAGCACAGCACCCTGCTCCTCACTTCACTGAGGAGACAGACATTTACTTTCACTTTCTATGTTTCCCTCTATGTCTCAGCTTGCAGCACGCACAGGATGACTGGAACCTGGTGGAGTGCTGACCTTGTACGCTGCATAGACACGTCTATCACTATGTCTTATTTTCAGATATGGCTTATATTGAGCAAATGCTTATAAATCCTGCTATGGCTTATTTCATGGGTATGTCTTATTTTAGGGGAAACTGGGTGGTTCACATCCTACATCAAGTAGCCCATTCTTTTTATTTTAAAAAAATCCTGCTTAGAATATCTGCATAATTTCCACCTCTGCAACAGAAGAAACAAAAACAAAGTGCAAGAAAAAAACCTCAAAATCACAATTCTATGACAAAATATATAATCTTGCCATTCACTAAAAGCTGACTCTGTTTTTTCACCCCCTAAAAGTTTACGAATTGTAAGAATTTGTTCAATATTCTGGTTCAAACTATTGTTTGATCTTGGTGCCAGACTTTGGTGGCTGGACTTCTGCCCACATCTTTTTTTAAAAAAAAACCGAACTGTATTAATTGATTGGGTGTCATTTCTGGGTTTTGGGGAAAGGGACGCTTAACCTAAAACAGGTCAAAAGATCCCTTAAAATATGACAAAATGGCTCTCCCACAGTATTTATAGGCCATTTATACTTTTGTGCCCTATAAGGCATGACAGGATGCAAAAATAGGTTCCCAAGATATTGTTGGGTGGGGGAGAGATAGTAATTTTGGATCCAGCAAGACATATGCAGTGCACAGACTGCACTGTGATCAATGACACTTCAACGTTTGTTTAATTGTTGTTTTGCCACACGGAGAGCACCCATTTTCAAGCCTAGAGCAAAAGGGAAGACAGTTAGGTAGGATTCAAATACGTACATGTTTACTGATGGCATAGCTCAGAACTTTAAACCACTCAGTAACAGAAATGTCATTGTCTGATTGAATTAACAGCTCAGTCCCTTGTCTGGTTTTCACCTTTAAAACAAAACAAAACTTGGTGTTAGAATTAATACACTTGACAGTCATTCAATGTTTCCCCACAAGATATACCCCAATATTAAGTAGTACTCGAGGACATAGACATGTGAGTCTGTATCAGAATACAAAGGAATTTAATAGTGAGATTTAGAGAAAAATATCTGTAGCATAAACTTTGTTAGACTAGGTCAACTTTGAATGCATCTGATGAAGTAATTCCAATCTATGAATTTTATTTTATTTTTTGCAAATCTCTTTCTCTTACTTAGTCCCAAAGGTGCTGCAAGTTCCCAGTGATAAGGGCGGTTGTTATGCTGTAACAATTTCTTCTAAAATATTTGTTTCTGCCTCTTTTTTTGTCATCTTACAACAGAGCTTTCCAAACTGTGTGTTGCGTCACGTCCATGTGTTGGGTGCAGTATGTAAAGTATCAAGAAACCATTGAGTCTATATAAAATAGGCAATAAATCATGTATTTTTAAAAATATAAATGAAAGGTTTCGTTATTATAATTTATGTATGTATCTGTATCTCATAAGGGGTCAGTTTGCTAATAAAAATGAATGACTGTGTCGCAAAATCATGCATGTCCAAAAAAGTATGTCACCAGCATAAAATGTTTGGAAAGCTCTGTCTTACAGCAATAAGAGCAAACTCACACCAATGACAACATTTATTGTTTAAAGAAGAATCCTCTATATCAGAGGAATCCATGGACAGAGAAGCCTTAGATACAGTGATCAGTGCTCTTTAGTTTTGACCCAGTTTGGATCTCCAGGTGTTATGGAATGACAACTCCCATCACTTTTGATTATCTGCCATGCAGATTGGGGATAATGATAATTGTAACCTAACAGTATTTGCTATTGGGGTTGGGGGATAGGTTAAAGTTACAAGGATATCTACACACTTTGTAACTAAATTCAAACCCCACTGTCCTGGCAAACCCCACTGTCCTGCAGCATTCTGATGTTACTGTATTGCAGTTCAATACTCCTTTCACCTCTGTAGTCAAGTTTGCAATACATAAAAAAAAGAATGGCAAAAAAGGGGAAACAATCACCTCGATCACATTTTTCTTGCTAGACTTCTCTCTTGTAGCCCAGTCAATAAATGCCCCTCTCAGATCCACTGTGAACTCCGGCTTAGATTGGTTTCCTCCAAACTTCTAGGAAAAAAAGAAAAGCATTCGTGACTTCTTTTCAGAGATTTGCAAATCTGAGATTTTGCTCATATGATCATACTAGAAAACTTGAAATAGTTCTGACAACTCAGAGGAATTCATTAAAGCAATTATGGAGTTTGCTCCGTTTGGAAAACTCACTTCCTGGATATGTTAAATGTTTGTGAGTTGGTTCACACAAAAGAATAGTTCATCCATCCATAAGAATGTCTGTTAAACCAGCTGCTTACAACACGGCAGTAATTTCCATGGTTGTAGCTGAATTTTAAACTTACTCTAATCCCTTTCTCAAAGCTTCTACCACTCCACATGACCAATTCAGAAGGTTTCTCCACAAAGCTCTTATGGGTAGTTTCTGCATTCTTTCGGAAATATTATAATCTTCAAATACTTACCCAACTAGTCCCACCTCCTTGAGTCTTGGTAAACAACAATGATGGTCCCTGCAATACCGCCCACCAGGGCATCCAATTCTTTCTGCACAAGAGATTTGTAAACAGAGATTTGTAAACAATCAACTTTATGTTACAAGCCCCAAGATCAACCAATACTGCTTGATATTCTTAGTATTATGATATTTTCAGGAATACTATTGGCAATGAAATGCCAGTCTTAACTTCTCATGCCACAAGAGCATGAATGATAGGTTAAAAAATGCTAAATGATGGAGTAACGCATTACAATAGCTCATTATTAGCAACCTTTATTTCCAAGAACCATCAATAACTAGTTTTCAACATATCGGTATGACTGCTTAAATAGGAGAAATAATGGAGGAAATTTTAAGATGGACTTAAAGCTTAAAGCTAACCTTAAAAACCGTGGCATAGACACAGAGAACTGGGAAGCCCTGGCCCCTGAGCGCTCTAACTGGAGGTCAGCTGTGACCAGCAGTGCTGCGGAATTCGAGGCACAAATGATGGGCGAAAGGGAGAAACATGCCAAGAGAAAGGCATGTCAAGCCAACTGCCTTTCACCTGGAAACCGATGCCCCCACAGTGGAAGAACATGCGGATCAAGAATAGGACCCCACAGTCATCTAAGTACCCATCACCAAGACACTACACTTGGCATACTCAGACAACGAGGGATCGCCTAAGTACGTAAGTAATGGAGGAGAAGTGGTAAATATCTGTAGTAGTTGAAACCAAAAATTCTTCTCCTAAACATGTTCCTCAAAATGATTTAAAATTATGAACAAACTAGCCGTCTCCTGCCATGCATTGCTGTGGCCAGGTCTGTGTATATGTGTTTTATGTGTGTATATATGTGTGTGTATATTTTTGTGTATATGCGTATATACGTGTTTTTGCGCATGCGTTGTAATGTATTTTTTAATTTTTGGCTTTTTAAGTCTCTTCCGCTATGTTTTTCAGTGTTTTTATGAGTGATGTTCACTCATTGGCCTGATAGGTATATTGTGTCCAAATTTGTTGTCAATTCACTCAGTAGTTTTTGACTTATGTTAATCCCACAAACGAACATTACGTTTTTATTTATATAGATGAGTAATTTCTACTAAAATCAACAAACCTTACTGATATAGATGTATTGAAAAAGATGCCCACAGCTCGTTGAAACTTTAGTCTGACCAATACAAAACTGTATGCTAAACGTATTGTCGAAGGCTTTCATGGCTGGAATCACTCAGTTCTTGTGGGTTTTTTCGGGCTATATGGCCATGTTCTAGAGGCATTTTTCCTGACGTTTCGCCTGCATCTATGGCAAGCATCCTCACTCAGAGGTGAGGATGCTTGCCATAGATGCAGACGAAACGTCAGGAGAAATGCCTCTAGAACATGGCCATATAGCCCGAAAAAACCCACAAGAACTGAGTGTATGCTAAACAATAGCCACTATTTATCTAAATTCATACCAAATATTCAGGTATTTTTCCCCTGAAATAAAGATCAGTTAAGCTTGAATCTTATTAACTGTCCCAAATAGAGTTGAACTAAGTGTTGGCCTACCATTCAACTAGTAATTAGAAGGGTTTATTCTAGTTGAGAAAATTAATAGGATAGAGGCCTAAATTTACATTACTTTTTACCTAAGCATTAAAAAAAGCTAAGAAATAGATCTAACAAGTGGAAATATCATCATTATACTTGCCGAAGTTTCTTCCCATTTTCTGTAATTTTTGTCACATTTAATAGTCCATACTTCTCTTGATCCTGAAGGAGGAATAACAGAACATCACTGAAGAAGAAGCATTTTTGTTTCCTTAAACAGGAAATACTGTATATACTTGAGTACAAGCTGACCTGAGTATAAGCTGAGGCACATAATTTTACCATAAAACTTGGGAAAACTTATTGACTCGAGTATAAGCTGAGGGTGGGAAATGCAGCAGGTACTGATAAATTTCAAAAATAAATGGGAAGGGTTGGTTGAAAAAGTGGGAAAATGAGTTGGAAAGGGGGTAGCTGGAAAAGTAGGACAGATTGGAGTGGGAAGTTGGCAACTGGGGAAGGGGGAAGGACAGAAGTTTGAAAGGGGGCTGGAAACTGGGAAAGGTTGGGATGGAAAGGGGGGCTGGAAAAGTGGGAAAGACCTGAGTCTAGAATGTGAAGGGGGGATTGGGAAAAGCTGGGGGAATTGGGGTGGGAAAGAGGAGCAAGTGGAAAAGATTGGGATGGGGAAAGGAAGACTGCAAAATAAGCAACACTAGGGTGCAAAAGGGGGGGAGGGGGGCTGGAAAGGTGGAAAGATTGGAGTGGGAAGGAGGCAAGTGGAGAAATGGGAAGCCTGGGGTAGGAAGGGGGAAACTAGAAAAGGAAGACTGGGATGGGAAAGTGGTGTTGGGAAAAATACTGAGATGGGAAGGGAGCAAGTGGGAAGGACTGAGGAGAGGAAGGCACACAGCTGGGTTGCTGTGCAAAGAGGTGAGGGTCCTGGTGTGAAGGCCTGGTCCTGAATGAAGGGCTTCTTTCAGCCCTACACCTTCCCACCAGGACCCTCACTTGAGTATAAGCTATGGGGGGCTTTTTCAGCCTTAAAAGGGGCTGAAGAGCTAGGCTTATACTCGAGTAAATCACTCTCCTATTACAAATATCTCCATGAAGAGATGAACTAACTTGAACTACAGGGACTTGGCTCTTGAATTAAAAGTACAATCCTATATATTATTTATCTCTGCCAATGTTTTAGTTCTGGATTGATTTTTTAAAAAACACAGAAGAATTCACAGCAAACTGTAACATACATGAATGCCTTTAATACATTAATAACAATAGATCTCAATATGGTTGTGGCTATTTAATAATACAAAATTCATACTGACTGTGCCTTGATGCTTAGGAGAGGAAGGCGAGGAAGGAGAGGAGTCGTTTTCAGAAAAAATCTTCGAAGCAACTTGAGAATCCTATAAAATAAGATGCATTGAAATAATTACCTCACAGAAATGACTCTAATACTCCTCAAGATTCACTTTCAGCAATATGACTGAATATGATTGCTTGATATGAAGAGAGTGGAATAATAGCCATGTATAAATTAAACTAACACTAACAATTCAGCACTATTTTCACGTACAGTTTTTCCTTCCATAGGAAAGCTACTAATCATTAAATATTGTATATAAATAAATCATGCTTCAGATACTAACTTGCTTCGGGGATGATGGAAACAAATATGCAGGATTAGGCAAGAGAAGTTCAGAAGAATTAGTTGGCAACTGTAAAAATATAAAAACTATTTTAATATATTATTATGCTTTCATAGTCTAATCTTTAAAAATCCAAAAGGAAACTGATTTGCATAAATTCAGATGCGAGTCACGCCCTTTAATTAGCTGCTCTCAAAAGATTATGGGTGCTGTAAACAAATTAGATGTAGGCATTTTTTTCTGCAGGCTACTGATGATCTTTCTTTAAAAAACAGAATATAATTTGAGCAGCAATAAGTGATATGAAAATTAGCACTTCATAGTTATAGTTTCTTCCCAAAAAGCAGGAGAACTGCAATGCTGACAAGTAGAGCCAGTGTGATTATAAAATTGAGTATGCAAAACCAGAATTTGTCTTGAATTCAGACTAAGGCTGGACCAGATGGCTCTTGAGGTCTCTTCCAGTTTTATAATTCTATGGTACTGATTAATCTAATTGAGAAACTAATATTAATCAGGCCTGATATAGAAGACTGGATGACCTCGGCCCAGTCACTGTATCTCAACCTGATCTACCTCACAGAAAATTGCGAGGGTAGCCTGGAGAAGGAAGACACAAACCACTTTAAGCTTGTTGAAGGAAAGGCAAGCAATCTATGTAACAAACATAAATAATAACATTTATTATAATAATATTATACATTATAATGTTTCATTACTAGAAATTCTTTTGATTTCATTGGCAGATTAAGAGCTATGCTATCATATCCATCATCATCAAAAATCCTTGGCACTTGCATTTGAGTACTAAATGTACTTCACATATATCATGGAATAAATTTGGACATAAAAGAGTATACCCTCTAAAGGTCCTTGCTAGCATTGAGTATCTCGTGCCCATTAAACCCATTTCAATTGCAGGTTGTAACACACCAAAATATGGGGAAATTAGGAGAGGGTGTGTGCAAAACACTGACATCCAGATGTGAGTGTTGAAGCTTTGCAGAAAAAAACAGAATTTTCTCCCTGACTCCACCTACCATTAGTATGGGTCCCTTCCACAGCAGAATATCCCCAAGATCAGTCTATCTTGATGTATAAAAGATTAAATATTCCAGCTCTAAACTAAGTAGGACTATGAAATGTCACTAATCCTCTGATGACTCTGAATCAGATAGCCTCCAACACTCCTCACCTGCCTGATCCTCAAAGCGGAATCCCTTTTATTTAATCGTGTCAGAAGCAACTTGAGAAACTGCAAGTCACTTCTGGTGTGAGAGAACTGGCTGTCTGCATGTTGCCCAGGGGATGCCTGGATATGTTACCATCTGATGGGAGGCTTCTCTCATGTCCCTGCATGGGAAGCTGGAGCTGACAGATGGGAGCTCACCCCGTGTCACAGATTCAAACCGCCGACCTTCAGGTCAGCAGTTCAGCCGGCACAAGGCACCCATTGCATCACTGTGGATCCAGCAGAATCCCTAATATGAGAGGAGTACTAATGGACATTTTGTCATGTGTTTGGATGTTCTAATCTTTGTGAGGGGGGTGTTTGTGAGGGTCATGTTCAGCCTGTACAGGCATTTTTTTTTTAAACACAGAAGTAACTAAACCAGCCTTTAGAAGGTGAGGCTAAAGGTTTGGAGTACGCTACAGACCATGAAGAAGGAAAAGATCCTGATTTCCAAAATTTCCAAAATATTGAAGGGGAGAACACAGAGAACTACAAACTTCCAGCATCCTACATGGAACCAATATTTTCCCCAAACCATGGCCTACTTCTATATTATGTATGAAAACCCGATGATTGAACAGAGAACACTCTTATTACTGGTTCCAAGTTACAGAATCCCTTACTAAAAAAACCCCTCATCTGTCCTCTTACATTAAATCTGTTGATTTGTTAGTTCTTGCTCTCATTGCTCTGGTTGATGCTTTGAGACTATTTCATATTGTTTTAGATGCCTTTAGGCATTTTAAAATCCAACAGTGGCATATAAACATATATTTAAAAATAAATGTCCTGCTATAGCAACTACAGACTTCAGGGAAAAGAAAAACCAAATAGCTGCCATTACAGATATAGTTAGATGCCTGCCATTGCTAATGCTCAGAAATCAACATAAGGAAAAAGAAAAGCGTGCCTCTTCCCATCTCAGACATATATTCCCTCGACTCTAGGCATTTTTACTTTTGTGGAAATAAACACTTTCCACTGACTTGTGCTGGAGAAAAGCAAACAGAGTTTGCCGTATTTTTATTTATTTATTTATTTACTGTACTTCTATCCCGCCCTTCTCACATCGCAGAGGGACTCACGGTGGTTTACAAACTATGGCAATAATTCAATTCCAGATTCAGATAATAACAATAGTGTTCTAATAACACAATGAAAAGCAGATTGTGTTTCTGAAGCAATACTCAAATGATGTACCGTATAAACTCAAGTATAAGTCGATCTGAATATAAGTCAAGGCACCTAATTTTGCCACAAAATAACTGGGAAAATGTATTGACTCGAGTATAAGCCGAGGGTGGAAATGCAGCAGCTACTGGTAAATTTCAAAATAAAAATAGATACCAATAAAATTACATTAATTGAAGCATCACTACGTAAAATGTTTTTGAATATTTACATAAAGTTGTAATTTAAGATAAGACTGTCCAACTCTGATTAAACCTTTATTCTAACCTTCTTCAATGTAAATGTGCTTACGTATCCTTCCAATAATAATAGAGTAAAATAATAAATGTAATAAAAAGAATACAGAAAAATGGAACTGGAAAAGTAACAGTAATAATTGTGTAAAATAATAAATGTAATAATAATAAATAGAGTAAAATAATGTAAATGTAATAATAACAATAATTGAGTAAAATAATAAATGTAATAAAAATAATAACAACAGAGTAAAATAATAAATAACTGACTCAAGTATAAGCAGAGGAGGGCCTTTTCAGCCTAAAAAATGGCTGGAAAACCCGGCTTATACTCAAGTATATATGGTAATTCATGTTCTTTTTAAGAGTTTGCAAAATACATGATAAGACCAAGGCAAATGCTTCGACATTACATAGACAGAAAGTTTTTAATGAGGAAATTACCAAGGCTGCAGCACTTTACTTAAGCCAAGGTCTATTTTACTTAAGCCAAAGTCATATTCCTCTCTCACCTTTTCTTTCCTCCTGCTAAATTAATTGAATGCAAATTACTTTTTAATTCAGTTTTCAGTAATAGAAGTTAGTGGAGGACTAAATGGGAAGGGGGAGGGTAGGATAAAGAAACAATGACATTTTAAAAGCAGTCAAAAAGTGAGACAGCAGAGGATTAATCAAGACTATTCCTGACAAAACTGAGATACTTGGAGGGTAGGCTAAGACCAAAAATTTGAACCCATCTTTTTATACTCAGTGAAATCCACAGGATCTATTTGATAGCAGTCATGTGCAGAATGCAATAAATCTCACAATGATTTGCAATTTATTAACAGTTTAGCATTTGGGATCCTGTAATTTCAGCAAACACTATTTTTCAAAGAACACACAATGTCACAAAAGGGGCAATAGAAATTCGCTTTTAGATATTCCTACCTTGTCATTTGTATCCAACACAATTGAGCTGTGCCTCCATTTTGTTAAAACGATTGGTTCCTGTAGCCTCCTGTCCAGACTCCTACTTTTAATGATCTCCCTTGGTTGTTGTGGTGAAGCATTATACTAAAAAAAAAAAAAGTGAGAAAAAAGAAATGGAACACTATAGGTGTAATCAAAGCTGAACTGCCAATGAAACCAAAGTGAAATATGCAATTTCTAACACAGTGGTTCTTAAGATGTGGGCCACGAACCACCATTGGGCCACGAGGATGAAAATCTGGTCCACAAGCCTCTTTCCTTTTTATTTACTTTATTTTATTTATTTCTGCATGCACAATGGAGAACCTTCTTGCAGCAACACCAGAGGCACTCCAAGTGGCCAGATACTGGTCAAAGGACATTTAACCAACTACCAAATTTGCAAATTCTGTGTGATTTTTTTCTTTTTCTTTTTAATCTGTGTGTTTGTTTTGCTCTGTTAGAATTGTAATACAATGGTATGGTTGCTGATGACACAATAAATAAATATTTATTTCCGCTTTTTTTTGCACCACATGCCACTCCTTCCTTGTCGCTGACTAGCTCTGCCCTTGGATAAACCACATCAGTTTTAAATTATTAAATATGGTTTTCTGTGGGTGAGCAGATAGCAACGACTGTATCAGAAACTACAGCTGATGTGGTCTATCCAATGCAATTTTCTGAATCAGCACCCCAAATAACCAAACCAAATCTAAAGTTGACCAAAAACTGATTTGTAACCCTTTTGCTACTAATGTTGGAGTCAAAAATGTTGGAGCAACTTAAAGAAACAGTAATTTCCCAGCTATCTTTGAAAATACAATGGCAAAAATAACTGAAAGAAAGCAGGAAGATCTATCAGGATTTATTTGGTCAGTTACTGCAATTATTATGACAACATATATAGGTTGGGAAAATTTCTACATTTGAAGGGAATGACCTAACCAAAACAAAGGTGTGCAACATTCCTGTCCAAGTTCAATAAATATCTGAAGGTCATAGTAGCTCTACGCAAGCAAGGCATATGCTTCCAGCTAGTATAAGCTAGAAAGAAAATGTGTCAGAGCAGTAAGAGCTTTATAACCCAATAAAGATTAAACAGCAATTTAAGACAAGCTAGATACTAAAAAAAATTACAATAATTAGTTACAATACAATAGAAGTGGGTTGTTGTAGGTTTTTTCAGGCTATAAGGCCATGTTCTAGAGCAGTGATTCTCAACCTGTGGGTCCCGATGTTTTGGTCTTCAACTCCTAACAGCTGGTAAACTGGCTGGGATTTCTGGGAGTCATAGGCCAAAACACCTGGGGACCCACAGGTTGAGAATCACTGTTCTAGAGGCATTCTCTCCTGACGTTTTGCCTGCATCTATGGCAAGCATCCTCAGAGGTAGTGAGGTCTGTTGGAACTAGGAAAATTGGGTTTATATATCTGTGGAATGACCAGGGTGGGACAAAGAACTCTTGTCTGTTGGAGATAGGTGTGAATGTTTCAACTGATTAGCATTTGATGGCCTGGCAGTTATTTTGGTGTCGCTTGTTAGTGCCTGGGGGAATCTTTTGTTGAGAGGTGATTAGCTGCCCCTGATTGTTTCCTCTCTGTTGTTTTGCTGTTGTAATTTTAGAGTTTTTTAATATTGGTAGCCAGATTTTGTTCATTTTCATGGTTTCCTCCTTTCTGTTGAAATTGTCCACATGCTTATGGATTTCAATGGCTTATCTGTGTAGTCAGGAGAGAATGCCTCTAGAATATGCCCTTATAGCCCGAAAAAACCTACAACAACCCAGCGATTGCGGCCATGAAAGCCTTCGACAATACAATAGAAGTGGTTAAACACACTGCACCTTTACCAGAACTGACTGACGCTGACTGACACTGATATTATAAAACAAAGTGCTTGCTACATGTTTGTACTAGGCCTAGGTAACAACGCAAAAATTTGTTTCTAAAATCGATTTGTATTTGGGGTTTTTTTTTGTTTTGATATTTAAAATAATTACAAAATTTTCCTTTTAAAAAGTTCGATATTTACGAAATTTCGTAAATGGTAAAAAATTAACTAATCGATTTCCGAAACAGTAACGAATCGATTCGTTAATGGCGGACGCGACCGCAAAATACGCTAAAAAACCTCCAAAAACTTCTGAAGCTTCCCTCTCCCTCTGTTCTTGACTGTTGGTGTGATATTATAATTTTTTTTCACTAATTAAACCATAAAACTGGCCCAGACATGCGGAAATAATAACGAAACGACCTCAGAACAATAACGAAACGAATACAATAACGAAATACGAAGCATTTACAAAACGTGTTTAAAAATTCGGTTTTTTTAATGATTGCTCCAGAATGGTTCGTTATCGTTTTGTAATTGGAAAAATTAACGAATTATTAACGGATTACGAATTAACGAAACGAAACCGCCCAGGCCTAGTTTGTACTATATCACTGACATATACTACTACAAGAATGGAACACTTCAAGTATCCACACAACACATTTTTGGCCCTGCACCCTCCATAAAATTGAATCTGTCCTCTCTCCCCAAGGTTAATAGCATCTCCTATAACAGCAATTATGGGCATTTAAGGGGGGGGGGGTGTCTTTAATTAATAGACTCTCATAAAACTCTTGAGTGGTCATTTTGGGGTACGAATTTCAGACAGCTGCAGGAGGGACATAGACAAACTGGCAATACAAAATGCCCCATCCCAGTTCCTAGTTTCACCATATTAGAAGCTCAAACTTAATCAATTTAAATAATTTTAAATCAGCTGTGATTCAATCAATTTAAATAATTTAAACCAATTAAGAAAATGTTAATTTAAGTGACTCAACTATTTCCCACCGGCATTCTTTACATATAATCTAAACAACGATGAGAACATGATGTCTAAGTTATGTCTACTTGTAAATGAACAGGATGTTATTAATACCGTCTAATTCACTTCGTCACATTATACATTCTAAACTCCTTAAAGATCCCATCTGATCTTGGAAGCAAAGCAAAGGTGGGGTTGGTTTAGTATTTGGGATGGGAGACTACCAACAAACGGGCTATATATCAGATAAAGGAAATGGCAAAACAAGATCTCAGTATTCTTTACCTTAAAAACCCCTATGAAATCCATGGGGAATACCATAAATTGGCAGGCAACATGAAGGGACAGGGAGTCTGAAAGGACTGTTCCATTTTGAATGTGCTCAGTTTACAAAATCTCTGAGATAAAGCAACATGGGTTATACGTGAACTTAATGGATTTGATCTGAATCTCAGATACATTCACTAGGTGGCCTCAGAATGCCACCATCTCTCAAGCTCCGTCTACATTTTATAGTATGGAAAAATATGTGTTTCTTATTTTACAGGGTTAGCATTATATAGAACTAGTAATGTTCTATATAATGCTAACTATGCTTTCTCACTTATAAATTGGCAGAACAATATTATTACTCTCAGCCTTTCAGTTATCAAATGATTTGCCTACAAGACAGGAATTGCTATGTCTCTATGCATTCAAAACAGGCTAGACAATGACATTATGTGAATTAATATAATCCACACAATTTCACGCATGATGTTATCTATGCCAAGGTTTGGTTAAAGCAGTTAATGAAGAGATCTTAACTAGAATCTGTGGATGAGTTTTAAGGCATCCAAGTACTGGGTGTAATATACATTTTTCTTTGAATTCTTTCCTGTTACTCTAAACCAGTGGTTCCCAACCTGTGGGTCGCATGCCCAGCAGTGGGCCAGGAGAATTAAAATTCAGTCCACGAACTTCCTTCCTCTTTACTTCCTTCCTCTTTATTTATTTTATTTCCATTCCTTTCTTCAGAGCTGACCAGCCCCACCCCTTTTAGTACTAATGTTGGAGAGTAGTGCTTGGTCAAGGTGGTCCCTGTTCAAAGTGGTCCCTGGTCAAAAAAAGGTTGGGAACCACTGATCTAAACTTTTCATTTCACAGTGAATTATAAGGTTAAAGGATTGATCTTTTCATGCTACTTATTAGCTCTTTCGTGCTATAAAGGTGCAAATGTGTGGTCATCTCAGAACCAGATCATATTCTGTTCCTAATGCATGTCTAAGTCAAGAACGAAAAGCTCACCTCCTAAGAATCTTGTTTTGTAGTTAGAGGTTAGAAGACTATTGACTTGCCATATTGGAATATGGACCCTGACTTTAAAGTATCTCCACCCACCTGTCCTGTTATTTGCAAGTATTTCCTGCATTCATTCATGTTTCAGATACATCTCTCATGCCTATCTAAAACTGGAACATCTTTTAATCAACCTGATGCATCCTAAAGAGCTTTTTTTGATGATTCTAACAATTTTCTTCTGAAAATTTTGCTCTTCCATTATAATAGCATAATAAGCATATATAAATACATCAGAAAGTTTTAAGAAATGGTCATGCATCAAAAAAAAACCACCCTAATTCCAGATCTTGTAAATCAAAGTATGACACAGCCATCTCTAAGGTTATGTAAACATAGCAAACAAACAAAAATGAATATTCCAGCATACCCATAAAAACACAGCGTATTCATAAAAATGATTATGATTTCAACTGTTCCTCCTATAGCGCACCAAATGACCATTTTCTTCACCTGTTTAAGATTCTGGTTCTGCTAAAAAGTCACTGTTCAAGAATTCAACACCTAATTTCAAAAGTACCAGAGGATTATTTGTCATTTCCCCTTTTTTGCAATATTACAATAGCCAAAGTTCAGATTTAACAAACAATGAGGTTGTTGTTAAAATCATGAGCTGCAGCATACTTTGAACTTTCAGCATTTCCATCTCTTCTTCCCCCACATTCTCGCAGAAGTAGAAGAGATTAGAAAGAACTGAAACCCCAACAAAAAGGTGCAGTGTCTGCTTGGCATATCTTTGCTGAAGCCTAAAAAGTAGGAGTTTTCTCTCTCAGCCTGATCTTTAGTCAGATTGACATTAACAGTGGGCTACTCTTGAAAAATTTCCATAACCTACTTTTTTTAGCACCAGTTTGGAAAGGGGGTATAAATACTTTTCTTCACACCAGCTTGGAAAGGGGGTATATAACTGTATTATATGCTGCAAAGTTGCTACATATTACTCTAAAGTAAGCCCAAATGCCAATCTACAGCATAATAAAATGTTATGGATAAAGCTACTAGTCGTTGTTTCAAGCTGCCCTGGTCCTTCCACACAACCCTATATCCCAGAATATCAAGCTGAAAATCCCACATTTATCTGAGTGTGGGCTCAGATATCACAGTTCAAAGCAGATATTGTGAGATTTTCAGCCTTGATATTCTGGAATATAGGGCTGTGTGGAAGGGGCCTCAGCTTCAGGCCAACAACTAAACAGTACCTGCAGGTGTTCTGCAAGCCACTGAAAACCTGAACCTGCAGTGGTCTGTGTAAATGACAGGCAGCCCTCCAGATCCACGGAATCACCCAACCATGGCTCAAAAATAAACTTGATTTTGCCACATGATGAACACGATGCAAATGTCCTGGCATATCCTGCTGTTACTTCCCACCATTTTACAGATCCTCAGGCTCTCTCTGGCCCTTGTTTGAGTTGTTTGCCATTTTATTACACCATTCTATACAATGAGGACTTGAGCATCGGGAGATCTTAATATTGGAAAATCCTAGAACCAAATCCCAATGTATACCAAGGATCTACTGTACAATGCAGTTTTCATAAACAACTTTTTCTCAGATTCATTCCTCTTCGGCCTACATTTGAATGAGGGTGTGTGAACTGCATTTACTCCAGAATTTGCAGGAACATGACTGTCTTAAAAGGCTTTACATTAAGTAAGAATTGTATAGCAATAAGCTGAAATTCCTCTTTTTTTCTAAACAAAATCATATCCCACCTTTCTCTCAAATGGAGTCTATTTTTGCTGTTAGGTAAAAATTGATATAATAATTAAGTGTATTCTAGAAATGAATCATGCATTAGTTCTACTGTGTAGCTATAAACACTGTTGTCCTTTGTTTTTATTACTCACTTTTGGCAGGGCCCATTCTGATCGAGATCCGTCTGCATTGTAGTAGTATGACCGACCTTGTTCATCTACATGTTTTATCCACTGTGGAAACAAAAAATAATAGAACATCATTACATATAGCAAGAACAATTAAGGCCCTCGTTAGTACATTTTTCAAGTGTGAGAAGAAGTGGAAATGCCCATAATTCTTCTACTCCTCTGAAACCATACAAAGCAAGAAGCTTGACTGCTATTCCACAAAGCATAACATAAAATTTAGATTTTTTTCATCATGCAACCAGAGCTATTATATTTTACTGTCTAGTATTCTTTTCATGATTAGTCACACTGCAAAAACTAAAAATCATTATGAATTTATAATTTTACTACCATACCATACATGCATTAAACACGTTGGATCAAACAAAGAATTTATAAAAAGCAGCTATGAACTAAGATGCGTCATTTTTGTGGTATTATAAATAATTACAATACAACACTGGAGCACATAACAAGAAAAACTAGATGTCAGTTCCCTTCTTACTTGTGATGGGAAAATAGTTTACAGATGAAGTTCCTACTACTTGTGCTGATTTAGCTAAGGGCACAAATGAACAGGAAATGGCGGAGCATTCCCATTACTCTTTCCAAGAACATTTGTAGCCAATGAGAACACATTCACTTAGTTCTCACCAAGAACTGTGCAAAAAAGGAAAGAATTAGTAAAGAAACAGGCAATTAAGAGTAAGCCTAATTTAAGCATGAACCACAAGTATATGTTGTGATAAATTATATTTCTGTCAGTCAGTGGGCAATTTCAGTTTACTAGGGAATGGCACAGAGAGGCTGAATAAGGAATTCAGAGAAGTTTATCATTCCAGCACATTTTGTCGCATCTAACTACTGAATATCACATTATGAGGGACATATTCCAAAGAAATATTAGAAAAGATAGCCTGCTTTGAACATCTCATGGCACTATTTGTCTGGAAAGCCACAAAGTTTCCTACTCTCATGAACAGAATGTGCTACAATACCCAGGAAGGAGAATTTAAACCAGTGATTCTCAACCTGTGGGTCCCCAGATGTTTTGGCCTTCATCTCCCAGAAATCCTAACAGCTAATAAACTGGTTGGGATTTCTGGGAGTTGTAGGCCAAAACAACTGGGGACCCAAAGATTGAGAACCACTGACTAGATATGTATGCTTCCACATTCTGGACTACAGGGTCTGCTTTCCTGATGCACCAACAGAAGACACAACTCTCTAGTAATTTGTAGACTTCTATAGCCATTCCCCATTGCTCCAGTTTTTAACATTACCAAAGTAATTTCAACATTTAGAAAAGAGAGGGTGGGCTCTCTCATAGATAATTCCACTATCAAAATTTGTTGTTCATTCAATCGTTTCCGACTCTTCGTGACCTCATGGACCAGCCCACGCCAGAGCTCCCTGTCGGCCGTCACCACCCCCAGCTCCTTCAAGGTCAATCCAGTCACTTCAAGGATCCCATCCATCCATCTTGCCCTTGGTCAGCCCCTCTTCCTTTTTCCTTCCATTTTCCCCAGCATCATTGTCTTCTGTAAGCTTTCCTTTCTTCTCATTATGTGGCCAAAGTACTTCATCTTGGTCTCTTCTATCCTTCCCTCCAATGAGCAGTCGGGCTTTATTTCCTGAAGTATGGACTGGTTGGATGTTCTGGCGGTCCAAGGCACTCTCAGAACTTTCCTCCAACACCACAGTTCAAAAGCGTCTATCTTCCTTCGCTCAGCCTTCCCTAAGGTCCAGCTCTCACATCGGTAGGTGACTATGGGGAATACCATTGCTTTAACTATGCGGATCTTCATTGCCAGTGTGATGTCTCTACACTATTTTATCAAGATTGGACATTGCTCTCCTCCCAAGAAGTAAGCGTCTCTTGATTTCCTGGCTGCAGTCTGCGTCTGCAGTAATCTTTGCACCTAGAAATACAAAGTCTGTCACTTCCTCCACGTTTTCTCCCTCTGTTTCCCAGATGTCAATCATTCTTGTTGCCATAATCTTGGGTTTTTTTATGTTTAGCTGCAACCCAGCTTTTGCACTTCCTTCTTTCACCTTGATTAGAAGGCTCCTCAGCTCCTCCTTGCTTTTGGCCATCAAAGTGGTATCATCTGCATATCTAAGGTTGTTAATGTTTCTTCCAGCAATTTTTACCCCAGCCTGGCATTCGTCAAACCCCGCAAATCGCATGATGTGTTCTGCATACAAGTTGAATAGGTTGGATGAGAGTATACAATCTTGCCGTACGCCTTTCCCAATCTTGAACCAGTCTGTTGTTCCATGGTCAGTTCTTACTGCTGCTACTTGATCATTATACAGATTCCTCAGGAGAGAGAAAAGGTGATTTGGTATGCCCATACCACCAAGAACTTGCAACAATTTATTATGATCCACAGAGTCAAAGGCTTTAGAATAGTCAATGAAACAGAAACAGATGTTTTTCTGAAACTCCCTGCCTTTCTCAAAATACCCTATAGGTATTTCTGTGTCTTTCCTGTTCCCCTGCTTTTATTGAAGGAAAGAAAGGTGTCGAATCTGCTGTGGTATTTCTAAACCCACTGCTGGAGAGCAAGGTAAGAAATTAGGTTGATGCCAATCATAAGGCTTCCAAAGAAACATGTAGTATAGAATTTAGTCAGACCATGGGAATATTCCCTATAGATCATACCCTCAGACTATAAGAAAATCCTATCAAGCATTGAACTCTCAGTTAAAAGAACTTTATTCTGGATTGCAGATTGTTCAGTCACATTTTTCCTGTTCCTGGGAGGAAATAGGGAGAAAAGCTGCCGCACAAATTATTCAAGAACACCATAAGAAGAACCCAGGCAAACAGGACATTGTAGTTTTCATGAATGATGTAATACCAGTCCAAAGCAATTGGACAAGTTTTCAAAAACTGTTTTTCAGATTCCAATATTAAATGTTACATCTATAAGTTAATTAGTAGGACAGTAATCTCTTTATATCTGCCAGAGAAAATTAGGTACCTCCTTCAAACACCTTATTTACAGTTACTCTCATCAACACTGCTCCTGAAACAGAGTCAGAGTTGAAATTACTGTTGACAGCTGTATTTACAGTTCATTGATGAGAAAAATAACAGCAGCTTGCCAGATCGGAAATGGAGTTGGCAGTATGTATTAAAAAATATGGTTGGCTACCTGACACAGAAAACAATAAATATTGACAAGACTTGGTTGGATTTTATTTTTCAGGAGAAACAGAATAGTCATTCTTACAGAATATAGCTCGAAACAAACAAACAAAACAAATGGAAAGGAATGGAAAGAAGATGTCAGGAATAAACACATTTTCTATAACTAATGACATAAAAACTACACCTGTTTGATTTCTTGCTCACTATGTTTCTATGAGATTAAAAGGTAGGTGAGGAAGAAAAGTGTGTACCTTTTCATTAGTATGGTCACTGGTATATAGCGTTTGGCCATGTTCATCCAATTCTTCTGACCACCCTTTGGGAGGAGAACCATACTGACTATCTGAGTGGCTGTTATAAGAACTGTGGGAGTTTTCTTGTGATAGAAGAGTCTACAAATGGTCAAAGACACAGAAGTATTGAGATGTAGTATTAGATAAATTCTAGAAGGGGCTAGCACTTATCTAAAAGTCAAAACCATGAATGGAGAATTTAAATTTTACAAGAAAGAAGTGGAAATAGCGACACTTTAAGGAAAGGAAATGGTTGCTGAACAGAAAGCTTTTGAAGCAGAGGAATCAGACAGGATGCTTATAGGTTCAGTGGGTGTCAAATATGAGAAAAGAACAATTGTTGCTTAGCTTTCAGTTAGGAAAAGACATACATCCTGATGATATCAACAGCAAAACTTGTAGACTCTGTCTACTGAACTATATCACAAATAGCTCCAAAGACAAATGAGGATATAAACAGCAGGTTTAAAGGGCAAATCATGGACAAGAGAGGACAGACTAATTCTTGCACATCGAGTCAAATCATCTCTGCAGCTTTCACCATCATAGATATTTTTATCACTTTACTTTGGAGGTGTTGTAAAACTTTGATTTCTATTAATCCCCCTCCTGTTTAGTAAGAAAAACTAAGGAGAAAATTGCTCTTGCCAAACGTGACTGTAAAGCGGGATTAATACATGAAATTACTACTAGTATTCCAAAAATTCAAAACTGCTGTTGAAGGAAAACTTGAACGATATCCTGAAATGGCCTTAAAATAGGGAAGAAATAGTATTACTAAAGTTACCAAAAAGGACAGATTCTAAGTGCTATAGACTGAAAGACATCACGAAGAACAGAAAAAAGGAAGCTCATAACTCAAACAAAGCTGAAAAAACAAAGTAAGTGTAACAAGTATGCAATGCCATCAAATACAAAGGACACATAAGCTCTACAGGATTCTAAAAGCAGAATACTTTAAAAAATAGTCAATAAAATATAGAAGATCAAAACATGAGACAGCTCAGAGAATCAAATGTATAAAGGATATTTGGCTATAATGCACGAGGAAAAATGTATGTCTAACAAAGGTAAATGAACTGTAGATAAAGGACAGGTAAAGGGCTAAAATAATCAGAATACTGAATATTTAGCACTTATGCTTACAGGTGTTTGAAGAATATCACACACAATAATGCTCTCAAGGTTTGAAATTCTGAATGGTTTGTGTTTGAATAATGCAATGATAACTGACAGCTCAGATCAATCCGAAGAAAAGGAATATACAGCAACAAAAACCCACCAAATTCTCAAACTTTCTGAAGTTAATTACTGCATAGTGTTTGTGAAGATACCAGCATTTCAGGTTTGGCTGCAGAACACACTACTTACACAGTCTGGACAACATACCACACAATTCAGCAACTGCAGCAACTACTTGTCTTCCTAATGTTGTAGCAGATCAAGCAGGACATATGGAAATCCTGCTTCCCCCCAAAAAAAGAAAGAAAGAAAAGCGGTGCCTTAAATTCTACACCAAAATTAGGCTTCAGGGAAGAATTAGGATTCCTAAAGTGATCTGCACTTAGTACCTGGCCATGGATTAGTCACTTCATTAAATATTTAAACCATGGGTGGACAGCACATAGCTTGCAGGGTATATACAAACTGCCTTGACCACACAAATTCTGTTAAATGGTCAAAGACAGTCGAGCAGAATGCTGACACAAAACTAAAAAAACATATTTTTCTATTCTGGAAAGGGAGAAGACACTCTACCCTGCCAAATGGCTGATCTCTACAGTATAAGAAGGAATCTACTACCATAGAGATCCAACAGAGCTATTACTGGATTTAAGAAGAAGTGTAGCCCTCTCTTGACTTTTGGCAGGTTCGTAGTAGCTCTGGAGCCCACAGAAAATGATATAAAGAAGGTGATGCAAAGCCATGAACTTCAATATACTATGACACCTCAAAAAGCATTTCATGAGCCAGAGTATTATTCATCAGAATTAACAAGCAAAAATCATCAATTTTCAAGGCCAGGAACTAATCCAGGAACTAATACCACTTAGAACTAATTACAGTAACCACGACACCATAGTTACACAGCTACTTGTACTCAAAGTTCCCTAAGTCTGGAATTCTGAAAATTATAATGATTTTGGCTACTCTTATTTTTACATGGTTCAATGTTCTTAGACTAGAAAAGTAAAGTGCATTCAAAACTATACGACTTTCAATGGAGAAGTAAACCCAGATGTATGTACTACTTATTCAATGTAATCAGTCTATTGGTCTGGCACCTCTCCTACTACATAACTCAAATTTGTATCATCAATGTAAGTAACAGTATGACTGACCTAAACAAGAAAGTGTCACTGTTCCTTTATTTGGATAGAACTAAAACAAAAGCTCAAAGAACTAGTTCAACTACTTACAAAAAAATCTAATTGGGAAAAAATCAATTAGTTTCCAAAAATGTTAATGCATGTAATTCACCTGTACTCTAAGCTTAGTAAGTATTGGTTCAAACTTACCTCATGATCTGCTTGGTTCAAAGTGTCTCCTTTACTTATGCTTGGATCCCGAGTCAAGCGTGGTGGTTTCCAGGTTCTTTCCTGTGTTCCTTTGTTGTAATAGTAACAACGTCCTGTTGAGTCTTTATGAGTCTCCCATTCTCCATTAATTTGGATTGCAAGAGTTGTAGGTATAGGTGGGAGTGCAGACTGCGATATTTTCAGTTCTTGCAAATTTGCATAAACCGGTGAATCTGGTCTTCCTTGGCTTGGTGGTGTGGTTGGCTATAATGTAAGATAAAAAGATATCAACTGATTTGATAGCATTGAATCAATAAGCAGAGAAACTCTACTGGCATTGCGAATACAAAGGAATACCTTAATTCAGAAATAGGTCAATGTGAAGGGTTACATTCTATAAATAAATCCTGATTCAGTCTGGAAGAAAAAGTATTACAAGTTATACATTGTCATGTCTCATTTTATTTTAGCATCAGAACAGAGCTCTAATTTTGTGAGATATAAAAATCAATTTCATATGGCTATGATAAAATATTTATAGTTGGAATGTCATTTCTTGATATATGATGATTTTATCATACTTCAAAAGCAGAATAAACTGCTTAAGACATGTAATCAAAAAAGATTTATTTTTTCCTAGTTAGTCCCAAAGGTGCTATGCCTCTTTATAATAAATTATATAGCACAACATGCATTATTCATGGACCAAGTGCACAAGGAAAGCTTTCTTCCCAGTCAGCCTCAAGCATGCAACTGGATTATTTTATGTCTTTTTATGGTAACATGGAAATTTCATTGAATATATAATAGATTCTTGTTGAAACTGGCTCAGAAACCATTTTCAATATTTACGCTCACACTGAATAACCAACCCATAACACAAAAAAAACCCTCTTGATTATTTGTTGTTCCTGTTATTGCTGTCAAGTCAACCTATGGTGATCCTCCAAGGATCAACAGCCCCACTTAGGTCTTGCAGACTGAGGAACATGGCTTCCATGGTTTAATCTATCAATTCAAAACACAGCCTTCCTTTTTCCCCCTTACAGACAGAAAGACTCAAAAAATCCAAAGTCCTAAGTCTGCTACCAGATTTCCTATGTTACATACACACATGTAGCTTTTGGCATTATATTTCATACTCTATATGCTATACTCCACAGTTTATACTCAATACTTCATTTATCTATTCTCAGGCCACACAGTTAACAATCAAATAAGTCTGCCTTGTTACATATCGTTATTAGGAATGTGCAAAATTTTCAGAAGTTTTGCATGTCATAAGAAAATTAGTTAAATCTGTACATCTGAAGTGATATCTATTAATCCCCACACCAAAAACTTTTCTTTTTTCAGTGGGGGAAATGGTTATTGGGGAAGAAAGGGGGATATTGGGAGAGAAAGAGAGCTTTACAAAGTAATTGCAGAAACTGCCAAAATGCAGGACCATAAGCATTTGTTACGAAGTGCCACCTTTCAAAAGCCACAACCCTCTAAATCAGTGGTTCTCAACCTGGGGTCCCCAGATGTTTTTGGCCTACAACTCCCAGAAATCCCAGCTAGTTTACCAGCTGTAAGGATTTCTGGGAGTTGAAGGCCAAAAACATCTGGGGACCCCAGGTTGAGAACCACTGCTCTAAATCCAGCATGTTAGGAATTGTGGGAGTTGAAGTCCAAAACACCCAGAGGGCCAAAGTTTGCCCATGCCTGTTCTAAATACAAAAGGCTACCTAGAATTATGTGGTATATTGATTTGAGCACTGGACTACGACTTTGGTGACGAAGATTCAAATCCCTGTTTAGTCACGGAAACCCTTTGGATGACCTTGGTTGTGTGACACTTATGGAGAATAAGTTGGAAATAACTTGGTGGCATACAGTAACAAAGCTGGAATAGAGCACGCTCACTATCCACTCTAACCAAGGAGTACAAATCTTCGGCATTCAAAAACGTAGTGATCTTTATAGGTAAACATGCAAAGATTTTTGAACCTAGTGTTCCTCTGTCTTTCATGGAAGGCAGAGAATCCAAGGAAGGCTTAATTCAGAGAATCCCTAACTGACTGAAACACCAGGAAGTCCTGCTATTAGAATCGTAACTAATGTTTTTGTGTATTTCACTTTCCCTCTAATGAACATATAACAATGTATATAGGCCAGAGACCCATCACGGTGTAGTGGTTTGAGTGCTAGGATTTGACTCTCGAGACCTGGATTCAAATGCCCACTTTGTCATGGGAGCCCAAGGGGTGACCTTCATTAAATCATATTCTCCCAGTCTCAGAGGAAGGCAAAGGCAAACAAAAACCCAACAATACAGTGGTTCTTTGCAGGCAAAGTTGCTCAGATACGCCTTGAGCTCGACTCCAATTTCATCGCAGTGCCAGAGGAGGTGACGGAGGTATCTGCTTGTCCAATTTTGTGAGATTCTTTTAGGCTTGTTCTTCCTGAGACCGTGGAAGAGGTCCTTGGGGCTGTGAGGGCGACCACTTCGACTCTAGACCCTTGCCCATCCTGGCTTATTAAATCTGCCAAGGAGGGGTTGGTTGATTGGTTTGTGTTGATTATTAACGCATCGCTGGAGCAAGGGATTTTTCCATCTAATTTGAAACAGGCTGTGGTTCGCCCATTCCTCAAAAAGGCTTCCCTTGACTCCACGGTGCTGAACAATTACAGGCCAATCTCCAACCTTCCTTTTTTGGGTAAGGTGCTGGAGCGGGTGGTGGCCTCCCAGCTCCAGGGCTTTTTAGATGACATCAGTTACTTAGATCAGTCGCAGTCTGGTTTCAGGCCTGGTCACGGCATCGAGACAGCCTTGGTCGCCTTGGTGGATGACCTCCATAGAGAGCTGGACAGGGGGAGTGTGACCCTGTTGGTTCTCTTGGACATCTCAGCGGCTTTCGATACCATCAATCATGGTATCCTTCTGGGTCGCCTCTCTGGGATGGGTCTCGGGGGCACGGTTCTGTCGTGGCTCTGGTCCTTCCTGGAGGGACGAACCCAGATGGTGAAGCTGGGAGACGCCTGCTCGGATCCCTGGCCTTTGACCTGTGGGGTCCCGCAAGGCTCTATTCTGTCTCCCATGCTCTTTAACATCTACATGAAACTGCTGGGAGAGGTCATCCGGAGTTTTGAAGTTGGGTGCCATCTCCAAATGACACACAACTCTACTACTCCTTTCCACCCAATTCCAAGGAGGCTTCTCAGGTGTTGGACGAGTGCCTGGCCGCTGTGCCTATCTGGATGAGGAGGAACAAGCTGAAGATCAATCCCGACAAGACAGAGGTCCTCCTGGTCGATCGCAAACCGGATCGGGGTATAGGGTGGCAACCTGTGTTGGACGGGGTTACACTCCCCCTGAAGCCACAGGTCCGTAGCTTGGGAGTCCTCTTGGACTCATCGCTCACGCTTGAGGCTCAGGCGTCGGTGGTGTCCGGGAGGGCTTTTGCACAACTGAGACTTGTGCGCCAGCTGCGTCCGTACCTCGCGAAGGCTGATCTGGCCGGAGTGGTCCATGCCTTGGTCACCTCTAGATTGGATTACAGCAATGCACTCTACATTGGGCTGCCCTTGAAAACGGCTCGGAAATTCCAACTGGTCCAACGGGCAGAAGTCAGGATGTTAACCGGGGCTCATTACAGAGAGAGGTCAACCCTCCTGTTCAAGGAGCTCCACTGGCTGCCGTTTATTTTCCGAGCCCAATTTAAGGTGCAGGTGCTGACCTACAAAGCCCTGAACGGTTTGGGACCACCCTACATGCGTGACCGTATCGCTGTCTACGAACCCACACGCTCACTCCGGTCATCTGGAGAGGCCCTGCTCGTGATCCCGCCCGCGTCGCAAGCGCGCTTGGTGGGGGCGCGAGACAGGGTCTTTTCTGTGGTTGCCCCCGACTTTGGAACGCCCTCCCAAAAGATCTCAGACAGGCCCCTACATTGGCAGTCTTCAGAAAGAATTTGAAAACCTGGCTGTTCCAATGTGCCTTTTCAGATTAGGAACCTCCAGCACCAAGTCCTAGAAGCACTATAGAGAACCAAGATCACTGCACACTGCACACTGCACTTGCTTTATAATCCTACATTCCTCCCACCACATCAGCACTTTTAATCCTGTACCCCTACTCTGGCCGGCCCAGTTTTAATAGTGTCTTGTTGTATTGTTACAGTTATTGTTTTTCTGCTTAACTGTTTTTAATTTGCTTTAGGTATTGTATTGTTGTATTGTGTTTTGGGGCTTCAGCCTGTGTAAGCCGCATCGAATCCCTCGGGAGATGCTAGCGGGGTACAAATAAAGTTATAATAATAATAATAATAATAACCTGTGGCTCCCCAGGTGTTTTGGCCTACAATCCCAGCCAGTTTACCAGCTGTTAGGATTTCTAGTTGAAGGCCAAAACGTCTGGAAACCCGCAGGTTGAGAACCACTGGTTTAGGGCTTTATAAGCTCAAGCCAGCACTTTGAATTACATGCACAGTATTACATGCCTCAGTATGATAGGATACAATAAACTGTAAATCAGGGCACCAGCCACTCATCTCCGTTGTTGACTACAAAGGTCATATATGCAGGAATCATTTATACTGTTTTTATATTGAAAATGCTTAAAAACAATGTAGAAATAAACTATAAACTTTTAAAGTCTTTATATAAACATAAAGATGCTGAAATTCTGGCAAATACGTTCAAAGCAGACAAGCTGCTGGAAGTCATCTTCTTGATTCACATTTTCAGAGTGCTCTTATCTACAATGGCTTTACCATTACTTCAATGATCACTCTTTAACTTCACCATCACGCATCCTTACCTCTTTCTGCTTCTCAGCTCACTGCTTACTCATAATGCACCTTAGACCTAATACTCTCCTCTCTGAGTCAAAGTAAACAATAAAAGTCACATGCTCACCAACAGTGTGAATGCTTTAAAAATGAGAAGCTTGACTGAGTACCTGATCCAGATCAAAACACTGGCATTGAGAAACGCTATCTTCTGCTTGCAATCCCATTCTAGACTGGGATCTCTACATCTCATATTCATGCTAATTTGTGGCCGGGGGGGGGGGGGGGCTCCATGTCACTTCTACAAATGCTTCTTCCTTCTTCCTGTCTCTATTTATAAAGCAGGTGTGAAGGACTTGATCTCCAGAGTGGTTCTGGACCTCCAAATTCCAATCCAAATCAGGTTCATGTACTATAAAAAGCACTCACATAATTGCTAAATACCCAAAAGGGCATCCTTCCTGCCTTCCTCTAATTTTCCACTCTTTGTCCTCCCTGCTGCTGAATAGCCTTGGCCTTTGTCCTACCTTCTTTCTAGTAAAGCAGTTCCTCTTATCACTAATCTCTGCATGATTTGTTCTCCCAACTAAGCTATTTCAGTTCTGCTATAGAAAATTAACAGTCAACATTAGTCACACCTCTTTGCAAACCAATCAGAAAATGTGAATACTAATACAATTTTTTTCATCAGTAGTTCAAAACAAGATCTATCAAGACAAGCCAAAATCAGAAATCAATACAGAAATTTTTATTTTAAAAAGCAACTACCAAAACATAATGCCTGAAGATCTGACTGGTGATCTGTACAAGTGTCAGCTTCTTTGCATAACCATAATGCATTCCAGTAGTGTACACAGTGCTGTGGAATTCAAAGAGGTAGAAATGAAGGGTGAAAGAAAAAAATGTGTCCAGAGGAAGGCACATCAAGCCAATTCCTGTCTTCCACCTGGAAATCCATGTCCTCACTGCGAAAGAACATGCAGATCAAGAATAGGTCTCTACAGTCACCTACGGACGCACTGCCATGACCCTACACTTGGAAGGCCATGAGGGATCGCATATGATGATTATAGTAGAAAATTAGTTCATGTGCACACATGTCCTTCAGATTTCAAACTGTCTAGTCTTTTGCTAGATTGTAACAATGGCATTAGAGAAACAATAATAAAAGCAGAAAGCCTACCTCCATTCATCAAAATAGAGACACAAACCCTAAATCTCCTTGAACCCTGTCACTTGAATCTCCTGTAAATATTTATCGCCAACCTTGCAGGAACAATTATATTTATTTCCCCCAGATTCATTTTTTTATTCCTCAAGCTTCAAGTCAACTCATTTGAAATGGGAATAGTTCTATGGATACTATAGACTGCCATACAGACAAATAAATGGGCCCAAAGCAAACCAAGACAGACCTCTCCCCTGGAAGACAAAATGACTAAACTGTACTTTGGAAGCATTGTGAGAAGACATGACTCACTAGAAAGTATCATGCTTCTTGGTAAGGGAGAAGGCAGTAGGAAAAGGGGAAGGCTACAATACAAATGGAGACACATGATCAAGGAAGTCACAGTCCTGAGTAACTTTACTGCTAACTAAGTCACTTGGAGACCTCTCAGTCACAGGTTCATAACAAACCAAAGTCAACTTAACAATTAAATTAACAGTAAAATTTTCAAAGTTAAAAAGTATCACAGTGCAATTTCAAGGCATGCTTCAGCATCTACAAATCCCCCACTCGTTTAGAATTATTTCACACAATATTTCTACATTCTAGTTGAATGGTATGCATGTAAAAGAATTTTCTTATCCTAATAAATTAAAAATACTTTTTAAAGACAGTATTGTAAACAAACATTAAGAGTTATTTAGAGTTGTTTATACTGTTCTAATCAATTTTTGAAATATTCACAAGTCAAACTGTATAATTTTAAATTCTCCATATGCATTTAAGAAAACTTTTAAGTGTTAGCCAATTAAGACACAATTCTAACTCACCAAGATGACCAAGAGCCAGAAGAGCCAACACTAAGGTAGCTGAAGTTGTGCTTAATGGAAGCCACTCTCAGTTGGAAACTTCTTAGGACTACTCCAATCCTAGCCAAAGGTTGTTTCAAACACAGGACATTTGTCCCTCAGCTGAGAAAGGACTGGATCTGGTATTACTAGATTATTCCCTCCCTCAACCCCTTTTCATTCCACCCCTTTTTTTGGTTCTTCTTCAAGATCAAGCAGCCAGAAGGAATTGTGTGGGCATAAGGGCAGTTCAACCAGCACAAGACAGTTTCAACTACCACAAAAGGTTTTTCTAACTGTTTTTAATAGGCTCTGGACTTTAGAACTGTATTTTAAAGAAGAAAATAATCCTAGCTGCTTCTCTTCCCCCATCCCTTGACAGACCCAGACACAAGTATATTTTATACAATGGCTGAAGTGGATTACATCTATTATCTTCTAGTCACTTGATGTTCCTCAGTAGCTGAATGAACTGTCTGTTCTGCTGGCCATAATATCCATTCAGAAATATCCCAGAAAGAGGGTCAATGACTGGTTTTTAGCTGTTTTGTGTAGAACTGTTTTCTGCCCTCTCTCAAGACTTGGGATGATAACCACAACTGACTGATAAATATGACACTGTGTTTACCATCCCTGATACAAGCAGCAACCCTGTCAAAACACTGACCTGCCTAAGACCTTGGAAAGCTACTGATACTCTCAGTAGACAATATTAACTCAGACAGAGCAATGATCAGACTTGATATAAAGCAATTTCATACATGGATAACCTTTTATATTCCAGACAATGCTGAGTTACTGCGTTGTTGGTATTGCTGTAGCTGCTGTGAACCAGTAAAAAGCAGTGAAATAGAATTGGAGTAGACAGAACGGAGATTCAAATTGACCACAACAGATTGGACTGCTAATAAAATTAACAAAATGATTTTCAAAAGTAATAAATGCAAGTTACTGCATTTGAGCAAGAAAAATTGGGAGATGGGAAATTCCTAGTCTAGAATCTGTCCATGTGAAAAAGGCCACAAGTTTAACATGAGCCAACATTAGAATACAGCAAAACAAAAAGCCAACACATTTCTAGGCAAGATCAATAGAACTGAAGTGGACTTTCAGTACTTGAGAAAGTTTGGTTCCAGGACCATACAGAGACAGTTTTAAAAAATAATGTTCTATTATGCTTTGGTCAGTGCTCACTTAAAATCCTGTATCCAGTTCTGGGAAACACAGTTCAAGAAGCAAACTGACAATTTTGAATGTTACCAAAATAGTAAAAGATATGCAAACTAAGATCTATGAGGGGGGAAAATAAGAGACTTGGGCATGCTTAATCTGGAGAATAAATTATCCAGAGATGACAAAACACCCATCTTTAGATATGTGAATAGCTTTACATGTACAAGACAGAGCTACTCTATTAGGAGAGGGTCAACAGATTACACTGAAGGATTCCAAGTAAACATTATAAAGACCTTCCTGATGGTAAGAGGTATTTAACAGTGGAATAGATTATCTTGGAAGATGATGGAAAAATCTCCAAACTTCACCATAAATCTCCCTAAATCTCCCTTGAGAAGTAATGGGTACTTCTCAAGGGTGCTTTAGTTTATACTCCCAAACTAGGAGACAGATGATTAGAACAGTGGTTCTCAACCTGTGGGTCACAAGATGTTTTGGCTTTCAACTCCCAGAAATCCTAACACCTGGTAAACTGGCTAACATTTATGGGAGTTGTAGGCCCAAACACCTGGAGACCTACAGGCTGAGAACCACTGGATTAGAGAATTCTTGGGATTTCTTCCAAACGTATAATTTTATGATGCCCCATACAATGTATCATGCAATTCCTACAACAAATATAATGTCTATAGCACTCAACTGTTACATACAAGAACTCTGTCTATACTCTACTGACTTCTTTCATTTATTCTTACTGTAAAGCCACCATGAATTTGCATAAACAGTAAATTTAGCATACAAGATCAGTGGGTTGAACAAAACCAAAACTAAGAATTTTTTGTTTTATTTCATCAGGGAATACACTTTATGATGAAGAATAACTAGCTGAAAACTAACTTAATATCTAAATGTAACTATCTTATCTTCTATTTTTATTCACCTGCTAGTAATCACTGAAATAGGTCAACAAAATATTTTAATAGAATATCCCAGACAATGAATTTATTGAAACGAACTACAAAATCTATATAGCAATCTGTTATTCATTACTTGGTTTTAAAAAACTAAAACAAGACAGAAATAAACAACTCTCTGAAACCACTATTTATTTTGGTCTCCTCAATATAGAATCCTATCAGATCAACAGTACTCCACATCTCAGATGACAACAATTAGTTCTCTAAAGCTGACAAAGCAACATGGAGTAATTGGTGCCACACCATTCAGAGACATTCACGTGGTTCATTTATAAAATCACACTCAGCATTCAGAGGATCAACTGCAATAGCAACTCACTAGAACATTCCCATTTTAAACCTAAAATAATAGAACCTACTTTAGGATAAATCATCCTCACCCATGTATTTGTGTATTGCATCATTGAGGGCTGTCAAAGAGTCTCCACCAAAAGCTGATAAATTCAAGAATACTTTAATGGAGAAGTCAATTTCATTTCAAAATAACGGTGATGAAGTCAAAAATAATGGTGACTTCTGGCTCCAAGAGACAACTACATCAGGGCAATCTCATCATGGGTGAACCAAACCAACCCCAAATGAGCAAGGCTACTCCACTGATATATTTGCCAATGTGCCATTCATACACACACACTTCCTCCTCACAAACATTGGAAGGATTTTTAAAAGCCTCAACTGATTCCAAATTAATAGGATTCGTCTTTTTAAAGCTTCACTGCAGTAAGGGAAGAGTAGCTCAGGAGAAACAGCACTGGGGCGGATAAGCTCTGCCTTCCCCAAGTTTTTAAAAACCTTGTTTATTTCCAAGAAGAAAGGGAAATCCCTTAACTCTGATACAAGATAAATGCTGCACAGAAGCTTGAAATTGACTAGGAACTGCCTGAAAGTTGTGTCAGCTGCAGGCTCTGCAACTTCCTTCCCATGACTGCAATTAATGTCATTGTGCTTACTACAGCAAAAAAGAAGAGGGGAGAGTAGGTACTAGTCCCATTTACAAAGCAAGAGTTCAAGGATTTTTTTTTAAAGTATCCTTTGAGTATTCAAACATCTTTAAATATTTGAAGCAAGAGCAAATGCCAAAGATGGAAGGAAATTGAGTAGCAACTTCCACATCACAGTAGCCCTGTTGGTTTACTGAAAACTGAAATGTACATTTCGTTACCACAACGCTGTAAGTGACCACATCCTGCTTTAAGATGACAGTTGATCTTTTATCTTTTTTGACAGATTGGAAGAGTAGGAATACGATTCAGTTGTATGTGTTGAAGCACCTAAGATAATCCTTACACTTTTAGAGCTACAATGTGAACAAGACTGACTTTCAACTTCTCAGTACAGAAAGGTGTAAAAATTAAATTATTACTTGATGTTTGGAAGCGAGTAGTACTACTCAACTATAACTGTTTCTCTGTACAGGCTGTGTCTCTCTTTGGATAACAGGCTCAATCTGCACAAATGATTTAATTAAAATTATCTGTTTTTAGGCAATTGAATGGCTATAGCCTGGAATCCCATGTTTTCACTAGAACAGCCATCTTCTTCATACCGGCCCATAACATGCATAAAGGACATACAGAACTTGGCTGTCTGCCTCAACAACTACTGTTTAGCAGTTAACTACAATGACCTTGTGCTGTTCAGCAGGATTTGCTAAACAGACGGTGTCTTTAGTAACAGCTGTCATTAAGCCTCAACAAAAAGGAGGAACTAAATTTCCCACCAGTACGAAGTTCTTCGTTATTATAAGTGACGTGGATTAAGTTCGGGGTTGCTGTGGTTTACAGCCTGAATATGTATGTTATGATTTTAACTGAATTTTTAATACCCATTATACTTCATTCTGTTTTACTGTTGATATATTTGTAAATATTAAATTGTACTGAAATGCTTTTATGTAAGCCGCTTTGAGTCTCCTTGTGAAGAGAAAAAGCAAGGTATAAATAAACACAATAATAATAACAACATCTTTCAGTTTGCAAAGGAACATGAGCAGTTATTTATGAACAAACCATAAAATATGTTAGTCTACAGAAGCTGTACAAAAATATTAACTAACGGATCAATGAAGCACAAGTTTATGTCCTCAAATCAGTATTTGATCCTACTCTCAAGTAGTCTGGTATTGATATGAGCATGGCTGGAGATGAATGATGATTTATCAAAGCACCAAAAAAATAATCATAATTAAGTTTCTTAAGGATTATAGATTAGCTACAGAAACTTCCCCCCTTTCCCCTCAAATGACCTTTAGTTTGGCATCCTAAATGCACAACTCGAAACCAAAAGCCTTGAATAAAATGACCTACATTGATTGTTAAGCACATGCAAACTGAAAGCACATACACAAGAAATCTGTTGAGTTATCTATTCTTATATTTTTTAAAACAGAACATATTAAATATGTCTCAACATGAAACCAAGTTTTAAAATGCATAGTAAGCGCTCTGTATCCTCAGATTCTTGACCCAGGAATTTCACCTTCCACAGCTTAATTCCAAATAGAAAACCTTGATTTTTGCCATTTTATAGAAGTGACACCATTTTATTATGCCACTGTATAAACTGGGACTTGAACATCCAAGGATTTTGGGCTTCCAAGAATCAAACCAATGGCCCACTACATGTTGACAAGTAAAACTACAGAAATCTATCTGTTCTAGCAACCAACACTACCGTAGATTAGTTAAGACATATGACAAACTCAAAGAGCGTAGAAAAAACTAAGTTGCGTGTTCAAAATATGTTTTCTATTTTGGAAATCAGATATTTCCTAAACAAAAGCTAACTGAATTCCGTGGTATACCATCAAAATTGAGAGTACAACTTAGTCAAAGCTTTTAATTATACATTTTACTTGATAATTTAAATTAGAGGAGATAAAGCCTTCACTTTAGTTTTGCCATGCTCGCACTGAAATACAACGAAAGTATCATTTATATCCCATAGCATTTATATCCCATATTAAACCCATTATATTCCTCTAGTATAGCCTCTCAACCTTTGTGTCTTGGAATAACCTTTTTCAGGTTTTGATAAACATTTGCATAAAATTACAACAAAAAGAAGGATGGGTTTTTTTTCATTCATAATTTCTAGCAGAACACCTTGAAACTTCTTCACTAAACTCAAGGTTGAGCAACCTCGCTCTGGTATTTAAAAGTCTTAATCTCAGGATTGAGTCCAAGAGTATGCTCAAACTATGAACCTGAGTTTTCAGCATAGGTTGAATTGCACCCCTGTTAATCTGCCTTCTGTCTGACCAGGAGAACCTCTAACTAGTCTGGATTAAGCAAAGAACTGAAGGGGAATGTCCAGAACCTAAGAGGGAAAGAAATAAATAACAGCTGGTTACTATGCCAGGCCAGAATGTATCATTATAAAGTCTTTATCCTACCTATGAGGATGGTCCAAAATGTTGTCACACAACTTATACATGTTTCTGTTTTGCAGCACAGTGTTCTGTTTCAAAAAGGTAATCGATTTATTTCATTTGTTACTCTCTGTCCATTTACGGTGAAACAGAAGCTTTCCTCACCGCAGCATAGAATAAATCAATGTGCTTCCATGCTTCTGTTCTCTGGTTCTGCAATTCTCCCACCCTCCCTTTTAACATATACCAATGGAAATAAAGAAATGAACAAGACAATGGGGAACTTCAAAAACTAACCACATTTAGGAGATGGGAAAGTCTTAAGCCTAAACAAAATGCCCATTGATGATGGGTAGTTCCAGAGCAGAATACTTAATCTTAATGTTTTTAGCTACATGGGATTTTTTTAAATGAATCTTATAAGTCATCTTCAGTTTCCAATTTGGGGAAAAGGAGGAGCATGCATAAAGTGATTGGTACTTGGAGTACAAAGCAAATATATTAAAATCACCCAGACACCATCACTGTTGATCCTAAGAACATACAAGGTGCTAGTTCCTGGAGCTCTTAGCTGCATCCGATTGTCTAGACAACATTTGTCTAGTAAAGCTGTATTAATAATGGGCACTTATCTGTTACCACAACACTCAACCTCAAATGCAAATTACTCTAAAGTAAAGGTCACTAAAATACCATTTTAACACATTTAAAGATTTAGGAAAAATACATTAACAGATTATAAGATTTTGTATTGCGATTCCATTTAAATCAATGTGGTTTATAAACAGAACCAATTATTAAAACATTTTTTAAAAAAATAACTGATATAAACCAGACTTAATATTAAAAGCTTTATATAACCTGCCTGTTCTAAAAATAATTATCTTACTCCATTTAATACAGATTCACTTGCTTCAAATGTCATTTATTACATATGCATTAAATTCGCTTAACTGATCTGTGTCAGAGAGAAAAGGAATTCATTTCCTTGTTATCAGGCACAGCTTTATATAATGCCAATGATTTCTCTGTGTGCCCACACCCAACAGGGCAAGCAAAATGTAGTAGCAGGCTTAAATTTGTCATCTGTCTCTAGAAAAGAACTCCTGCAATTCATGGAACAGCAGGCTTCAGAAGACCATCCCATTATTTTCTTTTCTCATATGTGTACAACTTTAAAATAAAGTTGTACACATATTTTTGTCTTTGCTCTCGTTAGCACAAAGTATTCAGAACTTTATATTTCTTTTAAGTAATAAAACAGCATTATTAATAGAAAGGAGTGATGTCTGTAGTTGAACTATATAATGATAAACAGTATAAAATATGAAAAGGTATCAAATAGCACATTTGGGGGGAAAAATTCTAGCTAATCTTTTCTGAATCTGATAAGGTGGACTTCAGTCCATAACAGCTGATACTAGAAATGTCTCATTCCCAGTTAGTTTTAGGTGTCATATTAGGATCTTTTATAATACATGTTCACAATAAAATAGACTAATAAGGCTATCTCCATGTGATGAAAGTTGTGTGAATGAAAATGGGGTTACAATGGTATATCATTTGGCACTAGGACTACTTCCTTAATTTGGTCTTATTCCATGTTCACCTTCATTAAATATTCTCAGTGATTTCCTGCCTAAACCTCTGGAAAAGCTGAAAAAAGCTGAGGGAAGTTGTCACAAACACAATTCCTGAAAGTTGCTGTTGTTCAATTTTTCAGTCACTTCTGACTCTTCATGACCTCATACACCAACCCACGCCAGAGCTCCCTGTTGACCGTCACCACCCCCAGCTCCTTCAGAATCAAGCCAGTCACTTCAAGGATATCATCCATCCATCCATCCTGAAAGTAGATGGAAGGAATAACTAGATATCACCTCTCATTTTTAAGTTCCTCCTTCAAAATGGAATAGTCACTGGTTTTGTAATACAATAGAGATGGATTATTTATCAGCCTAAGCCTACCTATGCCACTCTGACATTCCTCTCCGTCATCCTTTGCCATAATCTCACATATCCCACATACAGTCAATTCTGCAACCCGTATCTCACATAAGCAAGGTACCTGCATAACAGATAAATGCAGCAAGACTAGACAATTAGGCAGTAGGTGAGGTATGGCAGTGGGGGTTAGGGAAAGAGATAGCAAATAAAATGGATCTGGGCCACTAAACTGCACAAGAACAACCTTCAAATAGTTCCCAGAAAGTAAGCTATGCCACCAAGGCCACTTTATGGGCCCACCCTTGATATCCCATTCTGATGTTCTGCAAAGACCAATGCCCAGTTGGAAGCAACAAAAGAGCAATTTTGCAATAGATCAGTAGTCCCACCCTTTTTTTGACCAGGGACCACTTTGACGAGGGAGCACTCTTCAACATTAACACCAAAAGGGTTACGAATCAGTTTTTGGTCAACTTTAGATTTGGTTTGGTTATTCGAGGTGCTGATTCAGAATAGACCACATCAGCTCTAGTTTCTGATACAGAATATATGCCATCTGCTCATCCACAGAAAACGATATTTAAATACTCTAGAGCTTATGTGGTCTATCCAATGCAATTTTCTGAATCAACAACCCAAATAACCCCAGAAACAGGCACCACATGGATTGGCTTTTGTGGGTAGTCAGCCTTTCCCCTCCTGAGTACTATAAGAGGATTTCACCAGACCAGTCGCTCTTGTTGCAACTGTATAGTAATAGTGAGGCCGTGGACCATATTTTAGTTCTTGGAGGCCACAGGATGGGAACCACTGCACTAGATCCAAGTATGTTTTTAAGTCTTAGCATTTTCTAGTGAGACTGTTATCAACAGATAGCTGGCTACCAAGACATACATGTTCATGAAAATCACTATATAGAATTTATGCTAGAAACTGATATGTGGTTTATAATACTGCCTTTTTACCCCCTTCTTATAAAAATACTGCATGAAAGTGTGTTGCTGTAATATAGCATGGAGTAGTATAGAGAAAATGGAAAGACAATTTTCTCATAGAAAATCTTCTATGAGACTTTATTAAAGAAATTCTTGTAAAGGAACAAACATTTAAGATGTCTCATCCGCATTTAAATATCCATGACTAAAAGATTTTGGAACGACTAATTACACTGGACACAAATTCATACTGTTCTTGAAATAAACAGAAGCAATACTGAGATCCAAAAGAAAATGGAATATCATAATTTCAATACAATGAACAAAGATTTAGTCCCAAAATTCCTCCTGACATTTTATGCAGTTGAAACAATATTACAGTATATGTTGGATTAGTTAAACATTAAAATTTAGTTGTAGAAATGGGAACAAAAACCAGAACTACGAAGTATAACAGAAATATTTTGAAAGAGTTTCACATCAAAACTATTGTTCCTAGTAATTCCTCATTATCCTGCACACGCAAGTACATATTTCACATATGTAAATTTTATATTAGCATGCATACAAAAGTCACCAAAATGCCAACATGCGTACCAACAGCAGGAAGTTTAAACAGGAAAACCGAGTCATCAAACTTACTTGAAGTCTTTGCATTTCTAGAATTGCTATAACTTCTTTTTTCATCAATTCACCTTTTTTTAAAGTCAAAACACCCCCTGATTAAACAAGATAAATGCTACCTAAAGGAAGTGCAGCAAGAATCTATTTCACTGGGAGATGAACATACAGGCAATGCTAATTAACACTCGCAGAGAAAGCCAAAGTTCAAAAAGTCTGCTCCTTGGACTCTAACATAAAAATCAGCAGCTGCCAACGCAGCATTTTGAAAACACTGATACTGAGAAAGGTTACCATGTTCAGTGTGTTAATGAAGATATGAAAAGGTTAGGCCTGATTAGACATAATAAAGTAATATGTGGGTACCAGCAATTTTCCTCGCACCTTTAGCCTTAAACTCATGTTCAAGCCATATGGATCAAGTGAAGTCATCCAATGCATATTATTTTTATAGACTTCCTGTATCGAACAAACTTTAATAGTTATAATATTCTATTTATCATATGCTGTTAAATATGCTTAAAGTTTCTATGGTGCTTCAAAAACTATTTGATGTAAGGTACTGCCTCCTTTCCCCATCCCCAATATAGATGTGCCAGGATTAAATATCATATTTGTGGCCATGGCTACAACACAGAAATCCACAAGTATGCCGACAATTTCAATAGAAAGGAGAAAACCATGAAAATGAACAAAATCAGGTTACCAGTATTTTAAAAAACCTCTAAAGTCAGGACAGTAAATAAACAGCAACACTCAAAAAACAAGGGAATTCCAGACAAGAATCAATCAAGGTCAACTAACATCTCCCAACAAAGGATCCCCCAGGCAACAACCAGCCAAGCTTTGAGGCTGCAATGCCATTAAATGCTAATCAAGGTGGCCAATTGCAACATTCACACTTGCCCCAAGCAGACTAGTTTCCAATAGACCTCACAACCTCTGAGGATGCCTGCCATAGATGTGGGTGAAACATCAGGAGAGAATGCTTCTAGAACATGGCCATACAGCCCGGAAAACTCACAGCAACCCATGGCTACAAGTGTTTCCGTCTTACCTGAAAACATGAGGCAGATCAGTCCATGCAAGAACCATTTTGAGTAGCACTGTTTTAGTTTCACCTTTCTTAGTTGTTTGAAGTTAATTAATAACTCCACATATGGTATCCTAAGCTGCTTCAAAGAGGAGCTGAATACAACATGAACTATATGCAGTAAGGCTGTCACTGAGTGAAGACACTTCATCGTACATAAATAGAAAACCTATTTCAAATAATCTGTTTTTAGAAAGAAACTCTGCAAATTGAACTCCTTTGGCTATACAGTCGGTCCTCCATATCCATGAAGTCTGCTGCCACGGATTCAGACATCCACAGCTAGGAAATATTCAAAACAAATCCCAAAAAGCAACCTTGATTTTGCCATTTTATATGAGAGGCACTGTTTTATTTTGTTGTTTATTCGTTCAGTCATTTCCAACTCTTCGTGACCTCATGGACCAGCCCACACCAGAACTCTGTCGGCTCGACACCCCCAGCTTCCTCAAGGTCAAACCAGTCATGTCAAAGACAACATCCATCCATCTTGCCCTTGGTCGCCCCCTCTTCCTTTTTCCTTCCTTTTTCCCCAGCATCACTATCTTTTCCAAGCTTTCCTGTCTTCTCACTAGGTATTTCATCTTTGTCTCCAATATTCTTCCCTCCAGTGAGCAGCTGGGCATTATTTCCTGAAGTATAGACCTTTTTACTAAATCACTGTATATAATGGGACTTGATTATCCCTTTTAAGAAATCAGTTTATTATTTATTTTTATAAATATAATGTGTATGTTTATATAATTTATATTAATAAATATTTGTATAAACTTACAGCAACCCAAATATCTGTATAATTTATATAAAAATTTAAGTAAAATTTATTATTTGCTCTGATTCCATTTTAAAAATACCACAGAGTCCTGGAACCAAACTCCAGCATATATGTTAAATAAGGACCCGTTGCATCAACCTACTTTTTGTCAATTCAGTTATAAGTAAAGTGTCATAATACATTTAGGAGACAAAGAAGCCTGCTTTATTAATACAGATACACTAGGAAAGCAATGGTTTTAACTGCACTCAATGAAACATCTGTTATCAGCAAAAATTAGGCTACTCCACTTCCTCCTTTCCAGCAGATTAACTTCAGGGAATCAGTTAACACTTTAGCTGCCTTCTTAGGCACATACTTGCTCTAGCTTTCAAAAATAACATTTATTTACTGACGAGAACAAACAATAGACTACAGAATAATTAAAAGCCTTCATTTTTCATACTGTTGTAATATATCAAACGATATTGTAACACACTACATTAAAACAATCATCCACTACAAATTAGGGTGGGTAGGGATGTTATCATATTATTCAAACCATATTTTTCCTAGCAAAAAATTCTATAAAGTTCCACAAGGAAACTGTATGATATTAAATAACAAAAGAGGTTCTCTTTTATAGTGTTCACAACGTTAAAAAAAAGGAAACATTTTACTCTTTGCTCTGATTCTGTTTTAACAACTAACTAGCAATTCCAAAGATGAACAATGCCAGAGAGCAAAAAACCTGACTGAAAATAATAACATGGAACTTTTCTGCTTTCACAGCCATCATTTTTATCTGTTATTGTTTATGACATGAAGAGATTATAATCTGCCACTTGATACAAGATAAAAAATAGTTGTCATCTCTGTTCCTCAAAGCCATATGTCAGCATCTACAGCTGATAGTAATTAATAGTCTTATTGACTCAGAGCACAAAAAGGACCATATATATTTTCATATATAAGGAATAATACATATGTAATATTATATAGTAGTGAGCATTAGCATTTAAGAAAGATCAATGTGACTATGGACTGTTATCAAATATAAACAATTTTAAAAGTTCAAGATGAATATTGAATGAAAATTTCAAGTACCAAACATGATAGACAAATATTATTTGTAATTCCAGGGGACTAAATAGCCTAAAAACACTAACCCCCACCTGATTTTGGAAGCTAAGTTGGGCCAGCTGTGGATAGAGCTTGGATAAGAGATCAGCAATGAATTTGCTGGTGCTGTAGATTAAATTTCAGAGGAAGGAACTGGCCAAACTATGACTTTCATCGTATTGCCAAGAGTCAATAAATGAAGACACACACACATAAACTGTCTCTCAATACCAAAACAGACTACATCATTTCTGAAAAACATTTGTTTCTGCATTTAACAGAGATTGTTTAGGCCCACCTAATATAAACTTAATTTGTGTCTCAGAAGGACTGAGAGTACATGTGCTCCTTTTATTTTCCCCTTTCACTATGCTGCAGGGCAACCATGACAAGAAATGCAGAATTACTTAAAGTACTTAAAACTAAATTTTAGGATAGGGATTCATTTGACATAACAGCAAATGTTCACTCATGTTCCCTTAAAATATATGATTGGTGCTATGTATCTGAACAAGGCTGTAAATTTCCAAGGTAAGCTTGTATGGAACCTATTTCCGAGATCCTTCCACGCAAAATTCATCAAAGCAAGACATACTCCTCCTAGTGATAATCCCCTTTAGTGCTTCACAGTTTATGCAAGAGTCAATTACTAAAGAGGATGGAAGGCAGAACAATCTTTTCAAATAGGTCGGTGCCTATATTTATAATAATTAACACAGCTTTCTCCTACTAGTAAGTTTTCTATAAATGAGAAAAGGTAATATTTTAGCATGACTAATAGTTCTCTCTCTCACACACACAAAAACCACCAGGTAAACATCATACAAAATTAGGGCTGAACAAATTGGTATACTTCCAATGTGAGCAAGTTTTCCATGTATTTATTTATCAATCTGTTTCATTATCATTCCTATGTAAATTTATCTTTTTATCTAATATACAAAAATATTGGATATGAATTTGAGTACATTTTTCACAAAGACATATTATAGAATATAGGTTTTATCCTAAAAAATACATTTATGTTGTATGCTTTAACAGCTACAAGCTGTTTCATCCTGACACAACTTGGGGAAAAGCATTAAAAATATTTACAAAATCCACAGTCATCATTAGAAAAAAATTAAGCTAGCAGCAAAGCATTAAATACAAGTCATACCAAGAATGCAATCATGCATGAACTCTATTTACATATATTGTAAGGCGTACTGTACAGTGAACAAACAGAGACATATTTTCAATTAGATGAGTTGTATTCAAAAGGAAAACATGATTTTTAAAATCAGCTCTCCAGAACCAAAGATAATCAAAGCTACCTGCAGATATTTACACCATTTATAAACTCTCCTTCCTGAACACACAGTGTCTTAAGATCTGGAGTACAGAGAAACTGCAGCTAATTCCAGAGTTCTCACTTTGCCTATTCCAGAGAAGGAAAGCAAGAAACCATCCTATACCAAATCAGATCACTGTCCCATCTTAGCTGAGTATCATTTACTGTACATAACTAGCCTCAGGATCCAGAGTTTCATATAGTATTAACTAGAAACTACTAAACATGTAACTTGTATTTGGCCACTGAATTATGGTCTTTCCCCTTAAACAGAAGTAGAAAATGCTAGTGAATAAGAACAGAAGAACTAAGAAGCTTATGCTGAGTAAATGCAACATCTGTGCAGACCACACAATTGTAATAAAATATAGAAATGCATGTACATATACTTGTACATAAATATTCAGAGATGAACCAAGTGTCTAACAAAGCTGGCTAGTTATACCCTGAGCCAATCCATAGGGTAATGACACAATTTCCAAAATTAATAATAAAACTCTAAAAATCCAACTGAAGAAGAAAGAAAAAAAGCCTAGTTCAGGGGTTCTCAGCCGGTGGGTTCCCAGATGTTTTGGCCTTCAATTCTCAGAAATCTGACTGGTTGGGAACCACTGGCCTAGACAAAGGATAATATGTGGGGCCATCCCATTGGCCATACTTGTTAAAAGTACATTCAGATCTGTCTTGAACTCTGGCAGATATAGCAACAGCTGCCAAGTAAATAACAGTTTGTAGATGTGGAGCAACTCTTAGGAACATACACAAGTTCTTTTCCAAAGTTAAATATGCTTTGTCTCAATGCACCTTTAACATGAAACCATACTGAGGTAGATCAGATTATTCTGAAGCCACTTTGAGCCAAATTTTCAGTCTATTGTTTATGGGGTTACAGGCTGCAGCATCATAGATACACTACAATACAACAGTTAAAGCTCTGAAATTCAGAACAACAGTTCTGAGAGTCAGGGTTTAACTGCTCTTGGGACAAATTCCCAAATTGTAAATCAAATCCTACAAATCCAACTGAAGAAGAGAATAGAAAAAAGCCCAACTGAAGGCTGATATGTGGGCCACCTTAGTGGCCATACTTGGAGCCAGCTCTGTACTTGCAGAGGGGTGAAAATGAAAGATGTCACCTCCCACCAGGTTTTATGGATTTTGGAAAACACCAACCAAGTTCTACGCTCTTTCTAGAACAGTGAAAGCCAAATGATGAAAACTGAAGGGGATTCACCACTTCCCTGGGCACACAGAAGACTGGGCGACTTGGAAGGCATTGAACAGAGTGTGCTCTGACACCATGAGATGCAGCGCCAGTCTTAAGAAATGGGGCTACAAAGTGGAGTCCATGACATGCGACTGTAGAGAAGAGCAAACGACAAACCACCTACTGCAATGCAGCCTGAGCCCTGCCACATGCACAACGGAGGACCTCCTTACAGAGGCACTCCAACTAGTCAGCTTCTGGTCCAATGACATTTAGTATAATGTCAAAATTTTGTTTCTGTTTTTAAATACATTATAAATACATATACTCTCAATTTGCTTCTGACACGATAAATAAATAAACCACTTCCTTTGCAGAAATCCAAACTAGTCTAAATGAACATAACATTAATCTGAAATGAATACCTCCAGAAGAAATATTGGAACTACTGTGTTACCTGTCAAAAGATGTAAGAAAGAGTTTATATACTCAGAGACACTCTCATAGGTCACTGACACTGCAAATAAATCTCCTAAAATTCAAATGTATGGGTGTAACAAAAGTGCTTTAATTCCTCTTTATAGATATAAAATTGAAATAAAAGAAACCTTTCCAGATTCTTAAAGAAATGCAGTAGCAATAATTCTTTAACACAGATGGTATACACAAAGGCACATCATACACATCCATACCAGAGGAACTCAGTCAGTTTATAGATTTTGCAATAAAGGGAGTTCCACTTAACTTCCTTATGTCATAATACAATGTAGTGAATGAGTTTTAACACCAATTACATATAAAGGAATCAAAAAAACATTTACATTTTAATACAGAGTATAGTGTCACTCCTTTCTTGAAACAGCTGCTGTGTTGCTGCCTTTGAAAGTTTACAGGTTTTTAAAGGATATGGGACACAATGCCAATTATATCTTTGGTAATTTGTTATCAGTTTTTCATTCTGACAGCAGATTATTTGTCAACATGCTGGCAATCCCTTGGCAGCAACCTTAGAGTGGGCTTTCAATTGGCCAAGGTAAATACATTTTGTTGAAAAATGAATAAAATTGTAAAAGGCAGAATAATCCCTGTAATTAAAATTTGGCTTGGACTGAACAAAATTCCAAAGATATCCATAATGCACAAGAAGAAGAAGAAGAGGAGGAGGAGGAGGAGGAGGAATAATAATAGTAATAATAGTAATAATAATAATAATCATCATCATCATCATCATCATCTTTATTTCTACCCCACCACCATCTCCCCAGAGGGACTCAGGGTGGCTCACAAAAGCACTCAAGGTGCAAACACATAAAATGCAAAAGTGCATGACCAATATCACAACAACAATTTTCACTCAACCCATCCAAGTTTTTGGCCATAGGCACCCAATATATTCACATGAAAAAAAATGGAACAAAACAGCAAATATTCAACACCGCCAACATTTTCCTACAGAAATGGCACCATGGAAGAGAGAGTACAGGGGGTTGTAGAGTAACTTTTTTGGACTATTTTCACAATGAACTTCTTTATGGGACTTTCTTCTATCTTGCATCATGAGACAAAACACTTCAGAGGATTTCCAAGACTTTGGGTGCATTAATTCTGACTCCATATTAGATCCTGGTCATGTTTGGTCATAGTTTTAAGAAATAATTTACTGTGAATATGTTTACTTAAAAATAGTTAATTAGAAAGTAATATTTGAATAGCTACACTGCAGTGCATTCTGTAAGCTGTAACATGGCATTGCACATGTGCTAGAAAAGTAAACAACATATTCTTGTATTTTCAAAAGGGATCAAATACAAATTCCAAATTAAATATGTAAATAGACACAGATTTAAATCCAGGACATCAATTATTCTAACATCAGAATCCAATCATGTTCTACCCACAAGTCTTCCTAGGACAATATGGTCTGAAATTCATTGTACTATTCACACACACAAAGAGCACAATGTAAGAATACTCAGTCTGGGACTTTGTGTTCTGGCAGCATACAAACATAAGAACAGCTTTCTAAGCCCTTAATTTCTGAACAGCTGATTTCTACTACACAATGGTCATTATTTAAAGATTTATAGAAAATGTGGGTTTAGTACCAGTGAATCAAGCTGATGTTCAAATCTTTGGGCCTTTTTAATCTAGAAGAAAAAGGTTTGCCCACTCAGTGAGATAAATTTCTGTTGTTGATTCTGTTTTCAAGTTCAGAGACTTTCAGAAAATGTTTCTGGCTTTGTTTAGAGAAGAGAGTCAGTGTTGTTTTGGCTTGATTTAATTTCCTCAGCTTGAACATTTTAAAATAATAATTGAATTTATTTTGCTGAGGAAACCATGGAACAGAATCACTGTGTAGACTTTTTAATAGCTTACTGCATGCAGTGAGAAAACTGTATTAGACAAAGAACAAAGATACTTGCTTTCTTTTCAAAATAACATGATGTACAGCTGCGAGTACAGTCAGACTCCCTTATCCATGGATTCGATATCCACAGTTTCACTTATCCACACTCCTAAATACTATACCAGAAGTTTTTGTGGGCCTCTCTAGTGCACAATATTCTTTCCATGATATTCTTTCAGCCCAAGCATAGTCAAAATATAGGGTTCTCTATAATCGTGATTCATGTATCAAAGGGCCTTGGAGCACATCCCTTGAAATACTAGGACTGGATCTACACTGCCAAATAATATGCAGTATGAATAACATTTTATGGACAATGTAGACCGATATAATGCAGTTCTATCTGCATTACATGGATCTAAACCAGGCATCCCAAAACTCCATCTCTCAAGCTGTTTTGGTGTCCAACTCCCAGAAACCCTAGCCAGCTTGTTCAATGGTCAGGAAATTCTGGGAGCTGGAGGCCCAAACAGCTGAAGGGCAGAGTTAGGGGATGCCCAGTCTACACTGACCATATAATAAAGTTCAAACTGCATTATATGGCAGTGTAGATCCAGCTGGGATAATACTTTATATCACCTCAAAATTCACAACGAGAATGAAAACATATTTTAAATGGTATTATGCTACTCTGCCCATATGGGAGAGCACTACAAGTCACACCTGCTATATATTCCTAAATCCAGGTTTTGGAATATTTTGTCTTTCTACATGGTTTTTATTGGAAAATCAATCTTCAAGATGCTTCTTATTCTTTCCACAAAGGTTACATTCAAAATTTGTTCCTACATCATCCTTCGCTTTAGAGATGGCTGTTCACAATAAATCATATCAAGCACCTACTATTAATCCATTGAATCGAAGGGCTTTGCCCCATTGTTATCAGAGAAAACCAAAACAGCTAATGTCCATATGTACAGACAAGCATATATATTACAGCTCAAGAATATATTCCTACAAATAAGTAGGAACACCACAGAAACCTTGTGAGATATAATAAAATAAAAGCCAAATGGTCTACTTAGCAAGTATCCTAAACACTATTCTCATTAGGAAATCCTATGCTGTATCGGGACTACTGATTCTTTTCTTATGATTTCAAACTTTGAGAAATTAAAGTTAAACTTTCTGGAAATTTTAAAATGCAAGCCAATTAGTGTCTATGTCTTGACAAGAAAATATTCATAACCCAAACTTGGTATATATAAACCACAGAAACTATTCTAACTTGTTTATTTTTAGTCTATTATTTATGATAAACAACAAATCAATATAACCAGCATGGGGGGGGGGGGGCAACAAGAAAATAAAAAGATAAAAACCAGCAGCATTCACTATTATGATACATAACACACTAATTCACTATCATAACCCATGTTAGCAAAACAGGATCTGAAAATTGACATAGCTCTACCTCAGTGGTCTTTACATTTGGCATATGAATTAAGAAATGAGTGCTAGGTGTGTACATAGCAGGATATTATGGAATGACATTTCAAAATGCATTTTTTCATGCAAGAGAAAATATCTATTTGAAGGGAAAACATGCATTGCAATGAACCTCGTCTTACCTGTGTTTGTTCAGTGGAACTACTGCTGAGTTCATCTCCAGATTCTGAATCTTGGTGGAGTTTTTCTGAGCTTTCTCCTGCAGAATCACAGGATAGCTCTTGCAAGAAGCTAGTCTTTTCTATTTCCATACAATCAGAACAAGGGAAATGGGACACAGAGTAACTCTTGTTCTGAATGGGAACTTTAGGAAACTGGAATTCACTAAATTTCCCATTATTCTGTGCAAGGTCCAGGTTGAGACCAGGATTCCTACCCGGGCTACTGCTTGGTCCCAGATTCTGATTGGCATCCCGAATTGGTCCCAACATTTGTACTGGAGATGATTTTCCAAAACTAGAAAGCTCTGGAGACTTGTTCACATTTTCCGTTGACCTCTGTAACCCATGCATAAGTTTCAGGGTGCTATTTGGTAGCACACTCAATTGTTTAATAGGTGGCATTAGTGCTTTGCGAGTTACTTCTTTGACATACTGTGCTGGCACATAGAAGGGCTTGGAATTTTCTTCCTTTTTTACTTGCCACCAATCATCATTAGTCTTCTTCACTAAAATATATCTCTCTCCTTGCTTGATCACAATCCTTTTGTCCTTTGCTTCATAGTCATAGTCATATTCAACTTCAATGTATAATGGACCTGAAAGAATTTTTCCACTCTTGTCAGCCATTTCTCTTTGAAAATGATGTTCACCTTTCCAACTGAAACGTTAGCTGCATTATGGTTTTTCTTCCTCCTGTAGCTCAACAGATCTGTAAGGAAAACACACATATTACCATTTTATCAGCAGTAAATTTTAACTATAATTCTTTGATTTCAAATGCACTAACAAAATCTTTCAACAGTAACTTTATTTTGTATTTTTGATAAATAGAAATAAAAGTCTGTTGATTTTTTTTTTTTGCATTCAGTGTAAACTATGTTGTATCTCTTAATAGCCAAAAGTATCTGAACTAAAACATTTATGGGTTAGGGAAGATTCAAAGTTATTATTACGGAATACTTATAAATATTTAATACGTGACAACTCAATAGCATATTTCCCTTTTGTTGTTTAGGATTAAAGAAAAAATAAGGCACTGAACAATGTTAACATACACAAGTGTGCACTCTCTGGAATAATCGTAGGAGGAGGGATTACAACTTGACCTTTGATTTGACTAGTGATTTATCCATTCCTACTACCCCATCTGACTTGTTAAAAAAACAATGTCTTTCTAAAATGAAGTGGGGAAATTCATTTAAACGTGACTGCACTCTCCCTCTGATCTACCATCATCCACATTGCTATGCTTTCACTATAATTTCATTTAAGTATTTTTATTTTACTCACAACACACATTGAAAGAATTTGCATTAATGGGGAAGGATATTAATATAATGAATAAGTATTTTCATGAAACCCTACATATACAACTCATTTATAAACTGAACTAGTGAATCTTGTCTTACTGCCTAATCTTGATTTTAGAATAACTACGCAGTAATCTCAGAAAAGTAATATATATTCTGCCAAACACATACATTGGGCTGCATTTTCCATTTTATAAGCCTAAAATAACAAATTTAAACAACATTTCTAGATGTGCATGTTTGTTGGCAACCAGCAAAGAGCAAGTGGCTAAGCCTATTGTTTCAGTTACTTAGCAAGGTGGATCAAATCTTTTTTTATCCTAAGACAATCCCTTGCTTACGTAGAGGATTGATTTAGCACAAGTATTATTAAACTGGGAGAGGGGGGGAGGAATTGTTTTGTTTCTTCTGCCTTCTGTCTTCTGTTCATAAAGCACAGATGACTCATGGACTGAGTGAGGGACAAGTCTCCCAACCATTTCAAGGTGAATATAGGCACAAGCAGCCACAGTCACCGAGGCTTCTTCGGTACACTTTAATTCTAGGTATTTTTCCATAATTTTCCATCTTCCATCAAGCTAATATATCAGAAATAATCAGCAAAACAACTGAAATATATTATCAATGATGAAAATTGTCTTGAGTTCTTGGGATTATAAATTTACTCTCTTCAACCATGCTTAAAGAGCACATGTAGAAAATAATTTTAACAACATATTGATGTCTCAAAATATATGTTGCAATCAGATATAGAAACAAGTTCTCAAAATTGCAGTGATATAAACTGTTTTAACAAGGATTAAAGAGATCAACGTTGTTATATATAGACCAACCAGTCACCAGCTGGAAGACTTTACTGGAGCTAATAGAACAGGAACTGACATTTGGGTCTTAATAACTTCCAGAATTCTTTAGTTATAGCACCTTTCTCCTAGGGACCTTAAGGAAGTATGCACAAACCTCCCACTCAGTGTTTTACTCATACACCAACTGATTTGGTTCACTTCAGCAAGTTATATGCATTTTGTGCTTTAAGGTTATGATATTAATGGAGACATCAGCTCCATTAACATGGGGACCATGTTTCATAGGAAGACTCAGAAGACCCATGCTAGAGAAGGTCCAACACTCCTAAGACATCTGGATAGGGGCCTCCATATGTTAGCCTGGCCAAGATGATATGAAATGAGAGATTTATGTACCCAGGTCACAAGCTATATAAACAAAGACAGCCCTACAATGATGCAAAGTGAAGTCACTGCTTCAGATAGCAGATCACAAAGAGTAGCACACAGGGCTCCTTATGATCTCTTTCAACAGCCCCTTTTCTTAACTACCACTGCTTGTACTTGCAATGGTTAGATCAAGGCATTGCTATTTCTCACCATCTGTACCTCTGGCCCTGCACCCAGAAAATGTCAATGTTGGGAGCATAATACCATACTGAGAAGCTTGCCAGATTGCGACTGTGTTTTGAAAATGAAGAGAAATTATTTTAAAGCTTCATAAATGAAACAAAACATCTGTGTCCTATCATAATTACAAGAAACACTAGCACTGAAATAGAGTCCCAATTATTTCAATTATTTCCTCTTGTAACAGAGCAAGCAGGGAATCAAACCCATTTACAGTCTCCATATTACGATAGTTGGAATAATAGAATTTGCCATACTCAGCCCCTGGTATATCCAGCAGGATTAGGAAAGACTCCTGCCAGAAAATCATCCTAGCTACTGCCAACAAATGAACAGAAGGATGAATGGTCTCACAGTATAAAGCGATTTCTTATATTTCATCTTCCTATATAATCTAGGGAGACCACAGCGGCGCACCAAGTTAAACCGCTAAGACTCAGAACTTGCTGACTAGAAGGTCAGCAGTTCAAATGCGCAGGACAGAGTAAGCTTCCGTTGTTAGTCCCAGCTTCTGCCAACCTAGCATTCTGAAGACATGCAAATGCGAATAGATCAATAGGTAGTGCTTCGGCGGAAAGGTAATGGTGCTCCGTGCAGTCATGCTGGCCACATGACCTAGGAGGCATCTACGGACAACGTCGGCTCTTGAGCTTAGAAACAGAGATGAGCATTCCCCCCCCCCAGAGTTGGGCTCAACTAAACTTCATGTCAAGGGGAAACCTTTACCTTTACTATATGATACAGAAGGTCCTTTTTATTTTTAATCCTTTTAAGCAAAATCCATATTCTAGATATTCACTTGATGAATAGAGAAAAACATACATACCTGAAACAGACTGGTTGTATCTGCACACAGAGCACACTCTTACTTCCTTTCTCCCTTCATGAAAGCCAAGAAACCTGAAAATTCTAGTTATCTCTAACTTTCCATTATATATAATCAAGCTTAAAACCATAGCTTGAGGTAGATTTACAAATCTAGTGCTTGTTCAAGAACAATAAGCCATACTTCACACATAAGAGAACTCTACTGTGAATTTCAACTTCCTTTTTAGTACTCCAGCTTGTACAAAAAGGCCAGATATGTCCTCACACACACCCTGCATATCAACTTTTAAATGCAGGACATATGTGAAAATAACTTCGTCTTTCTACCAATTGATTTTACTGTTGCATGTACATCATTTTCTCCTTCCACGTGTGCTACTGATGCATTGAACACATAATAGGAAAGGTTCCAGAAGAAACATGTAACTTAACACATTTAAATTTACTGTCTAATGTCATAAAATATTTCTTAGATGCCATTTCTGAAGACTCTTGCTTTTTCTGGAACATACCTATAGCCAGTGTTGGAAAGATAAGACTAGATCACATTGGTGGCAGACAGGAAAAAAGAGGTATGCATCATCACTATTATGAGAGTTCTGGATTGTAATCCTTAAATCTCTTGGTACTGGGATTACATCCCATTGCATTCAGTCATGCTTATTTCTAAACCTGCATGCACAGGATTGTTCTGCATGAATCAGAAGGGGGGAGGCTTCACACAGCAAGTGGCATTATAAACTAATTTGTACTTTCAAAGTGTAGATGGAATGTAGGAGGCAATAAAAGCACAGTACCGTGACTTTAAAACCCACACAATTCACCAAACTCATGCAGGACAAGGAAGGGTATGCAAAATCTGAACTCTTGTAATTTTCAAAGCAGAAAAGGCTGTAACAAGACAAATCTTTAACATATTCAGAAATATTATGATTGTGTCATAGCACATCTATAAAAACTAATGATCTTCTATGGTACTTCCTTTAAAACAAATTCCCTTATTTAAAAGCAAAGTCTTTTAAAAGCAATTAGAATAGCTAACATAATTACTGGTGTCATGTCAGAATTATTAGCCAAGAATCTAAGGCTCAGATAATAAAATGTTAAATATGCTTCAGTATGACCTTATGTTGTCTAGTACAGTGATTGTGAATAAATAATGTATTGATGTTTGTCATTTACTGATGTATTGTTTTAACTGCTATAGTGACTGTTTAGATGCTAATGCTATGCACTTTGTATATTGTCCTGTTGTAAACCGCACTGAGTCGCCTACGGGCTGAGATAGTGCGGTATACAAATAAAGTAAATAAATAAATAAATGATTGTAACTTGTGGTCTGCAGACCCTCGGGGGACCCTCGGGGGATGAGCAAAGGCTTGAAGTAATATTATGAGCTTTTATAGTAAAGAAAAGAAGGAAAGCAATACAGTAGAGTCTCGCTTATCCGATTTTCACTTATCCAACATCCCATCTTATCTAACGCCCCCTTTTCCTCCAGCATTTCTCCTTCAATTAAAAGAGTGCTCCCCAACTCTCTCTCCATTCCCAATTAGTGAAAAAGGCAAGATGAGGAGGAGGGAGGAAAGGGGGGAAAGAGGCAGGACCGGAAGCAGAAGCGTCCTCCTTCCTTCCCTCTGTGATTTCCATACTTCTATTCCACACCCTGGCACTTCCTGCTGGGTCACTCTAGCCCCAAGGCATAGCCTTATCTTAACCCTTTAAGTCCCTGTTGTTAGTATTCTAGGTGTCTAGCACCGCATCGAACAGGTAACAGTAGGAGACAGTGTATTATCCAACATTTTCATTTATCCAACTTTCTGCCGTTTATGTCAGATAAGTGAGACTCTACTATATATGACGAATGGTCATATGTTGCTATCAAAGATCAAGATTTTTTTTTAATGAATAATGGACAATTGTTTATTTATAGAATTTATATCCTGCCTTTCTCTCAAGGTGAGATCCAAGGCCACATCATTGTCAAAAATTATGAAAATAGCTAGTTGACAGCAACAAAAATGTACTCAGTTCTTGCTAAGTCTGCACATGGTGCAAACATGCAAGTGAATGATACTGACTGGCTGAGGGAAATTATGTGACATTTCCTCTACTGTGTATACAACTAGATATAAGGTTTGTAAGAGAAATGCAGTATTAGCCTTCTCATTATTTACTTAATTAAAATTAACAAGTAATATTAGGGCATAGTTCAGTATTGCTATTTTTATTTTTATTATAGTAATAAATCCATATAGAATAATTCCAATAAAATTATAATAAGCATGTGTGCATTTATCTATTTCTCTCTTCTCTCCAAATTTGAAAACCTCTGATAAGCAACTTGAAATGTTTTATGCATTTCAGGGTTTAAAACCTTAAGGCTTAACTGTTCTCAGGCACAAAAGATATTTATTGTAGTTTCTCTGGTAAAGAAAACATTAAGAAGCTCTGATCAAAATACAGGCAGTCCCCAAATTACAAACAAGATAGCTTCTGCAGGTCTGTTCTTAAGTCAAAACAGATACATTTTTAAGTGTAAGTCCAGCAAAAAATATGTGTTTTTGCTTTGAATCTCAGAGGAAAGGGTTAAGCCCCCTGTGGTGTTTGTTTTGCTGTCTGTGCCCCTGTTCAGATTTCACCTCACTTTCTGTCCCTGTGATAATTAGTTCTTGAAAAGAAATGGCTTGTAGAAACAAGGGTTGGTGATAAAGCTTAGGTTGAAACACCGTTTCCCCATGATAACTCTTTCAGGAGTGAACTTTCCTTCTTGGGGGTAGATTTATCTCACTTCCTGTTGTCTCACCCCATCCTTAACTATGAATTATTTGTAAGTCAGATGTTTGTAACTCAGGGACTGTCTATATTAAATAGTTTTTGTGCAAACTGTCCTCCAGCAAACACACATACACTTCTTTCATTCTTATTTTGCAGGCTGTTTTGCTGGCAAACATTATTCCTCACAGCTGCAATGAACACATTAATGATGATGTGAGACAAACAAAGTTAGTCATTGAATCTCTGTTGGGGGACATTTGGATCCTCACTGTCATACGTTCTTACCAACTGAAGACCAGATGAAGTAAAATCCAACCAACTGTCCTGTAAATTATAGATGCTTTATGTAATGTTGTCACTTGTCTCAATCTCACGAACAAGCTTTAATTGAAGCACATTTCCGTTAAACTCGCAAATTCTGGGTAAATATCTTACGAGTACAAAATGCATCTCTCTAACGCAACAGCTCTGTCTTTTATTCAGATTCTTCCATATCCTATAGTCTCACTTTAGACCAGGATTTTTTTTACCAGTAAAGAACTGCAATACAAAACTACTGCATTACTCCCAATGTTTATATCAAAATTTCTGACAATGATGAAGCAGACTGGATTCAGCTGGACAAAGAACAGCAACATTTCTAGTCACCATGGCAGAAAACTAAATACAGCAGGCAGTGCCAAGTGCATGGTTTTCATAATAGCATTCTCTCCACATTTGCCGAGGGAAATCAATTTCACACACTAAAATTCCATCAGAATACTTTTTGTTGGACAGCTTGCATGACTCATTTGTACTCAATCTGATATGAAATCATTTCAAAATGATACAAAGAATTAAAATGCATATGGCAAGCACAGACAGCAGAAACTGGTTACCAAAAAGCAGGTCTAAAGCTCATTTAGTGTGTTTATACCCTAGAAGAAATAAATTGTGGTTTATTTAGGCAGCTAAGGAGAGTCATTCTGGGCTAGTCCTTGAATGGGAGATCGCCAATGTATACCAGGTGGAGTAGGATATATTTCAGAGGAAGGACTGGCAAAACAACCTGAGTATTCATTGCTTAAGAAAATCTTATGAAATTTATGAGATCACTGTAAGTTAAACAGGTGACCTGAAAGCACATGCATGCACACAAACACACCAAAACAAAAACAATCTTTTCTGAGCAGCCATACTTTCTTAACATGTCCTTTCAAAATGAAAGATACATTTTCACTTATCAGCTTCCATGCAAGTTTATTACCAACAGGTTTTCCACCTTCTTAGGAGCATTTAAACACACGGTGCAAACTATTTTTAAAAGACTATTTTCAAACCCAAATAAAAATGAAAAACGAACAGCAATAACATCAGCTACTTAGTGAGTTTTTTTGTGTCAGGAGAGACTTGAGAAACTGCAACTTAGGTAGCTGAAAACTATCAACAACTATAAATAGCTAAGAAAATCTGTTCCTAATATACTATGACTCAAAATAGAGCGCAGGTTCAAATCATTATAAAGCCTATTGGAGGGTCTAAATACCTTGAGAGACCAGATCCCATCTCATCTTGGATGCTAACTAGGGTCAGCCCTGGTGAGGACTTGATGGGAGAGAATCAAGGAATATTATAATTTGGAGTAAGGAACTGGCAAAACATCTCTGAGAATACTTCGCCTAAGAAAATCCCATGAAACTTATGGAGCTGTCAAATGTTGGTTGGCAACCTGAAGGCACACACATACACACACACAGAGGTGGCAGGACAAAACAAGATTGCCACAACTTTTCTACCCCAAATCCTCTGCAAAATAATCACTAAGCTGTTTTCCACCACCTCCATACATACACACTCACACACCGACTTCACAATTTACCTTAAATGGTGGAATAATAGTCTGCAAACCATTCTTACTTTATCTTGTATATATGTGCTTGCATTAATCATTTGATTAAGCTCATAGGAATACATAAATTCTATCTATACTAGTGCAACTAAAGCAGTGGTTCCTCATCCAGTGCTGGTCCCTGAGTCATTGGCTGCCTGTCCTTGGAAGGTTTTGAAGAAAATAAAGAAACAATTGTACTTAAGGCACAGAAATGTAGTGCCAGGCAATGTGCGGAGGAAATCATTTCCAATCTTCCACATCAGAAAAACACAGAACACAAGGATATAAGACATAGAAAATCTTGACACCAAAAAGTATTTTCCTCCATAAGTTTAAAAAAAAAGGATTACAGCCACCCTCACTCAGCATCTCTTCTCCTATCAGCAAGTTAAATTAAGGCTGCAAGAGAAGAAGGACATGAACCGCACACACAAATGCTTCCGGACACAAACCAACCACTGGCTGGTGAAGCCAAAAAATAAATAAAAAAGATCTCCCTGCGGGGATGTCTTACCACCAAGGTTCCTGACATATTTCCGGAAGCAGGTTGAACTAGTTGCAGAAGAACAAGGAGCAACTAAAACCAGGCCTAAACAGCCAGAAGGCTGGGATTGCAATTCTTTTGCCCTGCCTCACTTACATTCAGATACACACTCACACAGCTCACCAGATAATTATAGAGCACCCAGAAGTCATCCATGCTTACACGCAATCATCACCATCGTGAGTTCAAGTAAGTTTTCTTAAAATCACAGAGCAAAGATATAAATATAAAGACACCCCCACCTCCTCGTAAGACAAAGACAGAGGCAGCAACAAACCTTTCCCTTACAAGACCTTGATTTGATCCTTAAACCCTTCCAACAAGCTCTGGCACAAAGAAATCTGGAAGGTCAATGTCTCCCCACTGCCATCGAGACAGCACAGCATTAATACACCCTAATATCACACTAAGTGATGTTAGGAGAGAATGCTTCTGGAACATGGCCATACAGCCTGGAAAACTCACAATAACCCAGTGATTCTGGCCATGAATGCCTTTGACAACACATTACACTAAGTGTCCTTTAAATCTGCCTGGCGAGCTTCCGGTATTGTTAACCAGAGTGGGTTTGAGCCTCGCCTCTCGCACCTTTCGTTATTCCACCTGTAGCTAGAATGGAGATGGCAACTTATCTTGATAAGGATGAAATTGGAAAAAGTGTGTGTGGCAGTGGTTTCCTTAACCTTGGAGTACTACACTGCTTGTTCATGTGGGGCAAGCAAAGCTGAGAAGGACACCTGTCAGATTCTCAGCGAATGAAAGTGACTGGAGAAGAGTTGGGGGACATGTTTCTGTGTAGGGTCTCCATAGTTTGTGTGCAGGGGTGCTCTATATGTGTGTGTGTAAGTAAAGGCTCTGTGTGTGTAGGGGGCTGCCTATGTGTTGTTGTTCTCTTTGTGTATGTGTGTGTAAGGTATCTGTGTGCGTTTAGGGCAGGCATGAGCAGACTTGGGCCCTCCAGGTGTTTGGACTTCAGCTCCGACAATTCCTAACATTAGGAATTGTGGGAGTTGAAGTCCAAAACATCTGGACAGCCCAAGTTTGCCCATGATTGGTTTAAGGGCTCAGTATGCAGGTAGATGTGTATGAGTCAAGGTTTTGTGTGTCGTGTTATGTCATGTGTATGGGGGTCCATGTGTGCATGAGTAGAGTATGTAAGGACTGTGTGTGTTTGGTGTAGTAGAGCAGGCATGGAGCAAACTTGGGCCTTCCACGTATTTTGGACTTCAACTCCCACAATTCCTAATGTGGGAGTTGAAGTCCAAAACACCTGAAGGGCCCAAGTTTGCCCATGCTTGGTTTAGTGGCTCAGTATGCGGGTAGATGTGTGTGAGTTAAGGCTCTGTGTGTTGTTGGTTTGGGGGGGGGGGGTCTCTATTTATGTCTTGAGTTGAAGCTGTGTATGGGCTGGTGTGTGGCTATTTGTATATCCATAGGTGTATGTACATGTATATAATATGTGTGAGTAGGGACTCCATGTCTGTAATGTTGTGTATGTGTGTTTTGGGGGGTGTCCCTATGTCTTGAGTTGAAGCTGTGTATGGGCTTGTGTGTGGCTGTTGTTTGTATATCCATAGGTGTATGCATATGTATATAATATGTGTGAGTAGGGACTCCATGTCTGTAGTGTTGTGTATGTGTGTTATTTTTTGAGGGGTGTCTCTATTTATGTCTTGAGTTGAAGCTGTGTATGGGCTTGTGTGTATTTGTATATCCATAGGGGTATGCATATGTATATAATATATGTGAGTAGGGACTCCATGTCTGTAGTGTTGTGTATGTGTGTTATTTGGGGGGGGGGGTCTCTATTTATGTCTTGAGTTGAAACTGTGTATAGGCTTGTGTGTGGCTGTTGTTTGTATATCCATAAGTGTATGTATAGGTATATAATGTGTGAGTAGGGACTCCATGTCTGTAGTGTTGTGTGTGTTATTTCTTTTTTGGGGGGTCTCTATTCATGTCTTGAGTTGAAGCTGTGTATGGGCTTGTGTGTGGCTGTTAGTATATCCATAGTGTTGTGTATGTGTGTTTTGGGGGGGTGTCTCTATTTATGTCTTGAGTTGAAACTGTGTATGGGCTTGTGTGTGTCTGTTGTTAGTATATCCATAGTGTTGTGTATGTGTGTTTTGGGGGGTGTCTCTATTTATGTCTTGAGTTGAAGCTGTGTTGTTTGTATATCCATAATGTTGTGTATGTGTGTTTTGGGGGATGTCTCTATTTATGTCTTGAATTGAAGCTGTGTATGGGCTATGTGTATGGCTGTTGTTTGTATATCCATAGGTGTATGTATATAATATGTGTGAGTAGGGACTCCATGTCTGTAGTGTTGTGTATGTGTGTTATTTTTGAGGGTGTTTCTATTTATGTCTTGAATTGAAGCTGTGTATGGGCTATGTGTGTGGCTGTTGTTTGTATATCCATAGGTGTATGTATATAATATGTGTGAGTAGGAACTCCATGTCTGTAGTGTTGTGTATGTGTGTTATTTTTGAGGGTGTTTCTATTTATGTCTTGAGTTGAAGCTGTGTATGGGCTTGTGTGTGGCTATTTGTATATCCATAGGTGTGTGTATATGTATTTAATATGTGTGAGTAGGGACTCCATGTCTGTAGTGTTGTGTATGTGTGTTATTTGGGGGGGGGGATCTCTATTTATGTCTTGAGTTGAAGCTTTGTATGGGCTTGTGTGTGGCTGTTGTTTGTATATCCATAGGTGTGTGTATATGTATATAATATGTGTGAGTAAGGATTCCATGTCTGTAGTGTTGTGTATGTGTGTTATTTGGGGGGGATCTCTATTTATGTCTAGAGTTGAAGCTGTGTATGGGCTTGTGTGTGGCTGTTGTTAGTATATCCATAGTGTTGTGTATGTGTGTTTTGGGGGGTGTCTCTATTTATGTCTTGAGTTGAAGCTCTGTTGTTTGTATATCCATAATGTTGTGTATGTGTGTTTTGGGGGGTGTCTCTATTTATGTCTTGCATTGAAGCTGTGTATGGGCTTGTGTGTGGCTGTTGTTTGTATATCCATAGGTGTATGCATATGTATATAATATGTGTGAGTAGGGACTCCATGTCTGTAATGTTGTGTATGTGTGTTTTGGGGAGGGGGTCTCTATTTATGTCTTGAATTGAAGCTGTGTATAGGCTTGTGTGTGGCTGTTGTTTGTATATCCATAGGTGTGTGTATATGTATTTAATATGTGTGAGTAGGGACTCCATGCCTGTAGTGTTGTGTATGTGTGTTACTTGGGGGGGGGGGGTCTCTATGTCTTGAGTTGAACAGCTTGTGTGTGGCTGTTGTTTGTATATCCATAGGTGTATGTATATGTATATACTATGTGTGAGTAGGGACTCCACGTCTGTAGTGTTGTGTGTGTGTGTGTTTTGGGGGGGGGTCTCCCTATGTGTGGGTTATGTGTGTAGCTTGGCAGAGCCCCCTCCCTCTCCCCAAGCTCTCCAGATAAATAAATAGAAGGAAGGAAGGGCCCCCTAGAAACCGCCTTTTCGCCTCAAGGCCCCCCCCCCTCCTTCCAACCGCCCTCTCCCCTCTCACCAAGGAAACGTCTCCTTCTGCGCCCAGCTCGCGCTGCCTGCCTGCTTCCTTGCTCGCTTGCTTCCTTCTCCTCGGGCCACGCCCCCTTCGCTGCCTCCTTCCTCGCGACCCAGCCCCAAAGCCACGCCCCCCGGAGCCACGCCTCCCCTCCACGAAGCCACGCCTCCCCTTCTCTCGCCCAGAGTCAGCCTCAGGGCACGGCGCGCGCACGCGTGCGGGTGAGAGGCCGCAGAGGTCCACGTCACGTGACGAGGGAGAAGCAAGGTAAGAAGGCGGGAAAAAGGGATCTCTGCAAAAGTACAAAGTACACACAACCAGTTTGGGGAAACCACACACTTAAAATACTTCTAAGCCCTCCCACTACCTCTGAAAGGGGGGGAGGAGGGTTATTCACATTCCTCTGTCATAGCAACGGCCATGGCAACAGGCATTGAAAGCCCTTGGGGAAACTACACACCCCAGAAGCCCATTGGGATGTTGCCATGGCAATTAAAACGGAACCAAATGTACTGTCACACTGTAATGTCATAGAAGCCCTGTATTGTTAGGTTAAACAAACAAACAAAAAACACTCAAGGTGCATCTGATATAATAACATAATGTAGTATAATATATTATATATACAATTATTATATTGTAATGCAATTCAATGTAATAATAATATGATATAATTATATATTTTATATTACATGTAATATTGCTAATAATATTACAATATAATGGTATAGTACAATATAGTAATATATAATACTGATATTGTATTATGCTTTATTTATTTATCATGTCATCAGCAACCATACCATTATATTGCATTTCTAACAGAACAAAACAAACAAGCAGATAAAAAAACCCACAAATTTTGCAAACTTGGTAGTTGATTAAATGTCCTTTGACCAGTATCTGGCCACTTGGAGTGCCTCTGGTGTTGCCGCAAGAAGGTCCTCCATTTTGCATGTGGCAGGGCTCAGGGTGCATTGCAGCAGGTGGTCGGTGGTTTGCTCTTCTCCACACTCGCATGTCGTGGATTCCACTTTGTAGCCCTATTTCTTAAGATTGGCTCTGCAATTCGTGGTGCCAGAGTGCAGTCTGTTCAGCGCCTTCCAAGTCGCCCAGTCTTCTGTGTGCTCAGGGGGAGTCTCTGATTTGGTATCGCCCACAGATTGAGGTGCTGGGTTTGAACCTGCCACTTTTGGACTCTCACTTGCTGAGGTGTTCCCGCAAGTGTCTCTGTAGATCTTAGAAAACTATTTCTTGATTTAAGTCGTTGACGTGCTGGCTGATACCCAAACAAGGAATGAGCTGGAGATGTCTCTGCCTTGGTCCTTTCACTATTGGCTGCTACTTCCTGGCGGATGTCAGGTGGTGCAATACCGGCTAAGCAGTGTAGTTTCTCCAGTGGTGTAGGGCGCAGACACCCCGTGATAATGTGGCATGTCTCATTAAGAGCCACATCTACTATTTTAGCGTGGTGAGATGTGTTCCACACTGGGCATGCGTACTCAGCAGCAGAGTAGCATAGCACAAGGGCAGATGTCTTCACTGTGCCTGGTTGTGATCCCCAGGTTGTGCGAGTCAGCTTGCGTATGATATTGTTTCTAGCGTCCACTTTTTGCTTGATGTTCAGGCAGTGCTTTTTGTAGGTCAGAGCACGGTCCAGAGTGACTCCCAAGTATTTGGGTGCGCTGCAATTCTCCAGTGGGACTCCTTCCCAGGTAATCCTCAGAGCTCGGGATGCTTGTCTGTTCTTAAGGTGAAAGGCACATGTCTGTGTTTTAGATGGATTAGGGATTAGTTGGTTTTCCCTGTAATAGGCAGTAAGAGCACCTAGAGCTTCAGAGAGCTTCTGGAAAAAATAGACCCCTGTCTGATTCCACAGCAAGCTGGCTTCAGGAAAGGCAAAAGCTGCACATCGCAAGTGCTGAACCTGACTCAGCACATAGAAGATGGCTTTGAAAGGCAGCAGATCACAGGAGCTGTCTTCATAGACCTGTCAGCAGCTTATGATACTGTGAACCACTGCCTCCTCCTGAGAAAAATGTATAACATCACAAAGGACTATCACCTCACCCGCCTCATAGGAAACCTGCTACAAAACAGGAGCTTTTTTGTTGAGTTCCAGGGCCAGAGAAGCAGATGGCGGAAACAGAAGAACGGCCTGCCTCAGGGGAGCTCCAGCAGGAAGGTAACAGTGCTCCATGCAGTCATGCCAGCCACATGACCTTGGGGGTGTCTACGGGCAACACCGGCTCTTCAGCTTAGAAATGGAGGTGAGCATCATCCCCCAGAGTCTAACACAACTAGCCTTTACCTATACATATGTGTATATATGTGTGCGTGTGTGTATATATACACATGTGTGTCTTTGTATATGTGTGTGTACACATATGTACAGAACATACAGACACCAAATGCATAAAGAATAGAAAGCAAGACCAGAGAAAAATTACATACAAACTATACAGACAGTAATAATTACATGATTAATGCGCGCCATTGGTTCAGGAAACTCACAGATACCAAGAATCTAACAGTAGATATGACAATCAACACCTTTTGTGTGATAAGAAACCATTATCCCAAAGCTCTAGGGATAGCTGGCAACGTCCTACTGAATCTCTCACTTTAGCATCACTTTGCTTTTCAGAACACTTCAATCTGTCACTGATTTTAAACAAACTTCAAAGGTAGATTAGTGAAATTGGGGGGCCCCGAGTTCCAATTCACAGTCTACAAAGCCCATGTTGTGATAAATATGTTCCTAAAGTTTTACTTGAAAGGGATAACCTCCTTGTGTGTGGCTTTTTAATAGACCACGACTATTTTCTCAGTATCCAGGGTGCTGTGATTTGCCTCTTTTGTGCTGATATAAAGTGAATAGTATAATTTAATTCCTTTGCAAGTGAGTCAGAAGAACGCTGCCTGATTTTCCCTGAGCTGATGCATGTGTGGGGGTGTTTTGCCACATTAAGCCGCAAGTGAGAAATTCATGTGCCGGATGCCTTCCTGTGCAAAACTTTTGTCCCCCGCACGTCCTCTCCAAATGTGAAGGATCAAGAGGATCTCCTCTTGATGTAATCCAAACTGGCTCATAGGGGGGATTTATATTGGCTCACAATCTTGAACACGTTGAGGCTTGATGCAGCCAGTTTAAATCAGTCCTTATTCTGGACTATATCCAAGCTATAGAAAAAGATATAAATTTCTCCATAGCCTTCCCTTGATCTTTCAATGCCTCTTTATAGAAATTCAATGATCGTTTGGGATGTTTGTTGCAAAAGGTCCAGGTCTGGAAAGGTTTGGCTGAACTGCAAAAGCTCCTGTCTGAAACCTTGGAGAGCTTTCTCCTTCACCTTCTCCTCCTCCGACATATGGAATGTCTGATATAAATCTGATATAAATCAGCTTCCTCTTATACTTCCTAGCTATCTAATTTGGAGCATATCCTCATTAGGAACAGAAGATTGACTCTTATCTATATAATAGTATGATCTACTGTATATAAATGATGGCACAGATTCATCTACACCAGTGTCACAGGGGTCACCAAAGACCATCAAAAAATACAGTATTTTCTGTTGGTCATGGGGGGTTCTGTGTGGGATGTTTGGCTCAGTTCTATCATTGGTGAGGTTCAGAATGCTTTTGAATGTAGGTGAATGATAAATCCCATCAACTACAACTCCCAAGTGTCAAGGTCTATTTTCCCCCAACTCCACTAGTATTCAAATTTAGGCGTATCAGGTATTTGTGCCAGATTTGGTCCAGTGAATGTAAATACATCCTGCATATCAGATATTTACATGACGATTCATAACATTAGCAAAATGACAGTTATGAAGTAGCAACGCAAATAATTTTATGGTTGGGGGTCACCACAACATGAGGAACTGTATTAAGGGGTCGAGGCATTAGGAAGGTTGAGAAACACTGATCTACACTGTAGAATCAATGCAGTTTGACACCACTATTCAATACTAGGAAATAATGGGAGTTTAGTTTGGTGAGGCATCCACCACTCTTTGGCAGAGAAGGCTAAGGACCTTGTGAAACTACATGTCTTACCATTCCTTAGCATTTTATTTATTTATCGTGTCAGGGGCAGACCAAACAGTTGCATTGCATTTTTTAACAAACAAACAAACAAAACGCAAAGTTTGCAAGCTTGGTAGTTGATTAAATGTCCTTTGACCAGTAGCTGGCCACTTGGAGTGCCTCTGGTGTTGCTGCTAGAAGGTCCTCCATTGTGCATGTGGCAGGGCTTAAGATGCATTATGGTAAGTGGTCTGTGGTTTGCTCTTCTCCACGCTCACATATCGTGGGCTCCACTTTGTAGCGCCATTTCTTAAGATTGGCTCTGTACCTCGTGATACTAGAGAGCAGTCTGTTCAGTGCCTTCCAGGTCGCCCAATCTTCTGTGTGCCCAGGAGGGAGTTTCTCACTGATCTCAACCACTGATTAAGGTGCAGGGTTTTAACCTGCTACTTTTGGACTCTAGCTTGCTGAGGTGTTCCTGTGAGTATCTCTTTCGATCTTAGGAAGCTGTTTCTTGATTTCAGCTGTCGGCATCTTCGCTGATATCTGAACAGAGGATGGACCAGAGATGTCACTACCTTCGTCCTTTCATTATTGGCTGCTACTTCCTGATTGATGTCAGGTGGTGCAATGCCAGCTAAACAGTATAATTTCTCCAGTAGTGTGGGATGTAAACATAGTGTGATAACGCAGCATGTCTCATTAAGAGCCACATTCACCATTTTAACGTGGTGCGATGTATTCCATACTGTTGTTGTTTATTCATTCAGTCAGTCGCTTCTGACTCTTTGTGACCTCATGGACCAGCCCACGCCAGAGCTCCCTGTTGGCCGTTGCCACCCCCAGCTCATTCAATGTCAAGTCAGTGACTTCAAGAATACCATCCCTCCTTCTTGTCCTTTGTCAGCCCTTCTTCCTTTTTCCTTCCATTTTCCCTAGCATTATTTTATCAAAATTGGTCATTGCTCTCCTCCCAAGAAGTAAACGTCTTCTGATTTCCTGGCTGCAGTCTACATATGCAGTAATCTTTGCACCTAGAAATACAAAAGGCTGTTACTGCCTCCACATTTTCTCCCTCTATTTAACAGTTATCAATCACTCTGGTTGCCATAATCTTGGTTTTTTATATATATTTAACTGCAACCCAGCTTTTGCACTTCCTTCTTTCACCTTGGTTAGAAAGCTCCTCAGCTTCTCCTCGCTTTCAGCCATCAAAGTGGTATCATCTGCATATCTAAGATTGTTAATGTTTTGTCCAACAATTTTAACTCCAACCTTGGATTCATCATTCCACTTTTAGGAATTGTGAGAATTAAAGTCCAAAACACCCGGAGGGTCCAAATTTGCCCCTGCCTGGTGTAGATGCACCTCATGCTATCATCTAGTGCTGAGATTTTACTTTTATGATGACCATTATCAACAGGATGAGACCACAAAATGGGCCTGGGCTCGCAACTATTGCATAAGTCTTCAAAGGAAAGTAATGATTGTGTAACGCTGGGGGCAGAAGAGCCATATATGGTGAGTTGCCTCGGGAGTCTGTTCCCCAGTTGGTACATCTTGCTTTCCCTTCTTCTTCTTCTTTTTTTTATTTTTTTGACTGCCTTTTGTCAGTTTCCTCTCCCTTTGTTGGGTGTTGCTGTCTGCTGAGCAGAAAGATCACCGCCTCCTACTCCTTGCATCTTTCTGCTGTCATTTAGACTGAAGAACAAGGGCAGGAAGTTGCGAAGGCTATGTGAAGACAGCTCCCGTTTTGAGGAACAAAATATCCCTGACTGCAGAAATTTGAAATGCACTCGCTCTCCGTGTGATTTCTCCGCAAAATCTGACCTCCAAATGTTAACATTCCTTCCTCTTCACCTCCTCCTCTCTCTTTTTCATTAAATTCCCTCCTACTCACATTCTCTGCTCCAGCTACATTAACCTAAGACTCAGCTACTCAACACCCAGCATCCAACTGGCACTAAAAGCCATTTAAAACAATCTGTTTCGCTTGCATCCAACCTGGTTTCTTAACATCACCCTGGGAGTTTTACCTCGTTGTGTATTCCATTTCAATGGGATAAAATTAATAATGCGGGCTGGCACATTTTCTGTTTAGCCCAATCACTACTTTCCAATACGCTGCTAATGGCACGTTACAATACAATATCTCATTTTACAGACCAAATATTTCTATATAACTGTTGCTACCTACCAAAGAAGGGGAAGACATTTTGGATAATGCCTTCTTACGGTATAAGCAGCACAAATACACATTTGATTTTGCACAAGGTTTGCTAATAATGTCTCTGTTTTCATCATCAGGATTCAAATATTAGTGAGTTAAAGAACTGAGCTGCTGAACTTGTTGAGCGAAAGGTCACAGGTTCGAATGTGGGGAGTGGCGTGAGACCCAGCTTCTGCTAACCTAGCAGTTTGAAAACATGGAATTGTGAGTAGATCAATAGATACCGCTCCGGCGGGAAGGTAACAGTGCTCCATGCATACATGTGGGAGAATTGGCTGTCTTCAAGGCCATTTCCCAGGGGGTGCCTGAATGTTTTACCATCCTGTGGGAGGCCTCGCTCATGTCCCTGCATGAGAAACTGGAGCTGACAGACAGGAGCTCACCTTGCTCCCCAGATTCAAACTGCCAACCTTTCAGTCAGCAGTCCTGCCTGCACAAGGATTTAACCCATTGCGCCACCGGGGGCTCTTTGATTCCAAATGATCTGCTTTGAATTGGATTATATAATTCTACACTGCCATATGGAGCCCACGGTGGGTTAAACACTGATCTGCTGAACTTGTTGAACGAAAGGTCGCAGGTTCGAATCCGGGAAGCGGCATGAGCTCCTGCTGTCAGCTCCAGCTTCTGTCAACCTAGCCGTTCAAAAACATGCAAGTGCGAGTAGATCAGTAGGTACAGCTCCAGCAGGAAGGTAATGGAGCTCCATGCAGTCATGGCGGCCACATGACCTTGGAGGTATCTACGGACAACGACAGCTCTTCGGCTTAGAAATGGAGATGAGAAGGAGGAAAAAGGGTAAAATACAATGCCATGACTCATCTTTGCCATAAGTTATTGTGACATTCAAATAAGGTGAATGCTTTTTTCTTCATGCCTTGTGACTGTTGCTTATAACTCTATGACTGTCTTTTGGGATGAAAGAAGGAGTTAAATTAATGTGCAATTCATAACATGGGGATCCCGCATCCTACTACACTTGAGTCTAAATTCACTTATGGTATAATAGCTCTTCATCTTCCCTTACAGACCAAAATCAATAATTTGTCACATGGGAAGTGAAAGAGGATAAGAAAACACATAGTGGTTTTGGTTAGGCACCAAAACAAACCACTGAGTAGTTTCAAGTTCAACAAAGAACCATATAATATTGCAGAGATTTCAGACTCTACAAGACTTTTCATTATTTTGCATATAAATAGATACGTATAAGGGCCACCAAGATTATCAAAGATCTGGAAACCAAGCCTTCTGAGGAGGAATGACTTTGGGAGTTATTGACAGGTGATATAACTATATTTTAATATTTGAGGAAATGCCACATAAAAGATGGAGCCAGTTTGTGTTCTGCTGTTCCAGATACTACAACATGAACCAGTGGCTTCAAACTACTTGAAAATAGATTTTATCTTAACATAAGGACATATCTCAGGGTTGCTTTGGGCTAAATGCAATTCAGAGCTAAGTATATATGGCTTCTATTGAACTCTGGGGTGCATCTACACTGCAGAACTGATGCAGTTTGACACCACTTTAACTGCTATGGCTCAATGCTATGGAGTCCTGGGAACTGTAGTAGTAAAACCACAAATGGCCTAATCTTATAGCAGTGGTTCCCAACCTGTGGTCCGTTGACCACCAGTGGTCCACAAGAACTAAAATATGGCCTTGCCATTACTGCACCATTGCCGCGAGAGCGACTGGTCTTGCGAAACTCTCTTATAGTGCTGAGGCTTTTAAAATATGGTTTTCTGTGGGCGAGCAGATGACAACTACTGGGTGGCATATGTTCTGTATCAGAAACTAGAGATGATGTGGTCTATCCAATGCAATTTTCTTGAATCAGCACCCCAAATAACCAAACAGAATGTAAAGTTGACCAAAAACTGATTTGTAACCCTTTTGGTGCTAATGTTAGAGAGTGGTTCCTGGTCAAGTGGTTCCTGGTCAAAAAAAGGTTGGGAACCACTGTCCTGTAGAATTGAACAATGGCAGGGAAAGTGGTGCCAAGCTGCATGAATTATGCAGTGAAGATGCAGCCTTAGTTTCAGATAAGATCTGGATACAGAGGGTCGATTTGTTGTTGAAGGGTTTCATGGCCGGAATCACTGGATTGCTGTGAGTTTTCTGGACTGTATGGCCATGTTCCAGAAGTCTCCTGACTTTTCAACCACATCTGTGGCAGGCATTCTCCGAGGTTGAGGGATCTGTTGGAAACTAGGCAAGTGAGGCTTATATATCTGTGGAATGTCAGGGTGGGAGAAAGAACTCTTGTCTACTTGAGGCAGGTGTAAATGTTGCAAATGGCCATCTTGATTAGCATTTAATGGCCTTGCAGCTTCAATGCCTGGCTGGTTGCTGCCTGGGGAATCCTTTGTTGAGAGGTGGTAGCTGGCCCTGATTGATTCTTGTCTGGAATTCCCTTGCTTTTTGGGTGATGCTCTTTATTTACTGTCTGGATTTTAGAGGTTTTTTAAAGTACTGGTGGCCAGATGTTGTTCATTTTCGTGGTTTCCTCCTTTTTGTTGAAATTGAGAGGATCTTTTTTAATATTACAATGTCAGTAATGGCACTCCATGGAGTCATGCTGACCATATGATCTTGGAGGTGCCTATGGACAATGCCAGCTCTTTGGCTTAGAAATGGAGATGAGCACTAACCCCCAGAGTTGACATGACTGGACTTAATGTCAGGGGAAAACCTTTACCTAGTGTCAGTAAGCATCTATATCATATTTACTGATATTTTGGAGTCTTTCTTGGCTCATATAAGATTAACTGGTCAGATAAATCCTCCCAGGTGTATATATTTGATTCATTTGCTTACCAAACCTGCAAATCTCAGGACCTTCTTGATTTGCTTAACTTTATACCGCTATTCTTTTGTACTGTGAGGCTTCAAGTAGTCTAGTTCGAAAGACAAAAATGTTATTGAATGTTTAATACGCGGAATTAAGAAAATGGATGGCCAAGTAAGTACGAGGGCTTTGAGATAGTTAAAGCAATTAAATTAAAGGGGGTTGAACTGTACATGCTCTATTAATCCCATCACAGCTTCAATAACAGCTTTAACATCTTAATTGCTCACGATCTCCAATAAAGGAAGGAAGGGAGAAAGAAGGCGCAAAATCCACTGAAGGTGACAGCTGCAACTTGGCAAAGACATGTCAATATAAGCAGTTCGCAGTAGAGAAAAGCCAAACTTTTTCATTAAACAAACCCTTCTAAAATCCATTGTAAGGAATTTCCTCAGTAGACGAGTCTTCCAAATACTGTCACTGCGAATAATAAAAAGCATGTTTAATTTCTTCATACTCATTTTTCCTGCAGCTGTTCCACTGACAATGGTATGAATTGAAATCTGTTGCAAGGAAATAAAATGTGTTTCTCCCGCACATCCAGCTTGATGGTTTTGTCATAAGCACCCCGTGCTTCTCATATAGGGGTCTATGCTATGTATTACGTTAATCATGCCTTTTTAAAAATGTACTTCAATTTACAAATCTTCTTTTGAATGAAGATCAGCTGTAGGGCTCCCATCTGGTATGGATTGCGGCTGATGCAAGTTTCCTGATGCAATTTTCTGCCCCCATTGCTTTCCCCCCCAAAGCAGTTTACTCAACATACAGAGCACTGATTGCAAAAGAACAGCGTATATCTGGGTCAATACAGAGAAATGGGTGAAAGAATTGGGAGACATATTATTCCTTCATAAGATACAAGGAAATCATAGCAGTATAAATTAAAATGGCTTCACCCTTTACATTCAGCTCTGGGAAATCTGGGTTTGTCTTCCCTGGGGAAGTTAAAGAGGAGATGACCCAATTCCATGTTAAGAAGCAATTTACTGAAATAAGCTGTTGAGATCGCATACGTTTCAATATAAACCCCACCTTTAGGAGCAATTTTCCTTATTTGGTCCTTACCAAAAATGCTGCCTTTCCTGATTTAAGGAAGCTGCTTTAATACAGTAGCTGCAAATAAGCAGGTGGAAAGAGAACTATTGATTTTACATTTGTGGAGGTAATTTCATTTTCTTAATTTGTTTTTAATTGATTATTTAAACCAATTTTATGGTAAACTAGCTGTCCCCTGCCTTCGTTGCTGTGGCCCAGTCTGTGTATATGTGTATATATATGTGTGTGTGTATGTGTATTTGTGTATATACATGAGGTTTTGCGCATGCGTTGTAATGTATTTTTTATTTTTTGACTTAAGTCTCATCTGCTGTGTTTTTCCATGTTTTTATGAGTGATGGTGACTTGTTGGCCTGATAGGTGTATTGTGTCCAAATTTGGTGTCAATTCATCCAGTGGTTTTTGAGTTATGTTAATCCCACAAACGAACATTACATTTTTATTTGTATAGATTAGCCATCCCCTGCCACGCGTTGCTGTGGCCCACTCTGGTGGTCATGGGTGTTCTGTGTGGGAGGTTTGGTCTAATTCTATCGTTGGTGGTGTTCAGAATGTTCTGTGATTGTAGGTGAACTATAAATCCAAGCAACAACAACTCCCAAATGCCAAGATTCTATTTTCCCCAAACTCCACCAGTGTTCACATTTGGGCATATTGAGTATTCATATAGAGTTTGAGTCCACAGTGCTATCTGGATGTAGGTGAACGACTCAAAAACCAAAGGACACTGTCCACCAAACGCTTCCAGTGCCAAGTTTGGTTCAATTCCATCGTTGGTGGGGTTCAGAATGCTCTTTGGTAGTAAATCCCAGCAACTGCAACTCCCAAATGACAAAATCAATTTTTTTTGAGTGAAGGACATACATTGGGTTGTTAGGTGTCTTGTGTCCAAATTTGGTGTCAATTTGTCCAGTGGTTTTTGAGTTATATTAATCCCACAAACGAACATTACATTTTTATTTATATAGATGTGGCACACCGGAGACAGAAAATACTATTCTTTGTAAAGTAGCTTCCTGGAACTATAACTTACAGATAGTTATAGGGTGGCTTCAACACCTACCTATAATACCACTTTGAACTATGACCATAACTGTCATGGATCTACGCAACTCTGAGATTTGCAATTTGGTGTATTTAGTAGGGTTTTGATTTTGGGGTAAATCTTGCCCTGTTTTGTGTTCCGGCTTTTGCTGGGGTGCCCAATCGGTTTTTGGGGAGCCTTCCGAAATCAGGAGGGTTGTTTTCGGTTCTTTCGGTTTGAGGCCCTGAAAATCGATCTTCTTGCCTGGCACCTGCTGTTTCTACCCTAGAGTAAGAGGCACTGGCAGGCACACACACTTTCCAGGCCTGCCTGCACATCCCGCCACACTCTCTGAAAGTGTGTGTATAGCAGAGTGTGCAGGCAGGCCCGGAGCGTGGCTGCAGCCAAGCTCCGAGCCTGCCTGCCTGCACGGCCCACCACACACACGTTCTCTTTCCAAGGCAAGGAGGCAAGTTCAGATGCACACGGAAGCAGGCTTTCGTGTCAAGCAGATTTTTGTGCGGGGAGGGGGCTTCCCGTTTCGTGCTTCTGAAGAAACAGAAGACACAAAAGAAATGGTCGAAACTGTAGGAACAAATTCCGTGTACAACTCTAGCATTTAGACAGAGAATAGACTCTCATTTAACTGGCATTTAATTGGTAGATGCCAGATAAATATGTTTTCTCTTTGTTTAAGAATTATTACAGTAGAGTCTCGCTTATCCAACATAAACGGGCCAGCAGAACGTTGGATAAGTGAAAATGTTGGATAATAACCATTGTCTTGTGGGGTTCCTCAGGGCTCAATATTGTCTCCCATGTTGTTTAACATCTACATGAAGCCGCTGGGGGAGATCATCCGGAGTTTCGGGGTACGGTGTCATCTGTACGCAGATGATGTCCAACTCTGTCACTCCTTTCCACCTGCTACTAAGGAGGCTGTCCAGGTCCTGAACCGGTGCTTGGCCGCTGTGACGGTCTGAATGAGGGCGAACAAATTGAAATTGAATCCAGACAAGACAGAGGTACTCCTGGTCAGTCGCAGGGCCGAACAGGGTATAGGGTTACAGCCTGTGTTGGATGGGGTCGCACTCCCCCTGAAGACGCAGGTTTGCAGCTTGGGTGTGACCCTGGACTCATCGCTGAGCCTGGAACCCCAGGTTTCGGCGGTGACCAGGGGAGCATTTGCACAGCTAAAGCTTGTGCGCCAGCTGCGCCCGTACCTTGGGAAGTCTGACTTGGCCACGGTAGTCTACGCTCTGGTTACATCCCATTTAGACTACTGCAACGCTCTCTACGTGGGGTTGCCTTTGAAGACAGCTCGGAAGCTCCAACTAGTCCAATGCTTGGCAGCCATGATTTTAACAGGAGCGGAGCGCAGGGAGCATACAACCCCCCTGTTGCGCCAACTCCACTGGCTACCGATTTGCTCCCGGGCCCAATTCAAAGTGCTGGCGTTTGCCTTTAAAGCCCTAAATGGTTCCAGCCCAAGCTACCTATCCGACCGCATCTCTGCCTATGAACCCACCAGGACTTTGAGATGTTTCGGGGAGGCCCTGCTCTCGATCCCGCCTGCTTCTCAAGCACGGCTGGCGGGGACGAGAGATAGGGCCTTCAAGGTGGTGGCTCCTCGGCTGTGGAATGCCCTTCCTACGGACATTACACTAGCACCATCTCTAATGGTATTCCGCAAAAAAGTGAAGACCTGGCTGTTTGAGCAGGCGTTGGAATAATTAGTGCAATGATTGGTTAATGAACACTGGAATGGAACAATGGATGACGAATCTGGAACATGTTTTTGATGATGAGACGACAGTGAATCGGTATTGTAGTAACTGTTTATTAATTGTGTAATGTGTTAGGTTGTTAACTGTTTTTATACTGTAGCACTGAATCTTTGCTGTTCATACTTGTTGTGAACCGCTGTGAGTCGCCTTCGGGCTGAGAACAGCGGTATATAAGTAAGGTAAATAGATAAATAAATAAATAAATAAATAAATAAATAAAGGAGGAATTAAGGAAAAGCCTATTAAACGTCAAACTACGTTATGATATTACAAATTAAGCACCAAAATATCATGTTTTCAACAAATTGACAGAAAAAGCAGTTCAATACACGGTAACATTATGTAGTAATTACTGTATTTACGAATTTAGAACTAAAACATCGCAATGTATTGAAACAGCTGAGGATCTGGGCGGGAAGCAGACTGCGCTGGATAATACAGAATGATGGATGAGCTAAGGCTGGATAAGCGAGACTCTACTGTATTGCAAAAGGCCTAACGAATACTATACCCCATACTATAACATACCATCATCTCTCTATTATTGACTTGGCATTAATATTGAAATACAGTAATTAAAAGCAAAAAAAGACACAATTCAATGCAATACAGGTTTACTGTATTATATAAACAACATTGTAAATAGAGTATTATTGCTTCTTGTTACTGCCAGTTGCTTAAGTGGTCCTGTTAACTGAGTGTCTATTGTACTTACAAAACTACTAATCCCAGAATGGCAGTGGGTGGTAGCATGGCAGTAACATTGGTATGCATGTGGTACAGCTGTGTAGTGTGAAAGAGGGTAGTGTGCAGAGTCGCCTGTAACAATGGGCTGAGAAGTGACATGTCAGTGTTGAAGCAATCCTAGCGCAGCCTTGCCAAATACCTGCCTTCCACTTGTGGGTTTTTGATCCCCATTCCTGAAGACGCAGAGATGAGGTTTGTGGTCATAAAGCCTTTATGAACTGTTGTCACATTTGTTGCTAAATGTACCAGAAAAAGAGGGTGAGTAACTGATTTGTGTTATAAATGGGTTGCCATTATCATTCCAATGTCAAAAAAGAGAGTGTTAGCTCCATTTTATACTAGTCAGCCCTCCACATTTGCTTCAGATAATTATAATAATCATAATAAGAAGAAGAAGAAGAAGAAGAAACAACAACAACAACAAGAAGATGTACCACAGTTAAAATACATTAAAACATGTAAGGTATATTCAAAGACAGACATAAGACTGGAAAAATGGAAAAAATGGGAAGAAGAAACCCTCATTCTATAGGAGACCCCAATTACCATTTACAGTTGAAATGTACACTATAATCCTTCCTGTTTCTCACGAGTTAAATAGAATAGCTACACGTCACTAATCAATGGGCCCTTCTACACAGCCCTATATCCCAGAATATCAAGGCAGAAAATCCCACATTATCTGCTTTGAACTGGGTTATCTGAGTCCACACTCAGATAATGTGGGATTTTCTTCCTTGATATTCTGGGATATAGGGCTGTGTAGAAGGGCCCTTTGTCATAAAACACACTTTCCTCTCATTTGCCACATTATCCCCTAAGTACCCACAACAAAGGGTACATCTACACTGTTGAATTAATGCAGTTCAACACCAGTTTAACTGCCATGGCTCGATGTTATGGAATAATAGGAACTGTAATTTTACAAAGTGTCCAGCTTTCTTTGCCAAAGAATCCTGGTGCCTCCCCAAACTAGATCTCCCATGAGTCCATAGCATTGAGCCATGACAGTTAAGTGGCATCAAACTGCTTTATTTCTACAATGCAGATGCACCCAAAGTATGAGGCACAATATGTCATTACTTGAAGTGTGTGATATTTATCTTCTACCATTTATTCAGGCCATACCCCCCATAATTAATAGGTTATGTTATACCACAAAAAGAGTGGACATCTCTCTTATTAAGTTGCAATCATAAATCACTATGTTTATATCATCATACTTACTAATAAATTCAATGAATTAAGGAATTAATCAGAAGCAGGTATCTGTAACTATCGCAATTATCTTCCAGATCTGGCTGGAAGGTATTAATACAGACTCCCACTCTCCTGATATGAAGCATCTTCCCTTAACCCAAGTGCTATGGCATATAACACTCAAGTATCTAATTTCCTGGCATTTAATAGAAACAGCTTAATAAAGTAATTCTAAGAGTGAAGGATGTCTGACAAGTTCATTCCTGAGCTCTGACTGTTCCTCATCAAAAAGGCAAAGTGATTCAGGTGTCTACACCCAGTTATTTAATGCCCTCAAACCATTTACCCAACTCCCACAGCTATTGCATAAATTAAATTTAAAGCCCTTTGGGATGAAAAGTGCTGCATAATGAAAGGTGGTGTCATTTTGAAGGTTAGGAAGGATCAGATACAAGACTGCAGTAGCAAATCTTTTGGGACATCTTCACAGAGATTTTTAATGGCTCCCTCCCTGCTTCGCGCTTCTTAAGTTTTCATGTTAACTTTCAAATGACACAGTTTCTAAAGCACATCAAGAAGATCTTCAGAAAGTATAACATCCAGTAAGTGATTTCCTTCCCTTATTAATGTTGTTATGGCAAGTTTGACTTCAGAAATGCAAGATTAAGTATTTTATCGCATGATGCCACTATCCTAAATCATTCATGTTGATCAGGAATAGTAGCAACTTTGAGTCTCCTTTGGCAGATAAAAACTGGGTTTTACTACTACTACTACTACTAATAATAATAATAATAACAACAACAACAATAATCTAAAACTTATATTACGCAGTAGTGAGAGAGCAGGACAATCCCACCACCTGACATTATGCCAGCACAGAGGCAGATCCTGGCTCACCGCACAAAATAAGTGATGGGACCATGAGATGATCTGGATTTATTGACGGGTTTTTCCAGGGAAGTGGTAGACCGGTTATGTGATAGAAACCACCCTGAGTCGCTTCGAGGAGATGGTGGTGAGATGCAAACATAAAATCATTGTAAGTTATTATTACCAAAGATAATGGTCCTGCTTCAATGCTTTGTGCAATAAAGTCCAAAATGACATCCTGGTGTCTGCCCACAAGAACCAGCATCATACTGCGTCAGATCTTTGGTCCATCTTAGTAATGTCCTCATACTCACTGGTGGCATCTTTCCATTTCATGCAAGATTACTTTCTAGACTTCTCTGGTAATCCCCAATGATCTTTGCTCCAAGTACTGGCCAGACTTCACTCTGATCTATCAATGGCAAGTTTGGGAATGTTTGTGTTGATAAACACTGTCCCTTCCAGAGTTGTTGGAGAACTCTCCTATCATCCCTGACCATAGACCAGGGGTTCCCAACCTTTTTTTGACCAGGGATCACTTTGACCAGGGACCACTCTCCATCATTAGTACCAAAAGGGTTACAAATCAGTTTTTGGTCAACTTTAGATTTGGTTTGGTTATTTGAGGTGCTGATTCAGAAAACTGCATTGGATAGACCACATCAGCTCTAGTTTCTGATACAGAACATTTGCCATCCATTAGTCGCCATCTGCTCGCCCACACAAAACCATATTTAATAATCTAGAGCAGATGTGGTAGTAGTAATCTTTTGTGGGTAGTCAGCCTCTCCCCTCCCAACATCCCAGTTACCTCTACACTATAAGAGGGTTTTGCGAGACCGGTCACTCTCATTGCCACGTGGTTTAGAGGCAACGGTGTAGTAATGATGAGACGGTGGACCGTATTTTCATTCTTGCGGACCACTGGTGGTACATGGGCCACAGGTTGGGAACCACTGCCATAGACAGTCCTATCTGGGGTTGGCCAGACAATGAATCTAATCACAGCTGTATGGGGCAGACACTCCATCTCTGAACTAATGGTCATTTCAGTATTAGATTTAGCAGAGAACAGCTCAGGATGGTCTCAAGCTCTGAGGCTTCCAAATCTGAGATGGAAAGACAGCCTTTGGTGACATCATTATGCACCAAACACTGTTTCTCATTGCTTTTTCTTCAAGCACACACATACACTGCAGAGGAGGATTGGGGGCGGGGGGGATATTATCTTGTTTGGAAAATTGTGAGAGAGAAATCATAGCTAGAGGGAATGCTCCAAGATCAAAGGGAAATGGGGAGATTATTCCTTCCGACTTATTTAGGGGGTTGAAATAAGGAACGCTTAATCTTGTTTACCTTCTTCTAACCAAAAAGTGACTGCAGAGCAGAGCGCAAATCCTGGTGCCATCGTGACTGGGGGGGAAGGAGGAAGCTAACAAGGTGCTTGTGCATCATCTCCCAGAAAGTCCTTGCAAGTTACAGCAAAAATTCAATTAATCCTCAAAAAATGTAGCAGGTTGTTGTTCGACAAGGTGAGCTGAAGGTTTGCATCCAACCCTTGGCTCAAGGCTCAGTCCACCAAAATTTGAGAGCTCCCATTCTCAGCCCTTGCCTGGAGATGGCCCATGAGAATGGGAGACTCAGGACCAAGCCCTGAGATCTGGCAAGCCTCATAGGACAGCCTGGGGCCCAGACCAGAAGTAGCAGCTGCAATTAGGATAGTATGCATGATCAAGATCAGCAAGCATGCATACAATTATGATGGAAGGAAATGGATTTCATGCTCAAAGATGACATGACCGATCAATACGGCAAGAACCATACAAATTTCTTGAAAACTGGAGTCTCTCAATACTGATATACATAGATTCTTTGTTCAGCTTCATGTGGTTTGTTTTGACTCTGGCAGAACTCGAAGTGGGCATCTCTAATAATGTTAGAGCAGTGTTTCTCAACCTGGGGGTCGAGACCCCTGGGCGGGGGGGGGGGGTGTTGTGAGAAGGTTTCAGAGGAGTCACCCGAGACCATAAAAAACATATATTTCTGATGGGCTTAGGCACCCCTTTGGCAGAGAAGGCTGAAGATCTTTCCACCTGTCCTTCTCTTCCTTTTTGGAAATGAAAAGTGAATTCTCCCACCAAAAGCCCTCCTCCACTGGGATTGGCCGCCCTCTCAGCCAGTCTCTCAGACAAGGGGTGGGCTGTTTCTCAGACTCCAAGCGGGGAGGGGAGAGCAGGGATGCTCCATGCATGGTAGCATGTCTCGCATGTGCGGGCAAGGGAGAGTGTCCAAGGCTAGAGGGGGACCAGACTGTCCCTTCAAGGAATGGGGGTTCTGTGAGGGAAGTTTGCCCCAATTCTATCAGTGGGGTTCAGAATGCTTCTTGATTGTAGGTGAACTATAAATCCCAGCAGCTACAACTCCCAAATGTCAAGGTCTATTCCCCCCAAACTACACCAGTGTTCACATTTGGGCATATTGAGTATTCATGCCAAGTTTGGTCTGGATCTATCACTGTTTGAGTCCACAGTGCTCTCTGGATGTAGGTGAACTACAAATCCAAAACTCAAGGTCAAACTTTTCCAGTATTTTCTGTTGGTCATGGGAGTTTGGTTCAATTCCATCATTGGTGGAGTTCAAAATGTCCTTTGATTGTAAGTGAACTATAAATCCCAGCAACTACAATTCCCAAATGACAAAACCAACCCCCCAACCCCAGCAGTATTCAAATTTAGGTGCATTGGGTGTTTTTGTTGTTCATTCGTTCAGTCGTCTCCGACTCTTCGTGACTTCATGGACCAGTCCACGCCAGAGCTCCCTGTCGGCCGTCACCACCCACAGCTCCTTCAAGGATTGGGTATTGGGTGCATTGGGTATTTATGCCAAATTTGGTCCAGTGAATGAAAATACATCCTGCATATCAGATATTTACATTACAATTCATAACAGTAGCAAAATCACATGAGGAACTGTATTAAGGGATTGTAGCATTAGGAAGGTTGAAAAACACTGTGTTAGATCATTGCAACTGGTCTACTGGCTGGATAATGAATGCCAAAACAAAACAGATGTTTGGTTAGGATTGCTCCCACACTGTCCTTGATGATATTGTCATTTTTCTAATTATCCCACATTTTCTCTCTTCAAAAACCCCTAAAGCAGGTATTTGCTTTTAGAGCAGTACAGCAGCCAACTGCTGAAAGGCAGGTCAACACCAACCAGACATGAGTCCATAGCAAGAAATAGCTTCTCTTCATTCGGTAAAGAATACTTTTCTCCTGAAAAAGGATGATTTGTGTTCAGTGGTGAGCAAGTTAATGAAACTTCTGCATAGTATATATTTTGCATCTGATAGTGAGATATGTGTAAGATAGGGTAACACCGAATTAGTTCCATTACTCATGCAAAAAATATCTATGCCATATCAGCCTTGGAAGTGGCCTATATGAGCTATATGCAGGAACTGGTGGTCAGATAGCCATGAAATGGCGCCATCTTTTAATCACTTGGCTTATCGTCTTGGGCCTCCTAAGTGCACTGTGTATTTCAGTGGGTTTTAACAAGCCGTTGCCTGTATTGTGACACATATCCCATCCCTGTGCCAGAAAAGTAGGAGGTGTCATTTTAAATCGACTCAAAACACAAAAACAACATCAAGCTATAAGACAGACATTCCTGATGTTGCTGTGAATTGGTTATTTCCAAACTATTTAACAAGATGTGATTGGACTTTAATATTTCATGATTCCCAAAGCCAAGAACGGAATCAGTGTTTTGTAACTAATAGTAACATGCTACTCAAAGCCAATCCTTGTGATCATTTTTCCCCAATAGGAAAGGCTTGCCCTTACGTTTTTGAGGCCTGATGCAAGGCTATCCTGGGAATTCAGTAATGTTTACTCCAAAGTAAGTTGCAAGGACTGCAGTCTTTGCTGTTGTTTCTTCATTAAGTATTATGTATCGCCATGAACACTGAAAGGGACAACACCTTTTCCGTTTGCTTCTTTGCTCAGTTCCTTGGCAGCTACATCCTTCCCACTTCTTTAGATCAATATTTATGTTGCCTCTCTGCAAATTAACAATAGAACTCCTCCTCTAGGTTCTCTTGAACAACACAAGAAAAAATACTCTCCTGTAATATTCAATTGAAAAAATGTAAACTGTTTTGTTTTCCTTTGGCTGCCAGAAGAATAATTTTAACTTATATTTAAACTTCTAGGCTATCTCAGGCCCTGGCCCAGTGTTTCTCAAGGTGGGGGACAGGACCCCTGGGGGGATCATGAGGGGGTGTCAGAGGGGTCACCGGAAACCATCAGAAAACACAGTATTTTATTGATTATGAGGTGTCTGTGTGGGAAGCTTGGCCCAATTCTATTGTTGATGGGGTTCAGAATGCTCTTTGATTGTAGATGAACTATAAATCCCAGCAACTACAACTCCCAAATGTCAAGGTCTATTTTCCCCAAACTACATCAGTGTTCACATTTGGACATATTGAGTATTCATGCCAAGTTTGGTCGAGATCCATCATTGTTTGAGTCCTCAGTGCTCTCTGGATGTAGGTGAACTACAACTCCAAAACTCAAGGTCAATGCCCACCAAACCCTTCCAGTATTTTTTGTTGGTCATGGGAGTTCTGTGTGCCAAGTTTTGTTCAATTCTATTGTTGGTAGAGTTCAGAATTCTCCTTGATTGTAGGTTAACTATAAATCCCAGCAACTACAACTCCCAAATGACAAAATCAATCCTCCCCAAACCTCACCAGTATTCACACTTGGGCATATTGGGTATTTGTGCCCAATTTGGTCCATTGAATGAAAATACATTCTGCATATCAGATATATCAGGTATTGGGGGACATGAGAGAAGCCTCCTCGCAGGATTGCAAGACATCCGGGCATCCCCTGGGCAACGTCTTCGTAGACGGCCGATTCTCTCAACCCAGAAGCAACCAGAGACGACTTGAAGCATGCAAACAAGGAAGCAAAACAACCAACGGTCCTTTTCAGGACCAACCATGACAATAATCGCAATCAACATCGAAGGCATGTCAGCTGCCAAAGAACAACTGCTCTATGAACTGTGCCGAGATAAGAAATGTGACGTGCTGTGTGTCCAAGAAACACACAGGGATGAACGACAGAAACGACCCAAAGTTCCAGGAATGATCCTAGTAGCGGAAAGACCACATGCGCAGTATGGAAGTGCTGTCTTTGTCAAACCAGGCCTCCAAGTCAGCAGTGCCCACAACACTGAAGAAAACAATATCGAGGTTATAACAGTAGAGCTTAATAACATCACCATCACCTCTGTGTACAAGCCCCCAAATGAAGATTTCTGCTTCTCCTCCCCCGAGAACTTTGACAGGCACCAAAGGGCGGTAGTAATTGGTGACTTCAACAGCCATAGCCATGTATGGGGCTATGCCCAAGAGGACAGAAATGGAGAGGCTGTCCTGTCCTGGTCTGAACTGCACAAACTATCACTCATCCATGATAGCAAGCTCCCACCATCCTACAACAGCGGGAGATGGCACCGAGGTTATAACCCAGACCTCCTATTTGTGAGCGACAGCATCGTACAGCAATGCACCAAATCAGTGGGACCACCAATCCCAAACACACAGCACCGACCAATAATATGCCAACTGTTCCCAACAATAAGGCCTCAGGAAGTTCGATTTAAACGAAGATACAACTTCAGAAAGGCAGATTGGACTAAATTCTCAGACATGTTAGATGACATGATCACATCGGTCGCGCCAATCCCTGAGGAATACGAACATTTTATTGAAATAGTGAAAACCTGCTCACGGGCCTCCATACCGAGAGGCTGCAGAACCCACTACCTCCAGGGCATTACTCCTGAAACAGCTGCCTTGTTGGAAAACTATTACAGGCTCCACAACGAAGACCCATTCAGTGAGCAGACTCTTCAGGCAGCGCAGAGCATTGTGTCCTCCATCTCTGAAGCCAAGAAAGAACAGTGGATCAAGTTGATCACAGAGGTCGACATGGGCAGGAGCAGCCAGAAGGCGTGGAGGTTGCTGAGACGGCTGAGCAACGATCCCTCACAAACTAATACCCATGCCAACATAAAGGCAGATCAGATAGCACACCAACTCTTGAAGAATGGGAAACCCAACCTTGCCACCAAAGTAGGAAAGAAACCAATAGCCAGACAACCAGAGATTGAGAACAACAACCTTCATGAACCCTTTACATCTAATGAATTTGACATGGCTCTCAACAAATGTAAGAATGGCAAAGCAGCTGGCTTGGATGATCTACGGATGGAACAAATCAAGAACTTTGGTCCAAAAGCAAGGCGCTGGCTGCTGGAGCTGATGAACAACTGCACTGCATCCTGTCAGATCCCCAAAATCTGGAGGAAAGCAAGAGTCATCGCCATCTTGAAGCCAGGCAAAGACCGTAATGACCCAAAAAGCTACAGACCAATCTCCCTGTTGTGCCACCTCTACAAAGTTCTGGAGAGACTTATCTTGCATAGAATTATGGAAAATATAGACCCCTGTCTGATCCCACAGCAAGCTGGCTTCAGAAAAGGCAAAAGCTGCACATCGCAAGTGCTGAACCTGACTCAGCACATAGAAGATGGCTTTGAAAGGCAGCAGATCACAGGAGCTGTCTTCATAGACTTGTCAGCAGCCTATGATACTGTGAACCACCGCCTCCTCCTGAGAAAAATGTATAATATCACAAAGGACTACCACCTCACCCGCCTCATAGGAAACCTGCTACAAAACAGGAGCTTTTTTGTTGAGTTCCAGGGCCAGAGAAGCAGATGGCGGAAACAGAAGAACGGCCTGCCTCAGGGGAGCGTGCTTGCTCCATCCATGTTCAACATCTACACAAATGACCAGCCACTGCCAGAAGGGACAGAGAGTTTCATCTATGCTGATGATCGTGCCATTACTGCTCAAGCAGGGAGCTTTGAGATGGTAGAACAGAAGCTCTCCGAAGCTCTAGGTGCTCTTACTGCCTATTACAGGGAAAACCAGCTGATCCCTAATCCATCTAAAACACAGACATGCGCCTTTCACCTTAAGAACAGACAAGCATCCCGAGCTCTGAGGATTACCTGGGAAGGAATCCCACTGGAGCATTGCAGCGCACCCAAATACCTGGGAGTCACTTTGGACCGTGCTCTGACCTACAAGAAGCACTGCCTGAACATCAAACAAAAAGTGGGCGCTAGAAACAACATCATACGAAAGCTGACTGGCACAACCTGGGGATCACAACCAGACACAGTGAAGACATCTGCCCTTGCGCTATGCTACTCTGCTGCTGAGTATGCATGCCCAGTGTGGAACACATCTCATCACACTAAAACAGTGGATGTGGCTCTTAATGAGACATGCCGCATTATCACGGGGTGTCTGCGCCCCACACCACTGGAGAAATTACACTGCTTAGCCGGTATTGCACCACCTGACATCCGCCGGGAAGTAGCAGCCAATAGTGAAAGGACCAAGGCAGAGACATCTCCAGCTCATCCCCTGTTTGGTTATCAGCCAGCACATCAACGACTTAAATCAAGACATAGTTTTCTTAGATCTACAGAGACACTCGCTGGAACACCCCAGCAAGCGAGAGTCCAAAGGTGGCAAGCCCAAACCCAGCACCTCAATTCATGGGTGATACCAGATGAGAGACTCCCCCCTGGGCACTCAGAAGACTGGGCGACTTGGAAGGCGCTGAACAGATTGCGCTCTGGCACTACGAGATGCAGAGCCAATCTTAAGAAATGGGGCTACAGGGTGGAATCCTCGGCATGCGAGTGCGGAGAAGAACAAACCACTGACCACCTGCTGCAATGCACCCTGAGCCCTGCCACATGCACGATGGAGGACCTTCTTGCGGCAACCCCAGAGGCACTCCAAGTGGCCAGATACTGGTCAAAGGACATTTAACCAAATACCAAATTTACAAAATCTGTGTGGTTTTTTTTTCTTTTCTTTTTTTTCTTTTTAATCTCTGTGTTTGTTTTGCTCCGTTAGAATTGTAATACAATGGTTGCTGATGACACGATAAATAAATAAATATCAGATATTTACATTAAGATTCATAATAAGGGGTCACAGCATTAGGAAGGTTGAGCACCACAGCCCTAGACTATCCCTTTGGAATGATTTTCTCTTCCACCTCATTGAGGATAGGGGGAATAGAAGAGATGGGGATAACAGAGGAGAAGAGATGGAGCTCAGCACTGCTGTATTTGAAACCAGAGTCTTTAATACAGAATTTAAAGCAGCAACCCAAAGTGTTGAGCCCAGAACTGGCACAGCACCTTGAATGGCTGCATTAAAGTTCAGGCTGATATTTGGAGTAGATTTAGCACTCAGTTGATGTCACCAACCATCACTGCTGTAAACACCACCCATTCAGTTATGCCATGGAATTAACTTTTCTAGTGAGAAGTTCTAGTCTACAGGACTTCATGCTATGAGAGCCAATGTTCAACTATAGGCAGCCATTGAGGGGAATCCAGAAATCATTCAGAGCTAGAACCAAAACAAGTCAATGTCAGGTAATAATAACAGTGTCCAGACAAAGTCCCTATCAGAGTCTTTCCCAGTTTTAGTTCCAGAGGCTTATTTAAGGGAGATGTTGACAAGATGGAATGTGTCCAGAAGAAGTCAACTAAAATGATCAAAGGTCTAGAGAACAAGCCCTATGAGAAGTGGCTTAAAGAGCTGGGCATGTTTACCCTGCAAAAGAGAAGGCTGAGAGGAGACATGATGGCCATGTATAAATATGTGAGGGGAAATCATAGGGAGAAGGAAAGAAGCTTGTTTTCTGCTGCCCTGGAGATGAGGATGCGGAACAATGGGTTCAAACTACAGGAAAGGAGATTCCACCTGAACATGAGGAAAAACTTCCTGACTGTGAGAGTTGTTCAGCAGTGGAACTCTCTGCTCCAGAGTGTGGAGGCTCCTTCCTTGGAGGCTTCTAAACAGAAGCTGGATGGTGATCTGTCAAGGGTGCTTTGAATGCAATTTTCCTGTTTCTTGGCAGGAGGTTAGACTAGATCCCCCATGAGATCTCTTCCAACTCTATGATTCTATGGTAAGAAGTGTCTCCTGCTTCCATCTCCTCTAGATCTCCCATTGCATCCCATGCAAATTCTTTGCATCGTTTATTTTCCCTGAGAGGTGGACCTGCATATATCCAATTCATCTCAGTTTACTCTTACAGCAATGTAGAGCAGAGCTTTCCAAACTATGTTTCGCAACATGATAGTGTGTCAACTGCTGTGTGTGTTGCATGAACAGAACAAGAAGCCTGTGAGTCTATATGAAACAAGCAGTAAACCATATATTTTAAATGTAGATAAACAAAAGGTTTCATGAGATATGTTCTGTCCCCATACATTTAGTTATTATAATTTATATATGTGTACACATCTCTCATAAGGGCTGGGTTTAACCTCCTGTTTGATAGTAAAACTGAATTACTGTGTCACATGTCTAAAAAGTGTTTCGTCAAAATGAAATGTTTGAAAAGTTCTGCTGTAGGGTTTTGTGCCCATTTCATTTGATGGTGTTAAATATCCTGGCACAATCTGAGGTGGGCTTTGGGTCAGGTATTGCTGCAAATTATCACTATCATACTGAATGACTGTGTCGAGATAAATATTTGCAAAAGCCAGGAATACAACGAGAGAAAGAAAATTGAAGACAAGATTGTCTGAAGATTTGCCAGATAGATCACACCTTAGGTGTGCATGAGCTGGCCCTTGTCGTAAATGTCAAGCTAAAATGTGCTTGATGACTCACACTTATCTGCATGTCTACATGTTAATGGTAGGAGAAAAGACTGTCATAGCTAACAACCTTGGATGCAGAAGAACATAGCTTATAAGTGTGTACACACACACATACACGCACACCTGTACAAAGTTTGAAAAGTGCCACCCATTGCAAATATTTGGTTAATAAGTACCATACAATATGGGCTGGAGTTAACCCAAAACGAGTGGCAAAGCCCTTTAAATTCACAAGTTAATTCTGTTCTCATCCAAAATCATTTGCAGATTTTTTCAGCATGTTATTAAAATATTACGTAGCTATTATTATCGATAGATACACATCATTAACCCTCCCTCAAAAAAGGTTCTGTTAAATCTTTAGCAGCCTTTCTTTTTCTGAATTCTCACACTAATCAGAGTGATTTGGGCTACTCCCCTGTTGTGGAACTGGTTTCGCTTACCTTCTTCATATACAGTTTGCCATTATTTACATAAGTACTTTGAAATTCTGAAAGGGGAAAATGCCACAGAAGTGCAGTGTAGGAAGTTTTGTTTGTACAGTATTAGCAATCCCAGCCCTTCTGTGCTGAATCAGCAGCACAGTAAACAGCAAACCTTGCAGCCATTATTAGCCTGAGTGATAAAAGCACAGGAAACAAGGCAATTTTTACTTGATGAAACTAGTTTACTTCTTGGTGTGCTGTAGAAACAGCAGAAGCCATCTAAGGTGCTCCTGTACTTTCCTACAAGCCATTTATTTGCTACCAAAATGCTACCAAAATGTACAAAACGGCCAATGCTGTACAAAATCATATTGTGTCATGTTACTGTTAGCTGCATTGAATCGCTATATCAGAAGGAAAGGTGGGATAGAAAGTAAGTAGTGTGTGTGTGTGTTTGTGTGGATGGAAGGATGTTGGAGCATGCAAGCAACCAGTGAGTGTGTGTGTGTGTGTCAACTACAAAATAAGATGCATGAAGCTGGTTGGTCGGGCAAAGCACAGGGTAATGGCTGAGCCTGGGACTTTTGGATACTGTTGCAGTTTTGATCAGGCTCGAGCTGTGCAGGTGTGAGATGAAGAGAGAAGAAGAGAGAAGCAAACCGATTTGCTTCTTGGCTGCTGAAAAGAAGGTCTCTCATATGGACAAAGAAATACAATTTTAAATCCCTCTGAAATGACTTTTAATGAGTTGCTGCAATTCATAATATTGTACATATCTTATTCTGAATTAAGAAGAGTAAACTAATTGTTCTTTATTGTTCATCTGCATGGCATATTTTCTTCCTCTGGCAAGGCAGTGTGTGGGCTGAACAAACGTGAACTACACGTGGTTTAGTTTACATTCCGCCACAAAGGACACCTATGAATTAGCTAGTAAACCATCAATCTGGTATTATCTGTCCAAACATATCTCCCTCTATGAACAATCTCGGACGTTAACATCTTCTGAGGAGGCCCTGCTGTCAGTCCTACCTCCTTCACAGGTGTGGTTGGTGGCGACAAGGGACAGGACCTTCTCAGTGGTGGCCCCTCGACTCTGGACTTCCCCAGAGAAATCAGATCAGCTCCATCCTAACCTTCAGAAAGGAACTGAAGACATGGCTGTGGGACCAAGCCTTTGGATAGCAATGTAGTGCAATAAGGGAAGTTGGAATGTGTGCAATCATGACTGGAAAGGCTCCTTGACTAAGATATCGGATTATATGGTTCTTACTAATAATTGGTTTTAATGTTTTTATGCTTTTTAATCTTATGTTTTAATGTATCTGTTTATTTTTACTGCATGTCAGTTTAATGTTTTGTGACATCAAATTGTTGCCTATTGTAAGGCTCCTCTGAGTGTCCTTCGAGGTGAGAAGTGCGGGATATAAATACTGTAACTAACTAAATAAATAAAATACTAAAATCATGGAAAAGCATCGCATATGAAGTAGCTAATTAACCAGCCAATTCTGTGTCACTTGAGGCCATAATCCTCAAATTGTTTGCAAAATCAAGATTCTCTTGAACTCCACATACACTTGAACTCCACATAAGCAGATGTTGAAAGAAGTGGTCAAAACAAGCAAAGGGTACAATTGTTCTTTTCAACTGGGAAAATGTCCTTCCAGATTTAAATCAAGAATGAGAAGAACTGCTTTTCAAAGACTGACATCATTAGGTTTCCTTCCCCGATCTGCTTCTGTTGGTGTGTTGTTTTCCTCAAAATCTGGGCAAGATCTTAGTCTGTCTGAGCAGTTTTTGAAAATATATATTGAGTAAAGGTGGGGGGGGGGGGGGGTTGCTTTAGATCCTTTGGCCAGAAGATGTTATGATAACACGGTTTTGATATTTTTAAACAGGAAAGTGTTTCTCATCTAATAATAATTTTGTTTTTATTGAATATGGAGAGAACAACTTCAAGTTAACAAAGAAGACCAACAAAAAATAAAAATCTGAACTGTGTTTGATCTTGGTATCTTGGGAGCACCGTTAATCCAAGGATTAAAAGAAAAGTGTCAATGAATAGATTGTCGAAGGCTTTCATGGCTGGAATTACTGGACTGCTGTGAGTTTTCCAGACTGTATGGCCATTTTCCAGAAGCATTCTTTCCTGATGTTTCACCCACATAGATGCCTGCCATAGATGTGGGTGAAACATCAGGAGCGAATGCTTCTGGAACATGGCCATATAGCCCGGAAAACTCACAACAACCCAGTGAATAGATTATCTGCTTTGTATTTTACCTTTGTAGCTCAATCTTACAATACATTGCAACTAGAATAGATCTATAAAACAATGAACTATACATGGGTGCTGGATACTCATATGTGATTGACTCGTTGGCTCTACTATAACTTAATGAAATTCAAGCCTATACTACCTGATTGCATCTATAGGGAATAAATACCCTTTAACGTTTCACGAATGAAAACTCGGATGTAGCCAAGCAACACCAGAGAGGGGTCAAGGTGCCAAACGTTATTAATGAGAAAGAACAAACAAACCAGAAGAGGCTGCAGCAGTTTGCTTTTGCCTGAATTTCCTAGGAAGTACAACATTAGGAGCCCCCAGTGGCGAACGGGGCTAAACCACTGAGCTGCTAAACTTGCTGACCAAAAGGTTGGCGGTTCAAATCTGGGGAACAGGGTGAGCTCCCACTGTTAGCCCCATCTTCTGCCAACCTAGCAGTTCAAAAACAAGCAAACGTGAGTAGATCAATAGGTACTGCTTCGGCGGGAAGGTAACAGTGCTCCATACAGTCATGCTGGCCACATAACCTTGGAAGTGTCTATGGACAACACCGGCTCTTCGGCTTAGAAATAGAGATGAGCACCACCCCCTAGAGTCAGACACAACTAGACCTTTTAGAACATTATGTCCTCCTTTCCAATATCCCTTTCCGTTATCCCTGATCAGTTTGCAACAACTGGAGTAAGTTATTGAACAAGGAGAACATAGGAGAAAGAGCAAGAAACTGGACATTTTATAAGCAACTGAAACAGTGGGATGATAGATGGTTAACCAGATTCACCATATCAAATCAAGACAGCTGGTGGGTATGTTAGGGACATTTTGTTGCTTTTCTTGTGTTGGAAACAGTAACAACTGCCTTCCTCATATAAGCAGCAATGATCTAGCCCATGCATGGTCAAACTTGAGCCCTCCAGGTGTTTTGGACTCCAACTCCCACAATTCCTAACAGCCTTCCGGCTGTTAGGAATTGTGGGAGTTGGAATCCAAAACACCTGGAGGGCCAAAGCTTGCCCATGCCTGATCTATCCTTTTGACTTATTTATCTAAAATTGGTTTGGATGTTTGCTTCGGACTATGAACACTTATGAACTTGTGACTATCAGCCCCATTGCGGCTCTGGGTCTTTCCTGACTTCTAGCAAAGCAGATCCTGGTGGTCCTCACCGATCAGGGCAAGCATCAAACACTGCATTACAGGATGGGCCATTTCTTTGTCCTTACATTTGTAACCAGCCTTAAGCTTTGTTACAGCTGCACATCACAAGCTGCGAGTTATGTGATGGCTCTCCATCAGCAGCACACGAAACACTACACATTAGAGGATCCCCTGCAGGAGTTCTACTTATCATAGCTGTGATGCATAATTCACTTTGATGTGATCATAAGCTCTGATGTATAATTTATCTTGCCTCTCTTTCCTCCACCAGGTTTCTTTGTTCTCCTGACTTGGTCACTTGTGTAAATAAAAATGGCATTCTTCCTCACATTAAAACAGGATATTTTCGAGTAGAGAAAATATTTATTAAGCAGGATGGTTGACAGTGTCCCTCGAAGCAAAAGCAGAATGAGATATTGGAGCAATGCGTTGATTTTGATGGCTCTGTGCATTGCACTTACACAGCCCATGTGGATTATGTGATAATATAATATTAAAGTGCATGTTTTAGCAATTCTGATCACTGTTTCAGCCCCACACAGTAATATCTTGTCTTCAGAGCTGTATTGTATTTCCTTTTATACCAGACTAGCTGTACCCGCCCACCCGTTGCTGTGGCCCAGTCTGGATAAATGGAAAAGAAAGAAAAGAGAAAGAACCCATTTGTAATATATGTAATTTCATAATGCTTGTGGGTATACAATATTTTTTGTTGTTTCATTGTCTGTGAAATAATACTAAAATGCTGTAAACAATAATAATAATACTGGCCTTTATAATCTATATAATAACTAGCCATCCCCTGCCATATGTTGCCGTGGCCCAGTCTGTGTATATATGTTTTGTGTATGCATATATGTGTATATGTGTGTGTTTATGTATATATGTGGTTTTGTGCATGTGTTATAATGCATTTTTTGTTTTTTTGGCTTTTTAAGTCTCTTCTGACGTATTTTTCAGTGTTTTTATGAGTGATGGTCACGTGGCCTGATAGGTGTATTGTGTCCAAATGTGGTGTCAATTCATCCAGTGGTTTTTTAGTTATGTTAATCCCACAAATGAACATTACATTTTTATTTATATAGATACTGGTGTGTATTATAATGATAATAATGATACTCGTCTATATAATAATTATCAGTGTGTTTTGGGGAAACCCTTTCCTTTCCTTCCCTCTTAACTATCTCTCCCTTCCTATCATTCAATCCTTACTTCCTTCTGAGCCTCCAGTCTTCCTGGAGGCATGGGCCTGAGGTGGTGCAGGGCAAGACCAGGCAGGACATTAGGCTATGGGAGCCCGGGACTTAGGCTGGGCCTGCCTCCTTCCCTCTCTCCCCTAGGTCCATGTCCTGCCCCTCTCCCTGGCCTGGATTTCTCTACCTGCCCCACCACCTTTTCCCACTTTTCTTCTCCTGGTTGTGCTCCGGAGGGAGGCAGGCTCAAGGGGGGGGGGGGGGGAACCAGGTCACAGATCCCTATGGCAGCTCAAGCCCTGATGGGGTTGCTTCATGATGTGTTTCTTGGACATCCAGCAGATGGCACTGTTTTTGATGCCAAAGATGTTTTTACCTGTGACAGGTGTGAAATCTGTATAATAGTAGGTATGTGATCTAATAAAAACATTCACCTGTTCTTATGCTACGTTGTGTCCAAATTTCAAAGCAATCAATGACATATTTTGGGAGTTTTGAGGTCATTCACAAACAGACATTTACATTTTTATTTAGTTTTAATTTGAGTCTGGAAACTGGTTCCATATCTTAGACTATTTCCACATGAAACCACATTAGTAGACAGACAGATTGATTTGAAGTAAACCTAAGGAAAGTTATACTTTGGACTACAACTCCCAGAAACATGGTTTTTGATCATGCAGGCAGGGAGATTATGGGAAATGTAGTAGTGCCAAAATAATTAATCCAAGCTCTGTTCAAACAAAGAAGACACCAGGTTTATGGCTTTTGAGCATAAGACATCAAAATAGTTAACTATCTGGAAGAAAGATTATGTGGGAGGCAAGGTGCCAAACAAAAGGGAAAGGAGCGTTCTGTCCAGATCTGCTGGCAGCTAAACAAGGGCAGTTGTTAAAAATTCTGTCCAGCTGAGACTTGCTCATGGTTGCTGTCTTAACACTGTTTGTAAACCTAGAAAAGATAAAGCCAAGCGGCTCTGGTGCCAGAGGGGAGGAGAGGAGCTTTTGTAAATATTTCACAGGCACCTGTGGATGTGAATTCCCACTAGGCCACACAACTGGCTGAACGTTCTGACCACATTTTAGCATTATTATTACCAGGCGAGAAGAGACAATGTCTTACATAGAGGAATATCTTCCCCCTGCCAGCTTATGTGTTTCTAGTGTCCTCTCCCTCCTGTAATTTCTAAAATACTTTTGCAAGCAGGGAGTAAAATAAATGTGCAGGGACTCGAGTCTTCTTCTCCATTCTTGTTTACTACTTGACCAATATGTGTTTTACAATTTATTGAAGAGGAATTCATCCCATGGGGGAACAAACACTTTACAAACACTTTCCTATGTAAAAGCATGTGTTGATTGTTTAAGTATAAAAATGTGATCAATTCTTGAATCAAAAACCATACCAAAGTTCCCACGAAAACATGATCTCCTATTATACAGCCCAACCAAAAGAAATATTATTGGTGTTTTGGTTCTTAAAAGTGTTCCTGGATTTATTCAGGGCACTGATTCAGAATATTGCATTGAATAGACCGCATCAGCTCTAATTTCTTATGGTTATCATGATTTTCTGTGGGTGAGCAGATGGTGACTGGTATATGGCACATGTTCTGTATCTCAAAAACTAGAGCTGGTAGGGAGAAACTGGTGCCATTTTTGGAATAAGCAGGTCAAGCATACCCAGAAACAGGAATAATAGTTGAGGTATCAAAATGTGTGTTGGCCAAGGTTATTGTTGGCAAGACCACTTTCCCAAGGATCTCTTCACACAGCCCTCTGAGGCTCCGCTGGCAATCGCCAGGGAAGGGAAGGTGAGCAGCGTGATTCATAGCGCTCTCCCTCCTCCTCTCATCACATGGAGGGGACAGGAGAGGATTCTTTGGCACCCTTTCTCTCCCTCAGTAGACAGGAGAAAGGGTGGCAACGTGCGTTGCCCCACTGCCCTTTCTGCCATCACATGCAGAAAGGTAGCTCCAGCAGAGTGCGGGTAACTCTGCTGGAGCTACCCAAACTGTACTTTTCCTCCCTGTAGAAGAGAAAGTGGTTGTTAAAGCTTCTTGTCCACTTTGGGAGGAATGTGGGTGTGCCCTACGATGCGTCATGTGATGGCACATGGCATGCCCCATACTCGCCATGATTAAAAACAGCAAAATTGGGCAAAAATGCCCCATGTGAAGAGATCCTAAATCCCAACTAAAGTAAACCCATGGATTTAATGGAATGTATACAGGCTAATTCAGCAGTTAATTCAATAGCCCTCATCTTGTTGGTTTACCAATTAGACCAGCAGCAGCACTAGCTGGCTTTGTCATATCTTGGCCAGGCCAAGGAGGCATACTCTCCCTACAAACCAATACTTGGTCCTCCACCTTACTATTGATGATACTTGTTGTCAATACTTGGCTGTGGTTTTCTTGCTATTATATGCCTTCAAGACATTTCTGTCTTATGGTGACCTTAAAGTGTTCGTCGTGGGAGTTCTGTGTACCATATTTGGTTCAATTCCATCATTGGTGGAGTTCAGAATGCTCTTTGACCTTAAAGTGAACCTATCATTTGGTTTTCTTGCAGAGGTGGCCCTAGGTAATTTTCAATGGTAAGCGAACAGTATTTTGCCCTTCGCCCCCCCAAGCCAATCACTGATATATATTTTCTGTTCGTCGTGGGAGTTCTGTGTGTCATATTTGGTTCAATTCCATCATTGGTGGAGTTCAGAATGCTCTTTGATTGTAGGTGAACTATACATCCCAGTAACTACAACTCGCATATGTCAAGGTCTATTTTCCCCCAAGAGCACCTCAAGAGTGCTCCTGGGCAAAATCAACTATACTGCAAATGCTTACTTTGCGTAATGGGTTGAGCCGCCCCTGTTTTCTTGTGCAAGATTTGTTCAAAAGAGGGTTGACTTTGCCTCCTTATGAGCTTGAAAGTGACTTGTCCAAAATCAACCAGTAGGTTTCCATGGCTCAGCAGAGATTGAAACCTAATCCAATGCTCAAACCACTTCTGAGTCTGTTGCAGCACTTGTTTGACAACTGATGAAGTGGGAGTAGAGAACATGTGGTCCATTGAGGTGACTGCAAATCCCATTACCCTAGACAGGATAGCAAATAGTTGGTGAGAGACCATGAGCAATCCAGTCCAACAACATCTGGTGAGTTACACATTCACTTTTCCTGTGACGAAGGTTTTTTATCTGATGACATGTTGTAAAGCAAAATCCAGGAGCAAACCAAGAATGAGCAACTTGAAACTTCTTGGGAAATTAAATGGCACTACCAAAAAGAAACATCCACCTTGTGCGACTGTGGAGCAGAACGAACAACTCAGCATCTGTATGCATGCCCACAATGTTCTCCCTCATGCACAGAGGAAGAACTGTTAAAAGCTACAGACAATGTGGTTGGTGTTGCCCGGCTTTGGTCTAAAATTATTTAGCCGGTTTTCTATTTTATCAGTTTTATACTCATTTATTTATGCAATGCTTTTGACACGAAATAAATAAATAAAATCTGGTGACATGTACTTTAAAGCCGCAATAGCTGGCTACTTTAATGCTGTAATAAGTTGACTACGATTTAAAGATGTCATAAAGCTTTTTGCTAGGTTGGCTGCAGCACATTTTAAACTTAAATAATTGGGCCCAGCCCAATCTATATTTATTCAAAATGAAAAACATTTATTTGAAATATGTGCTTCTTCAAACAGCTCAAACTGAGTGTGTCAGGCCAGTGAACAAAAAGCTCCATGTGCTCCTCTTTTATGTTGCAAGCAATGTTACTGTATTTCATTGATTCTAAGTTACACTTTTCTCCATATAAACATCTCTAAAAATAGGGTATGTCTTCAAATTGCAGGTGTTTTCATAAATATAAATAGAGCTTTTTTATTTTGGTGGCACTGAAAGTAATGTGCATCTTTCAATTGATGGTGTCTTAGAATCGAAGAAATACGGTATTATTCCGAAACCAAATTTATTGTCCCTTTTCTGCTGGCTCTGCCAGAACCCAGCTGTGTTGCCCAGTATTGTACTTAATCGAGTTATCATGCTCTAAATATGCAGAGGTCAGCTGGCCAGAAATATGAAAGAGAACAGATGGAAGTAAATCAGCCCAGACGTGGCACATTTGGAGTGCATCGTTCTTATGACTGTATTCAGCACGACACCTCAAAATGTTTCCTGTATCAAAACCAGTAAACCACAGTCTACCATGACTTTTCCCTAAATGGTTAGTAAAACCATGATATAACACATATAAACACACCAAGGTCAGACCAGGATATGGTGGTAACACAATGAACTACTTCTGGTTTTTCATTACATCTTGAACATATAGAACTTTAACCTCTTTGTTTGCTACTCAGGAAACAGGTTGTGAATCCATGCCTGCTACTGAAAATGTTTCTAGTTTTGTTGCTCTACAATGGGGATAGTAATATTGGTCCTTCCAGATATTAATGGACTATGACTCCCACACATAGGCAGCCATGAGAAATTACTGCCCATTCTTCTGCTCTTCTTCTAAAACAGTAGTTCCCAACCTTTTTTTTTTTTACCACTTTGACCAGGGACCACTCTCCAACATTAGTACCAAAAGGGTTACAAATCAGTTTTTGGTCAACTTTAGATTTGGTTTGCTTAGCTGGGGTGCTGATTCAGAAAATTGCATAGGATAGCCCACATCAGCTCTAGTTTCTGATACAGAACCTATGCCATCCAGTAGTCGCCACCTGCACACCCACGGAAAACCATATTTAATAATCTAGAGTTGATGTGGTAGTAGTAATCTTTTGTGGTAGTCAGCCTCTCCCCTCCCCACATTCCTGTTGCCTTGGCACTATAAGAGGGTTTTGTGAGACCAGTCACTCTTGTTGCCACGTGGTTTTGAGGCAACAGCATAGTAACGGTGAGACTGTGGACCATATTTTTCTTCTTGTGGAGCACTGGTGGTCCGCAGACCACAGGTTGGGAACCACTGTTCTAAAAGAAATGTTGTTATTGGGTATAATACAAATAATCTAAAATTAACTCAATGCAGTACAAATCAATAAATGATCCATAATTCACCATGGAGGAAACACATCTCCCCAAAAAGTGCCAAAGTACAGGCATAATTTAGTAAAATACATTCTAGATTCATTTTTGTAAGCTTTCCTCATTATTATTATTATTTTGAGCATTTATATCCCGTTCTTCTCATCCCCGGACTCTGGGCGGCTTGCAATTTATTGCCAAACAATAAATTAAAATACACAGTTACAATTAAAAACAACTATAAACATTCAATTCCTCATGTCCCATTCTTTAACCATTTCTTCCCAAACCCAAAGAGATGGCCTTAAAACTGCAGCAAATAACATTTAACAAGGTTAGCCATGTTTTTCAGGTTCTTTAGATCCCCGACAAATAATCTTAATAATACAGTGCTACATTTCCATCTCCTCTCATATTTTAAAGGCCAAAAAGAGAAAGAAGCATGCCTAGCTCAAATCCCACCACCAAGAGGATTAGAGATGAATTATGCATTCCTCCCTCCCCTGTATGCATGGCTCCAATACTTTTTCACAATCAATTATTTATTGTTTCTATGTCACAGTTTCTCTTGGAACACAGTGCTTTCTCCCTATTGCAGCAATGGGAGCTCCTGGTTTCATGGTAATGTTCCACATCTTCAGAACATTCCTTTTGTCCTGCTCATTCATTATGACTTATTGCCATCTGCCGGAAAGACAAAGTCGACTTCCAGATTCCTGCAAATAAAGTCACAGAATCCAAAGAGTAAACAGAATGAATGCATATCTTTTTTCCCCCCTTTCCCCTGTTACCCAGGTTTCAAAATATAAATATTATATACTGGACAGCATGGCTTCCAAGGATATCTCTCTCTTGGATTCCACTTTTGTGAGTAGCTGTTCACAAATCAACAAGTCATGTAACTGGAATCCAACAAAAAGGTGTACACAGACAGACACACATACACATACACACACATTGACAAGACAGAGTTGGCAGCTGACTTTATCTGCTGTTTCAGTTGAAGAATATGTATGTCCCACGGGGCTACGAGTGACTCACATAAAAACACCCATATCGCCAGAATGACGGAGTCACCGCTTGGCTTTTCATCACAGCATGTTACAATTTAATTGGACTGGAAGGCAGAAAAATCTTCTCTTTCAAAGACCTTTTAGTGAAATTATGTCCTTTTATATATAGAATTTTCACTCTTACCTAAACTGAAGCCAGCAAAACAGAACTGGCCCAAATAATACGTGTAATAGAAAGGCAACAAGCAGTGCAGGAAGTTCCGTTCTCAGCATCTCAACTAATAACAACGGATCACTTTACCAACAACCTAAAAAGTAATGGGATTGAATGACTTTAAAAAAGTAACTTTCCAAGTTCTGAGATTAGAATACAGCCTAGTCTTCTGAGAATGCTATAAAACAGTATTTCTCAACCTGGGGGTCAGGACCCCTGGGGGGGGTCATGAGGGGGTTTCAAAAGGGTCATCAAAGACCACCAGAAAACATATATTTCTGATGGTCTTAGGAACCCCTTTGGCAAAGAAGGCTGAAGATCTCTCCACCTGTCCTTCTCTTCCTTTTTGGAAACAGACAGCGAATCCTCCTACCAAAAGCCCTCCTCCACTGTGATTGGCTGGCCTCTCGGCCAAGGAGAAGGATGTTTCTGAGACTCCAAGTGGGGAGAGGAGAGAAGGCATGCTTGGCGCATAGCAGCGTGGTGTGCATGTGCGGGCGAGGGAGAGCGTGAGAGGTGGGAGGGAGGTTCACATCAGCAAGTCCCTTCAAGGCATGGGGACTCTATGTGGGAAGTTTAGCCCAATTCTATCTTCGGTGGGGTTCAGAATTCTTTTTGATTGTAGGTGAACTATAAATCCCAGCAACTACAACTCCCAATTTTCAAGGTCTATTTTTCCCAAACTCCACCAGTGTTCGCATTTGGGCATATTGAGTATTTGTGTCAAGTTTAGTCCAGATCCATCATTGTTTGAGTCCACGGTGCTCTCTAGATGTTGGTGAACTACAACTCCAAAACTCAAGGTCAATGCCCACCAAACCCATTTTCTGTTGGTCATGGGAGTTCTGTGTGCCAAGTTTGATTCAGTTCAATCCAATCAATAGTGGAGTTCAGAATGCTCTTTGATTGTAGGTCAACTATAAATCCCAACAACTACAACTCCCAAATGACAAAATCAACCCCGCCCCCCCACCCCACCAGTATTCAAATTTGGGTGTATCGGATATTTGTGCCAAATTTGGTCCAGTGAATGAAAATACATCCTGCATATCAAATAGTTACATTATGACCCACAACAGTAGCAAAAATACAGTTATGAAGTAGCAACAAAAATAATTTTATGGTTGGGAGTCACCACCACATGACAAACTGTATTAAGGTTAAAAAACACTGCTATAAAAGCACAGCCAGACCCCAAAGAAAAGGGAATTAAATGAGCAATGGAGGTGATGGAGGTGACTCTGAAAATACTGGGAATATATCCCAGAGCAAAGGATCTGGATAATCCTTATGGAAAATTATAAAACTGCATAAGCTCTGGCCCAGGTTTTGTTTTTCAGGTCATGATCTCGTATTCAGTAAAGGTCTCCAAGGCAGAACTTGGATATGAAAGCACTGTGCCAGATAAGTTGGCACAAGGGGAATGCAGCTGAAAACATTTGCTTTAGGCATCTGGACATTTCATTCAGCAGCAATGCTGACAGTGCATTAAAACGCTGAATTGAAGAGATCAATGATATTCAAAAACTAGTCCTATAGATACATATCAGGGGAAGTGTGTCATTTTCTTTCAAAATGTGTAGCACTTTCTACCAAACTTAAGAGATTTAAATGAGAATGGATTTTAGGCTTGCTTTTTTCTTTGAACACTCTTTAATTTCAGCTCCACAGTCTGCAAAGCAAAGCAAAGCTAGAGGACAAATGGCTCTTTCAACGGGCTGTTTTCCCAGACTATTTTTTCCCTGAACATCTGCTGTCATTATCTGGCACTTATGTGTAAAACTTCTTGGAATTTCACGATTAATGTTTAATCCCCATGAGAAACTGTGGGGATCAAATGGTGTTTATTAAGAGAAATGATACTCTTTCTGTCATAGGAACACCTCCTTCCAATGGTTGTGTTTTGGTGCATTGGGAAAACAGTCAGTGGGTGTAGCTGAATTACATTATGCTAGTCCTTTACTGTTTTGGAACAGAACAGGACACACACCCTTGTGATATTCCTAATTGCAATAGCATTCACCATTAGCCCATGTCAGCTACAGGGAAAGGGTACAATCAAACTAGGGGTTATGATGAAATATACCGTAATTGTCTGGAAGTCTCCCAGTAAGTTTAAAATGTGCTTTTCCTGGGGCTGCTACAAAACTGTCAGGAAGTTATAAGAGAGTGGATGCTCTCTAGAAAATTTAAGAAGGTGGGAAGAATAAAGATTTATATACTTACTTACTTACTTACTTACTTAGGTGATCCTTCGTTGTCTGAGAATGATGGTCCTCCAAGTGTAGTGTCTTGGTTGTGGGTCCATAAGTATTCTTGCAAAATATTGTTGTTTATTCGTTTAGTCATTTCCGACTCTTTGTGACTTCATGGACCAGCCCACGCCAGCGCTCCCTGTTGGCCGTGGCCACTCCCAGCTCCTTCAAAGTCAAGCCAGTCACTACAAGGATGACATCCACCCACTTTGCCCTTGGTCGGCCCCTCTTCCTTTTTTCCTTCCATTTTTCCCAGCATCATTCTCTTCTCCAAGCTTTCCTGCCTTCTCATTATGTGGTCAAAGTAATTCAACTTTGTCTCTAATATCCTTCCCTCCAGTGAGTAGCAGGGCTTTCTTTCCTGGAGTATGGACTGGTTTGATCTTGTAGTCCAAAGCACTCTCAGAATTTTCCTCCAACACCACAGTTCAAAAGCATCTATCTTCCTTCACTCAGTCTTCCTTATGGTCCAGCTCTCACATCCATAGGTTACTATTAGGAATACCATTGCTTTAACTATGCAGATCTTCATTGCTAGTGTGATGTTTCTACTCTTAACTATTTTATCAAGATTGAAAAGTTTATTCTGTGTTAAAGGAGTTTCTGAGGGGCTGCACTTCCCCAATATTCTGGTTTTGGCCATTCCACATGACTTCTTGTGCCCTTGGAGGATGCAAATAACCACTTCTATACCCATCTCCAACATGACAGATCCTTAAGAGTTTTCTTCTGAAACCAGAAGAAACCAGATTGTCACTTCTGGATTTTGGGGGATGAAATGCTTTTAACATAAAAAAAAGATCAGGCCTTGAGCTCAAAAATATAACCAAGCCATCTCCCTGGCCCAGTTACTGTTGTAGGACAATCCCTTGCTCTAGTCACCATGCTATCTATAAACACATCCTTTCAGGCATAGGGACTATATATAGAAGTGAGTCCCTAAGATACCTATGAACCTTGGCTTAGAACTAATTCCAAGGCTCTTTGATGATTTAAGCGAGGAACATACAGGGATTTGCCAACACTGGAGTAGCATCTGTCAGGTGTGGGAGATGGGTTTTGTGATATACACTGAGGAGAATAAAGGCACGGGGATTTGAGAGGCAGGTTTTGTGATCTATGCAGGCCAGCAGAAATGCAAATTACATTTTGGATCAATCTCAAGTCATGTTGAGATTGATACATAGTCTTGAAAATGGCATTCTTTTCTATATGACCAAATAGTAAAAAATGCTATGATATACACAGTTCACATAACAAAATGGCACATGCTAGCAAATGATATATGAAATTGTTGTATTTAAGAGACAAGGTTTAAGAGAGACAATAACAAATCCAGTGGAGAAGCAGATCAGCCTTCTATAAACACGTGACCAAAGAAAATTGGCTAACAAATGTACCCAATTGCATCATGGTCCTTGTAGTAACATCTGTGCTCATTTTGGAGTATGGTGCTCACTTGAGTTCAGACCGAAGTTCAAAGCCCACCATGATAAAATATGTCTGGGAAAGCAGACCATTTAAACTACACAATCAAACAAAAACTATTGACAGAGTTCAATCTCTTCAGTCCTATTCTGGGTAATATGCATTCTGGAAAGCAATGCCAGAAGGTTTCTCCAAGCCCATGAGGAGGATGGGGTGGTAGAAAAATAATGAGGCTCATATGCATGCCTTTAAGGGGGATTCATATATTCATACTAGCAATGAAAATCCCTGGAAATGGCTGATTGGAAAGATCTCTCATTATTTTGAGAAGAAAAAACACCCAGGGCTCATTAGATAACTTTCTTGTGATCTTGAGGACAGAAGGCATGGCAATGAGATAAGTGCTTGAGGAGTTAAGTCAGAGGCAAAAAAACAAAACTCTGACACATACAACTCCAAAACACCAGAGAACTAAAATATGACTGTTGCTATAGCTTCTTACAAAATCTACTAGGAATAGAGCATCCATTACATCAGAAAGAATAAATAATATGTTTGCACGTTAATAAGGAGCACGTTAAAAGGGAATTAAAATGTAATGTGTTTCTCACTATGTTGACACATCTGGTTTCCTGGGGTTTGCTCATGTTTTGAAGATCAAAGCTGCCCTATAACCAAGAATGATCAGGGAATGCTAGCGTTTATATCCGCGTTTTTCAACCTGGGGGTCACAAGACGGTGTCAGAGGGGTCACCAAAGACCATCAGAAACACATTTTCTGTTGGACATGGGGGTTGTTTGGAAAGTTTGGTCCAATTCTTTTATTGGTGGGTTTCAGAATGTTCTTTAATTGTAGGTGAACTATAAATCCCAACAAATACAACTCCCAAATGTCAAGGTCTATTTCCCACCAAACTCCAACCGTGCTGACATTTGGGCATTTTGAATATTTGTGCCAAGTTTGGTCCAGATCCATCATTGTTTAAGTCCACAGTGCTCTCTGGGTGTAGGTGAACTACAACTCCAAAACTCAAGATCAGTGCCCACCAAACCTTTCCAGAATTTTCTGTTGGCTATGGGAGTTCTGTGTGCCAAGTTCAATTCCATCGTTGGTGCAGTTCAGAATACTTTTGATTGTAGGTTAACTATAAATCCCAGCAACAACAATTCCCAAATGACAAAATCAATCTTCCCCAACGACACCAGTATTCAAATTTGGGTGTATTGGGTATTCTGCCAAATTTGTTCCAGTGAATGAAAATACATTCTACATATCAGATATTTATATTACGATTCATAACAGTAGCAAAATTACAGTTATGAAGTAGCAACGAAAAAAATATGGTTGGGGGTGGCCGCAACATGAGAAACTGTATTAAGGGGTCATGGCATTGGGAAGATTGAGGACCAATGATTTATATGATTCAGGTCTATATGAAAATCCTGCTATGGCTGCTAAGTGGAAAGGAGATCAATATGCCGCCTCTTTCCAGGAGCATCACAGTACAAGTAGCTTGTGGCTATATGTGTGAGTACCAGCAGCGCCCTGGAACATTTCCTTCAGTTACACCCATAATAATCCGGCCTTGCTCTTGAGTTTGAGGAGGTGGTTGATTACATTTCACTTCTCATTCCATGTTCTCCATACAAGAAAAACAAGGAAACGAAAAACAACAAAGCTAGCTGCACACCCAGGATCCAGTGGGAGGGAGACAAAGCAAATGTTTCTAACTCATGCAGAAAAAAGCCTAGGGAAATGCAGAAAGGATCACAAAGTAGTCACTCTTGGCCATTTCTTACAATGAGAAAGACACCAGGGTGATCTCGGTGGTGGCCTTTGGGTAGATTTACTCCTGATATCATCTGGGAAATGTCCCAGAGGGCAACCTCACCTTTGTATCAAATTTAGATCTCCAATCTCATGTTCTCCAGAAGTTTACAACTACAGCTCCCACCAGGGGTGGTGGGAACATTATTCAAACTGAATAGGGATGATGAAAGTTGGGGCCCTACAACATCTGGAGGACATCATGCTAGAAAAATCTTCAAGAGCATACAGAATTTCAGGGAAAAGAGAGAGATGTAGATGGACAACAAGGTGAATAAATGTTAGGGACTCCTGTCAAAACAGCACGAGAAATTGGAAGAACCACTTCCCTTCCATTTTGTATGCAAAAGTAGCCCAATGGACAGCTTTGGCAATGGGTGGTGTTTTCCATCACGTCTAAAGGGATGTCAGACTTTCAGGCTGATGGAATTTACTTTGTGTTTCGGGAGAACCCCAAGAACGAACGACTACAATCTAGTACAAAAGGTGCACATTTTGAGTAAAATGAGCCTATGGGCACCAGAGCTGAACGGAGCTCACAGATTTTTCACAGAACATCCCACTTCCTCTCACTTTTATAATGTCAGGAGAGGGGTCAAAGAAGAGATCTTGTTACCACTGTTGAGTGACTAGGAATATGCTTCTCTGATACAGTTCCTCATGTTGTGGTGACTCCCAACCATAAAAAAAATTTCGTTGCTACTTCATAACTGCATTTTTGACGGTTATGCATTGTAATGTAAATATCTGATATGCAGGATGTATTTTCATTCACTGGAACAAATTTGGCACAAATACCCAATACGTCCAAATTTGAATACTGGTGCAGTTGGGGAAGATTGATTTTGTCATTTGTGAGCTGTAGTTGATGGGATTTATAGTTAACCTACAATCTAAGAGCATTCTGAACTCCACCAATGATGGAATTGAACTAAGCTAGGCACACAGAACTCCCATGACCAACAGAAAATACTGGAAGGGTTTGGTGGGCATTGACCTTGAGTTTTGGAGTTGTAGTTCACCTACATCCAGAGAGCACTGTGGACTCAAACAGTGATGGATCTGGACCAAACTTGGCATGGATACTCAATATGCCCAAATGTGAACACTAGTGGAGTTTAGGGAAAATAGACCTTGACATTTAGGAGTTGTAGTTGTTGGGATTTATAGTTCACATACAATCAAAGAGCTTTCTGAACCCCACCAACGATAGAATTGAGCCAAACTTCCCACACAGAACCCCCATAACCAGCAGAAAATACTATGTTTACTGATGGTATTTGGTGACCCCACTGACACCACCTTGTGACCCCCCCCCCCCAGGGGTCCCCAGGTTTAAAAACACTGATTTAAAACATTTAAACCATCATCACCACTGTTAAGCCATGCTATTCATAATCCTAATCCAGGCTGTTCCAATAGTCCTTGCAGAAAATTTTGTATCTGTGTATTGCATAGGTTCTCCAAAGGCTTGATCAAAGAGCCACGTTTTCACTCTTTTACAGAAGGTCAGGGGGGAGGGGGCTGATCTAATATCCTTGGGGATGGAATTCCACAGTTGTGAGGCCACCACTGAAAAGGCCTATCGCTTCTCCCTGCCAGTTGCACCTGCAAAGAAGATGGGACTGAAAGCAGGGCCTCCCCAGATGATCTTAAACTTCGAGATGGTTCATAGCGGGAGATACGTTCGGAGAGGTAAGCTGCGCCAAAACCATTTAGGGCTTTATAGGCTTTGAATTGCGCATGGAGGATTTCAGGAGTAGTTCCACTTCCCATCTACATCACAAACATTTCAATGCAAACCAGTTATAATCCTCTGAAAATTAGGCTGCCAATGAAATTATTGACTGACATTTGCTATATGCAATCTAGCAATGCTCTCTAGGTTGACTATTGCTTGCAGGTATTTCCAGATGGCAAGATATGTGGAGTTTTTAAACAAAGTATATTTTTACTGAGGTAGCTCAGTTATTGTTTCTAACATATTGGAATTACAACGATTGCCTCATAATATTAATATATAGTAATACATTAATATAATACTATTACTATATTGCATTACTATATATGACATTCATATATAGTAATACAAAATAATGTATTGTCTTAGTGTTCTGTTTTAAATAATCCTTTAATCTGTCAATCAGCTAAAGACCTCATCACAGAAGTCCACATCAGGTTCATTCTTCATATAATGGACAGGAAGTTGCATGTATTGACAGACTATACTAAATGCTGTCTTAAATTGTTAGAGGAAATAAACATCCACAGATCAATTTATCTCTACCAGGCAGAACACTTCTTCAACAAGCTAAGGAATTTCTCTGCCTCAAACCAAATTTGAATTTATTAATCCTAAACAGAGTAAGTCTGAATCAACAGGAAAATGTTAATTTAACGGTTATGCTAGCCGATAGGCTGTTAGGAATTGTGGGAGTTGGAGTCCAAAACACCTGGAGGGCTCAAGTTAGCTCATGCCTGGGCTAGTCTCATTGACTGTACAGCTATACTCTAGACAGCAAAATGCATTGCCTAGGAAAAGGCATGAGTATTATCTAGAGTGGCGTTTCTCAACCTGGGGGTCGGGACCTCTGGTGGGGCCGCGATGGAGTGTCAAAGGGTTCACCAAAGACAGTTATGAAATAGCAACTAAAATAATCTTATGGTTGGGGGTCACCACAACATGAGGAACTGTATTAAGGGGTTGCAGCATTAAGTAGGTTGGAAAACACTGATTTAGTATTTCCAATAAAGTATTATCTCAGTATGCCCCCAGAAAACCCTTTGGGTACTTTCTTTCTATATAAGATCATTCACTTTCTGTTAGATTTCAGACATGTAAAGACATTGAAGGAAGATCACAAGTGAGATAGAGATTTTGGAAAGTGATTTTGTTGTTGTTTATTTATTCAGTTGCTTCTGACTTTTTGTGACCTCATGGACCAGCCCACGCCAGAGCTCCCTGTTGGCCGTCACCACCCCCAGCTCCTTCAAGGTCAAGCCAGTCATTTCAAGGATGCCATCCATCCATCTTGCCCTTGGTCCACCCCTCTTCCTTTTTCCTTCCACTTTCCCCAGCATCATTGTCTTCTCTAAGATTTCCTGTCTTCTCAGTATGTGGCCAAAGTACTTCATCTTGGCCTCTAATATCCTTCCCTCCAGTGAGCAATTGGGCTTTATTTCCTGAAGTATGAACTGGTTTGATCTTCTTGCGCTCCAAGGCACTCTCAGAACTTTCCTCTAACCCCACAGTTCAAAAGCATCTTATCTTCCTTTGCTTAGCCTACCCTATGGTCCAGCTCTCACATCCATAGGTGAGTATGGGGAATACCATTGCTTTAACTGTGTAGATCTTCATTGCCAGTGTGATGTCCCTACTCTTCACTATTTTATCAAGATTGGTCATTGCTCTCCTCCCAAGGAGTAAATGTCTTCTGATTTCCTGGATGCAGTCTGCAAATTGAAAAACCACGAGGCAGTCATTTTGCTTGACTTTCCCAAACATTTTTTTTATTAAATATTGCAACAGAAATGCTGTTCATTCACTTCTCTATTCTTTTCCTCTTGCCTCTAGATCAGTGTTTCTCAACCTTCCTATTGCCGCGACCTCTTAATACAGTTCCTCATGTGGTGGTGACCCCCAACCATAAAATCATTTTCATTGCTATTTCACAATTGTAATTTTGCTACTGTTCTGAATCATAATGTAAATATCTGATACGCAGGATGTATTTTAATTCACAGGGATGAAATTTGGCACAAATACATAATACACCCAAATTTGAATACTGGTGGGGTTGCAGGGGGGTTGGGTTGATTTTGTCATTTGGGGGTTGTAGTTGCTGGGATTTATAGTTAACCTAAATCAAAGAGCATTCTGAACTCCACCAACGATGGAACTGAACCAAGCTTGGCACACAGAACTCCCATGACCAACAGAAAATACTGGAAGGGTTTGGTGGGCTTTGTTGGGTGAGTTGTAGTTCACCTACATCCAGAGAGCACTGTGGACTCAAACAATGATAGATCTGGACCAAACTTGGCAAGAATAATCAAATGCGAACACTGGTGGAGTTTAGGGAAAATAGACCTTGACATTTGGGAGTTGTAGTTGGTGGGATTTATAGTTCACCTACAATCAAAGAGCATTCTGAACCCCACCAACGATAGAATTGGGCCAAGCTTCCTACACAGAGCCCCCATGACCAACAGAAAATACTGTGCTTTCTGATGGTCTTTGGCAACCCCTCTGGCACCCTGTTGTGACCTTTCCCAGGGGTCCCGACCCCCAAGTTGAGAAACACTGACCTAAATGGAAGATGTTAAGGGAGCTTACACATAAAATATCAAAGCTTGCTGAAACAAGAAATAAATAAAAAGAGAACATTAGCAACAAATACAGGGCTTGGTAACACAAAACATGATACGAGCAGAAAGTACAAAAAGAACAAACATGGTGCAACCAATTTACATAACTCGAGATGCAATCCAACTGTTAGTCCCCGCTGAAAGAAACACATTAAATGAGTGAAATTTACATAAATGTCAACTTCTCAAATCCCCATCAGTTTAGTGGATCTAATGTAGGTTGGAGTAACAATTAGATTTAGGACACATTCCTTATATGAGATTGTAGCTCTTGGGGAAAATATTCCAAAGAGATATTCCACCAGACTACAAATTTCTACCATTGTAGTAACTTAAAACTGACTTGAGCATTTGTGACGGGTTCAAAACCAGTCCTTCAGCCCAACCTGTTTGAGGTCTCTGTATTACGTCGCTGGGGATCAGGAGAGTATTCATTCCTATGAATCACAGCCAGGCTATTCTTCCTGATTCCAACACCACATGCTTCTCTTTGACTCTGCCAATTCGTGAAAATTATTGCATCAGTTAATTGCAAGTAAAATTACTTCCTTTTGCCTTTGTTCCTGTTAAAGCTACTGAGCAGTTGTGTCACAAGCAAGAAGGCATTACACAGCAAGATCTACAAAGATGCCTGCCTTGAGGTATACATATCCTGTTATTATGAAAACAGTGCTGAACTATACCAATGTTCTTGCTTCTTTGGGAACCACATTGGTTGCTTAGAGATGATACCTTAAAAATATCCTAATTGGAGGCCCTTGGGCATGTCACACCCAAGGACGGCACAAAGGAAGGCAACAAAACCTTTCCCTGGAATAAACTTTGCCAAGAAAAGTCAGATAGGTTTGCCTTAGTGTCACCATGGGGACATGAGAGAAGCCTCCCTGCAGGATTCCAACACATCTGGGCATCTCCTGGGAAACATCTTTGTAGACAGCTGATTCTCTCACACCAGAAGCGACTTGCAGAATCCCACTGGAGCATTGGAGCACACCCAAATACCTGCTGGGAGTTACCCTGGACCGTGCTCTGACCTACAAGAAGCACTGCTTGAATATCAAGCAAAAAGTGGGTGCTAGAAACACTATCATACAAAAACTGACAGGCACAACCTGGGGATCACAACCAGACACAGGGAAGACATCTGTCCTTGCACTTTGCTACTCTGCTGCTGAGTATGCATGCCCATTGTGAAACACATCTCGCCATGCTAAAACAGTGGATGTGGCTATTAATGAGACATGCTGCATTATCACAGGTTGTCTATGCCCTGCACCACTGGGGAAATTATACTGCTTAGCCGGTATTGTACCACCTGACATCCGCCGGGAAGTAGCAGTCAATAATGAAAGGACCAAGGCAATGACATCTCTGGCCCATCCTCTTTTCGGATATCAACCAACACGCCAATGCCTTAAATCAAGAAATAGTTTTCTAAGATCTACAGAGATACTCACAAGAAGATCTCAGCAAGTGAGAGTCCAAAAGTGGCAGGCTAAAACCCAGAACTTCAAGCCATGGCCGATACCAAATGAGAGACTCCCTCTCCTGGGCACACAGAAGACTGGGCGACTTGTAAGACTCTGAACAGACTGTGCTCTGGCACCACAAGATGCAGAGCCAACCTTAAGAAATGGGGCCACATAGTGGAGTCCATGACATGCGAGTGTGGAGATCACAGATCACCTATTACAATGCAACCTGAGCCCTGCCACATGCACAATGGAGGACCTCCTTATAGTCACACCAGAGGCACTCCAAGTGGTCAGCTACTGGTCAAAGGATATTGAATATAATGCCAAGTTTTTAAAATACATTACAGCTGGTTCGCTTCTGATATCATAAATAAATAAAGTTTCATCATAAGCTGGAAACAACTTGGAAGCACACTGCCACCACAATTCAATACTTCTTGGTGTCGGCATCAACACAAAGGACACATCTTGAATCAAATGTGATTGCTTGCTGTTGAGTCAGTGGAATTTTTTGAACTAGTCTTGCAGTGGGTAGGATGCTATGACTGTTGAATCTTTTCTTTGGAAACGCCATTGTAATCCACTGTGTTGTACAACAGACTTTTGGCACATTAGCCCTCCTACTCGCTTCCCTTGTGTGTTGTTTGCATCAGCTTCTAGTTTTGGAAGTAAACCCACATGTCCTAACTTTTACATATTAACTAGCATAGGAAGAGAAAGTCTTAAGTGTTAGGTAGTGATAATACTATAACAGCAACAACTTTATTTTTGTACCCCGCCTCCAACAACAACAACAACAATAACTTTATTTTTGTACCCTGCCTCCATCTCCCCGAAGGGACTCAGGGCAGCTTACATGGGGACAAGCCCGATTAACAAGGTTAAAATATAGCACATGAAAATATCTAACTAACAAGATAATAACAGAAACAGAAGACCTCACAACTTCTGAGGATGCCTGCCACAGATGATGATGAAATGTCAGGAGAGAATGCTTCTAAAACAGGGCCATACAGCCCGAAAAACCTACAACAAGCCAGTGATTCTAGCCATGAAAGCCTTCAATACTACATAGAAACAGAAAAAATACAACATTATAACAAAATATAAACAGAAAACATCAAACCAATAACCAATTATCTCTACGATCATAATCCGTTTTTGGGCACAAGTAGGCAGACTGATGCACAAACAATTGTGAGGATAGGGCTGATGGGTATAGTGCCTAGGTCCTATGGCAGCAATAGAGATAGAGCCTTATAACTATGGGTATGGAACAATATTATGGGTACAGAACAATATGGGTACAGAACCAAGATTATGGCAAGAAGAATGATTGACAACTGGAAAATAGAGGGAGAAAATGTGGAGGCCGTGACAGACTTTGTATTTCTAGGTGCAAAGATTACTGCAGATACAGACTGTAGCCAGGAAATCAGAAGACGCTTACTTCTTGGGAGGAGAGCAATGTCCAGTCTCGATAAAATAATAAAGAGTAGAGACATCACACTTGCAACAAAGATCCACCTAGTCAAAGCCATGGTATTCCCTATAGTAACCTACGGATGTGAGAGCTGGACCTTAGGGAAGGCTGAGCAAAGGAAGATCGATGCTTTTGAGCTGTGGTGTTGGAGGAAAGTGCTGAGAGTGCCTTGGACTAAGAGAAGATCCAACCAGTCCATCCTCCAGGAAATGAAGCCCGGCTGCTCACTGGAGGGAAGGATACTAGAGACAAAGTTGAAGTATTTTGGCCACATCATGAGGAGACAGCAAAGCCTAGAGAAGACAATTATGCTGGGGAAAGTGGAAGGTAAAAGGAAGAGGGGCTGACCAAGGGCAAGATGGATGGATGGCATCCTTCAAGTGACTGGACTGACCTTGAAGGAGCTGGGGGTGGTGACGGCCGACAGGGAGCTCTGGCGTGGGCTGGTCCATGAGGTCATGAAGAGTCGGAGACGACTGAACGAATGAACAACAAACAGAACAATAGTAAAGTGTGAGGACAAGATTTTGGGTCCTCGTGGGGCCAAGGTAATCAATTCAAGCTAATCATACTAATCAAACTAAGTCAGTATGTTGCAGCTGATAAGTGTTCAGCTTGGATACAGGAAACATAACTTCACATTTAAGCACAAGCTTCCTTAAATAGAATGCTCCCTAGTTTAGATGTCTTGAAAGCAACATCTATTTTGGAAGCGGATATGTACTCCACCTACACAGTAGTTCAATGACACATAGGTGACTGTAAATCACACGCGTCTTGTAATGTGTGCTGTGGTCGCCAAAGGAAAAACAGATCTTAACATGTAAGAAAGGCAATTGCTTTTCCAGCTCTTGATATGACTAATAACCTTGCCCCAAGGAAATGAAAGCAATCAAGCCCATGTGATAGAGAAGCACCTCAATCGTGCAAACTCACACAAGCAAGTTGACAGTAGTCCTCTAATTCTATAGGAGCTGTGGTGGAGGAATGGGTTAAACACTTGTGGCAGCTGAACTGCTGACCTGAAGGTCGGTAGTTCAAATCTGCATGCCGGGGTGAGCTCCCATCTGTCAGCCCCAGCTTCCATGCAGGGACATGAGAGAAGCCTCCCACAGGATGGTAACACATCCAGGTGTCCTCTGGGCAACGTCCTTGCAGACAGCTGATTCTCTCACGCCAGAAGCAACTTGCAGTATATTCTCAATTCACCTCTGACTTGATTTTTTTTTAAAAAAAACCTAATTCTATTGGACTACAATGCCCACCATCCCCAGACAACATGGAAGCTCCCAATCAACACTTTTCTAAAGCTACTAGGTTGTGTAAAGCTAACTTACATTATAAAGCATAACGTGACACCAATAAGTGTGGCATCACAACTACATTCCCCTTTGCTATTTCCTACCAGATTTGCAGGGAAAACATCCTCTTACAAATGGTTCTTTCCATGTTGGATGAAGAGGTGAAGGAAAAAGAGCGCCAGAATATGTTTTCGTGCACATCCACGTGGATATGTGGATATCCTTGGAGGCACATAATATGTGGTTCTTAAGACTCATAGCACTGCTATTTGGCCATGTTTGGTGTTTAAAAATATAGGATTGTGGCATGACTCAGAAGAAAGAGGTGGTTCGAGAGACCTTCCTAACTTAGATATTATTTGGTGGGAAACACAGGGTATCTACAATTCCCTAAATTCTATACTTAAGGTTTCCATGTTGTTTCCGTCTCTACTCTAGTGACTTTCCCATTGGCACATAGACCCCTTTATCCAGGCACCTAGTATTCAGTCTGCAAGAACTGTGCCATTTTCAGATTTAAAGGTGGCTATTTCGTTCATTTCACACAGACACACCGGCATAGACCACTGAGCTGCATGTTATTCCTGGTAGTCCAAAGTATAGTTGTAGTCATTTAAAACAAAAGATTGTTATTACAAGAACAATAATTAAAACAGATGCTCCATGGACCTGCTCATTCAGAGCTGCAATAAAATTTTCTAGCCCATCTCTGGGATGATTGTCGCCTGCAATACATCCTAATTCAGAATTTAACCATCCCTGCCTGACTTAAATCACTGAACCTCTACTCCTCCTTGTGGCCATGTTGTATTCTTTTTCTTTTACAACGCTTGGAGTAGTTGGATTGCTGTGGGTTTTCTGGACTGTATGGCCAGGGTGGGAAAAAGAACTTTTGTCTGTTTGAGACAGGTGTGAATGTTGCAATTGGCGACTTTGATTAGAATTTAATAGCCTTGCAGCTTCGAGGTCTGGCTACTTACTGCCTGGGAGAAGTCTTTGTTGGGAGGTGATTAGCTAGCCATGATTGTTTCTTGTCTGTTTCCCCCTACCAGTATTAGAAAACCCTATAATCAGAACAGTAAATAAAGATCAAGAGTAAAAAAAAATGAAATTCCAGACAAGAATGCCCGTTTTTGATTAAAAAATATTTACTTGCTTGTACTCCCTCTATTTTACCAATTTTATATTTATTTATGATAAAAAATAAAATTATTTTACTGTAGCAAATGAATTAATGTACATAGCAATCTTATATATCCGCTTTTCATTGAATGCAGTGAGGCTTACTTCTGGCCAGACTGGATTGTTAAATTTCAATGCATCCCTGTAGGATTTAAGAGTAGTCTGTAAAGTAGTTGAAATACAATAGTGGGCCAAAGTCCTTTTCAAAAACAGTAGCAATGAAAGATGATGCTGAGCATCTACCACTATTAGCATTTTAACTTTTTTTCCTGTCAGGGGTGACTTGAGAAACTGCAAGTCGCTTTTGGTGTGAGAAAATTGGCTATCTGCAAGGACGTTGCCCAGGGGACACCCAGATGTTTTGATGTTTTACCGTCCTTGTGGGAGGCTTCTCTCATGTCACCGCATGGGGAGGTGGAGCTGACACTCTTCCCAGATTCGAACCTCCGACCTGTTGGTCTTCAGTCCTAGCATTTAAACTTGGAGACACGTAAAAATAAAAATAAACCACAGTTGATCTTGCAAATTCATATATGTTCCATTGGATACCAATTAGCATTGCACATGCTGGTTGGGATGGATCAGTAATCATGGAATCGTTAATCCTTAATGGTGTGAATTTTTGCAGATTCCAAAAACCATTGCTAAACAGATGCTGTTCTGCAAAAGTCTCTGTAGAAACCATATATTCTTTATGTCATCTGGTGATAAAAGCAAAAAATCATGTTTACAAGCCTTAAGGTGCTGTTTAAAACAGAAAAGAAATGAATGTTATATTTCCTTTTCTGCCTCTCCTCCCAAGTGGGCATGATTTGGTTTTGATCTTTATTCCTTGCAACTCTTTCCGAGCTCTTCTTGTCCCCTGGAGGAACAATGTGTGCCTTGTTTCCATTCAGCGACCTGACGCAAAGATTAACACGCTTGAATGACTGTTTCACTGGCACACAATTGTGCTCATTCCCCTCAACGGGCGATGCTCCCCGGGAAGACAGAGAAGGCAACAGGACTGGCCTTCAGCTGCCATGATAAACAGCCATCGCTTTGGATATTACTCCCCATATAGACACACACCCCATCCACAAAAGATCTGAAACTGAAATGTAGAACAGACATTGCTTTTAGAAATATAGTGGACATTGGAGAAATAGGTTGAACTTCCCATGCACAGTGATGTCCTTACACAAATTTATACAGGATCATATAAAACCCATTACCATTTGTATGTAATACCATCCATCCATCTTGACCTTGGACGGCCCCTCTTCTTTTTTCCTTCCATTTCCCCCAGCATCATTGTCTTCTCCAAGCTTTCCTGTCTTCTCATTATGTGGCCAAAGTACTTCATTTTTGCCTCTAATATCCTTACACAAATTAGGAGTTTATACGGGATCATCTAAAACCCATTACCATTTGCTTGTAACATTTACAAAGTGTAGGTCACTGTGGCTTCCCATCAGCCCCCATTATGGATCATGCTACCAAGGACTGATACTTTTGTTGTGTATTCATTTAGTTGCTTCTGACTCTCCATGACCTCATGGACCAGCCCACGCCAGAGTTCCCTGTTGACTGTGGTCACCCCCAGCTCCTTCAGGATCAAGCCAGTCACTTCAAGGATACCATCCATCCATCTTGCCCTTGGTCAGCCCCTCTTCCTTTTTCCCGAGCATCACTGTCTTCTCCAAGCTTTCCTGTCTTCTCATTATGTGGCCAAAGTACTTCATCTTTACTTCTAATAGCCTTCCCTCCAGTGAGCAGCCGGGAATTATTTCCTGGAGTATGGACTGGTTTGATCTTCTTGTGGTCCAAGGCACTCTCAGAATTTTCCTCCAGCACCACAGTTCAAAAGCGTCTATCTTCCTTCGCTCAGCTTAGGCTTTGGTCATCTATTCCCACCTATTCATGTTATGGATGGAGCCCCTGGTGGCGCAATGGGTTAAATCCTAGTGCCGGACTGAAGACCAATAGGTCACAGGTTCAAATCCAGGGAGAGCGTGGATGAGCTCCCTATGTCAGCTCCAGCTCCCCATGCGGGGACATGACAGAAGCCTCCCACAAGGATGTTTAAACATCAAAACATCCAGTTGTCCCCTGGACAACGTCCTTGCAGACGGCCAATTCTCTCTCACCAGAAGCAACTTGCAGTTTCTCAAGCTGCTCCGGACATGAAACAAAATTTTGTGGATTTTAAATATATAGTGACAGACTCTCTTACTTCACTGTTTGCATGCATGCTACTTTGGAAGTCTATTCAGATTATGAATGACATAAACATGTTTAAGCTTAAATCATTAAGAAATTCATAATCCATTACATCATACTACCTGTGCATTAGACTGTACACAGGACATAAATTCTCTGTGCCCAACGGGACGCCGGGGCTGCCTCAGAATAAAGGCCCTTAGATTCCCCCAAACAGAGTCTTTAGAATGCTTAAAGTAAATCCAACAAAGTTCTTTTATTAAGGAACAAACAGGTACTTTAACGGTTTTCTTAACAGTCTATAGGCTCTTTCAATCTTGTCCACTAGGAACAGGCACTGTCTTCTTAACTGTAACTAACTGATGGGGAAATCCTAGCTTCTAATCTGGGCAGTCTGTACTTGCCTCTGTTGACGTGGAGCCCCTGCACCCGGTACCAACTGTGTCTGGCTTCCGCGAGTGACCCTTGCCTCAACAGAGCTTTGTAGACCTCCAGGGAAAAAGAAGGAGTTCAGATTGCTGTGATGGCTGGTTGGAGTCCCTCAGCCAAGCTGTGGCTGTATGTCTCCTGGCCAAGCCGTAGGGCTGTATAACCCCAGCCAAGCTGTAAAAGATGAAGCTTTTCTACAGGAGCCACTTCGTTCTATGTCCTGTGCGAAAGGCTTCTCTGTGAGAACTAACTCAAAATGGCTTTGTTCCCTCCAAAACTCAAAAAGGGGTGGGACCAGGGAACCTAACTATTATTGACAGGTGGCTTGCCCTATGATTGCAGCCAAAAGAAGCCACCTATCTGCAGGGTCCCTGAAACTTAGGACTGCAATAAACATTACATGCAAAAGCAAACAGAAATGGAGCTCCTGGTACAGCTGTACCAGCACAACAATCTTTAATATTTTTTTTCATGTTAGGAGCAAATTGAGAAACTGCAAGTTGCTTCTGGTGTGAAAGAATTGGCCATCTGCAAGGACGTTGGATATTTTACTATCCTGTGGGAGGCTTCTCTACTCTTGCATCCTTACTCTTGGTTTAATTTTCCCTTTAGTTTTTCAGATCTTGTGGAAGATTCTCTTGTTCTTCCTTTTTTCTTGTCGTATCCATTTCCTCTGCATTATTATAAGAGATATCTTCCTCCCTGCATACATGTTGCCAAACAAACATTGCTGGACTACAACTCCCATCAGCCCTAATCACCACAGTCACGAGGAATCATGGGAGCTATATTTTATAATAGAGAGTTTGTATTAAACAAACTTGGAGGAAGACGCTTGTGGCGGGACCCAAAGAATCTCATCCATCCTATGACAGAAAGGCTTTTGAGAGAGTGAGTGGTGGTTGTAGAATTGATTATATGCTGGAAACAGCATATAGTTAGAAACTGGAGAATTTTAAATAACTATTTTAGCGTAAAGATTTGGAAGGGTATTTACAAACACTGTTCTGAACAAGGGTTGTTCTATTTATACTCTTCAAGCTGGGATTTTGCAGCTGAAACTTCCCCTTCCTTAGCTGTAACTGGAATAAGTGCCATCTTTTGGATTTCTATTTGCCGTGCAACTGTTCAAAGCATAGGAGCCTTGCCTCAGGAGGACATCCGAAACCCTCTTCTCTGCCTTTTATGGATACATGTAGTCTAGACAGTCTTCTGAATATCCATCATAAGTGAGGGTCTTTCAAGGTCTTTCATAGGAAATTTAGCAGCTTGCAAGGCTCAAATGTTTTGTTCACATGCATTATTTATCACCCCAATTAGAGAAGAGGCAGCCGTGAAAGACATGCTTTTTAGTTTCCTCAATAATTTAAGACTGGTTGCTCCTCTTCTGCCTGCTTTTCCCAAAGATGCAAGCAAGAATTAAATAAAATTCTGTTTCTATCGTTACAAAGACCTGCCAAAATCCAGAAGAGTCAATAAAATGTGCCAGATGCCTGCTAAAGTCCGGCACTTTTGAATAGCCATGAATTCTTTACAAAAGCCATTCTATCACCTTCTTCCATCTATCAATTTCCACCTGGCAACGGCCATTCATTCCATCAGGTAATTCCAGAAGAAAAGGAGGAATGTAGCTATTTCCTCCACTTGAGTAATCTATCTTATCACTGAAACAACTAAGGCCAGAGTTTGAGTCTCCACCACTGCATTACAATATATTTTTCTTTACTTTTAGATTTTAGGCTTTGAGCAGGGATATATATTATTAGTGATCTTTGTAAATCAACTTATGCATTTTTTCAAAGCAGGATAAAACGATGTTTGTTTTTTAAAATGAGGATTCCTTCCATTAGGTTATAAAGTAGCTGGCATTAGATGTGACTGGAAGCAGGATTGTATTTACCATATATACTTGAGCATAAGCCGAGCTTTTCAGCTCTTTTTTAGGCTGAAAAAGCCCCCTTTGGCTTATACTTGAGTTGAAGTTATTTATCATTTTACTATTATTACATTTATTTTCCTCTATTTATTATTATTGCATTTACATTGTTTTCCTCTATTATTTTATTACTTATTATTTTACTTTTTATTATTGTTACATTTATTATTTTACTCTCTTTATTATTATTGGAAGGATATGTAAGCACATTAGAATGGTTTACTCAGAGTTGGACAGTCCTATCTTAAATTACAACTTTATGTAAATATTCAAAAACATTTAACCTACTGATGCCTCAATTAATGTAATTTTATTGGTATCTATTTTTATTTTTGAATTTACCAGTAGCTGCTGCATTTTCCACCCTCAGTTTATACTCAAATCAATACATTTTTCCATTTTTGTAGTAAAAGTAAGTGCTTTGGCTTATATTCGGGTTGGCTTATACTCAAGTATATATGGTATGTTGCTTCCATGTCCTAATCTCCATATAAAGTAAGGAACAGCCATAAAAATCAAGTTTTAGAGATAGAAATTCAGCACTCACCTTAAATTGCAGGCTGAAGCTTTGAAGTTGGGTCACCAATATGTTGACTACAACTGCTGGGACCTGAATCCACCCACATCTGGAGAACTGCAGGATTCCCACTCTTATTTACCACCACTCCTACATGACAGTCTTGTTATGAACTCAGGAAATAATAGTTTTGTATTTGAGATTAGAACATTGTTCCAGTCCAGCTCCTGCCACTCAGTCTCCATGTTTTGACTACAAATGTCCACACAGGAATGGAAGATGCATTTAAGTGCATGCGATTATAAAGCTCCCCATGATCAGGAATTGTGTTTTTGTGGCACCCCAACTGCAGAGCTTTTTAATTATGCTAACTAACGTAAATTGTTTGCACTGCATACCTTTCCCCTGAAAACTGGGAGACTGAATGAAGTCTGGGGCATGCATCCCCATTCCCCTACTTACTTACCTTTAAATACCTAGACAAGTTTTTGTGGAAATACAATTTTGCTAGTGTAAACAGGGCTAAAAGCCAATTCTAAATTTTGGAAATGCAATACGAACAGCTGTCCGCTAATACTGTGCACTTTGGCATCTATTGATTACTTTTATCTAGTGCACAACCTACAATTATTGCCAACTTTGTAAATACAAAAATATTGTTTGCTCTGCTTCTGTTCTTCACTATCAAGGAACTCATGTTCAGCTGAGGTTGAAGAAAATTTTGGCAATAGGTGGATGTTATTCTAAATCATGTGGCAGTCACTATTTTTATTTTTCCCTGCAGCAGTTCTAGGTCAAGATACCAGAAACCATCTCAGTTCCTGGTAGATCCTCATCTGAAAGTCTGCAACTTCCTCACCCTTACCGTAAGACCAGATGCAAATTACATGGCTCAAAGGCAGTCACTTGTCTTTCTTTCCTCTCCTACATGCTGCTCTGATTTGTTTAATACCTTTTCCAACAAAGGGTTATGAAGAATTCAAATGCCAGTCACCTTTGAAATGGACTAATAATGAAGTACATGAACATACATTTTAGCATTTGCATTTGGGCATCATGGATTCTTTCATCTTTTACAGTAGACAGTGTCTCTGTTTTAGTGGCTCTGAAATCCAGAGCTGCATTTGGTTGCAACAGTCCATAAAGCTTAATTCTGAATCTGACTCTCCCTCTTACTCAGTTCAAGTCTAAACTTAATGGATTCCTTCCACTTTTGACTTGATAATTGCCAGTCCCTTCCTGTGATTCAAACCAACCTCAAATGAAAGCATGTGGTCTATTCAAGATGGAGACCACCACCATCTGGAACAACTCCCAAGAAGTTTTGCACTTTATTCATTTGTACCTGCTGGGCTGGTGTTTTAGAAAGCATTCAAGTAGGCCAGGAGTTTGTGTGTGTGTGAGAGGAGCAACTTGAGAAACCGCAAGTCGCTTCTGGTGTGAGAGAATTAGCTGTCTGCAAGAACGTTGCCCAAAGGACGCCTGATGTTTTACCAACCTGTGGGAGGGTTCTCTCATGTCCCCGCATGGGAAACTGGAGCTGACAGACAGGAGCTCAACCTTTCGGTCAACAGTCCTACCAGCACAAGGATTTAACCCATTGTGCCACTGGGGGCCAGGGTGAATTTTGAGAAAATCTGGTCAGTTTAGCTCAACTAGTTAGCAGCCTACTTGCCAACAGAAGAATTCACTTTGCAAGCTCAGTTGCAGACCTATCCATGCAATGTACAAACAACTGACATCAACTACTAGGCAGAGCTCTAAAGACCCTTCAAAAGAGTCAGTTTCTCTTCACTTTTCCAACAACACAGACATTAAATCTAGATCTGTGCTGCCAGTCAATGATTTTAAACAGTGATTTCTAGTATAATTAATAGGAAGGGCTATTGCACCCTCTAGTGGATGATAGTTTTAGTTTAATTTTGTGCAGAGTCATTAATATTAGCTGGATCTAGGTCCTGAATAGAAATCTAAAAGCATGCAAATTAGTTGCAAAAATTAAAACAGAGTTCCAGAGTTGACAGTTCTTGTCTGGGCTACAGTAACAGGCAGCTTTTTGGTATTAGTAAACCAGATCGTAAACGTTTAGCACTCAAGAGCCCATTTTTTATGTTTCAAAGTACATGAGTGCAATTCAAACTAATCCAACAAATTGCTATCAGCAAATTTGATACATCTTAAAATATATATGAACTGAAGGCCTCTATACACACATTCATATCAACATGCCATACCCACACAATCATTTTACATTTTTGTGGCCATCTATATTACTTGTAGCAAGAAAGACATAAATCACTGAGGTTTATGTCTACTTCCCACAATGGGGTAGTGTATATAACTCAGAATTATATATTGCTCAATGAAAGGTAAAGGTTTCCCCTGACATTAAGACTAGTCATGTCCGACTCTGGGGGGTGGTGCGGATCTCCATTTCTAAGCCGAAGAGCCGGTGTTTTCCGTAGACACCTCCTAGATCACGTGGCCAGCATGACTGCATGGAGCACCATTACCTTCTTGCAAAAGCGGTACCGATTGATCTATTCACATTTGCATATTTTTGAATTGTTAGGTTGGCTGAAGCTGGACCTAACAGCGGGAGCTCACTGTGCTCCCTGGATTCGAACTGCTAACCTTTCGGTCAGCAAGTTCAACAGCTCAGCGGGTTAACCTGTTACACCACTAGGGGGCCCCAATATCAATGAAAGACCCCTCCATAGTGTTCACAACAGGAATAATACAATGCTATTGAACCAACAATGACACAATTATTTCTCTGGCGATCTTACATCCAAGTATTACTTCTGATAATACTGCTCTTCACAATCAAGGGTGATCTCTACTCTAAATCCATACAGAATGCCATCACCAGGATTCTCAACAGACCCAAATACTGAAGATCAGTGGTTCTCAACCTTGAGTCCATGAAGGATTGAAGAAATGTTATGAATTTTTAAAATTCGAATGAACGAACAAGTGAACGAACAAAAGAAAGAATGAAAGCCAAAAAGGGGAATTAAACAAAATCTTAATTTTCCATGCTTCTTTTGGAAAACTTAATTTGAAGGAAATTGAAATAATTATTTGATGCAGTCTAGTGCCTTAAATCTTGAGTTAAGTCTTGGGGATCTGCAGACACAAAAGGTCCTGCGGTTAACAATAACGTTGGGAACCACTGCTCTACATTACTCCTTTTATAAAGGTTGTTGTTCCATCAATATTTAGGCTCCAACCCTAAAACACTGGTATAGTAACCAGGCAGTAGGCATGCTTTTGTTGAACAAATAAAATAAGTTTATTAAATACAATTTTATATCGTTATGGATCTTTTATTTAAATTACCATAAATCAAGTAGTGTTAACGCCATCCTCAATCCATCCTCAGTATCACTCTTCCGCAATCACATTGTCTCACCTTTTAAATGTCTTCGTCCAAACCTTAATCCTGTTGGGTTGTTGTGAGTTTTCTGGGCTGTATGGCCATGTTCCAGAAGCATTTTCTCCTGGCATTTCACCTGCATCCATGGCAGGCATCCTCACAACCTCTGAGGATGCCTGCCATAGATGCAGGTGAAATGTCAGGAGAGATTGCTCCTGGAACATGGCCATACAGCCCAGAAAACTCACAACAACCCAGGGATTCTGGCCATGAAAACCTTCAACAATAAACTTAATCCTGTTTCTCATCCTTTTTAGTCTTTCCCATTATCCTTCCACTTTCCGCTTTTACTCTCTTCCAACATCTGCCAACCATATTCCATTGCTATCTTGACTTGATTTAAAGATAAAGGATAAAGGCTTCCCCTGACATTAAGTCTAGTTGTGTCTGACTCTGGGGGGGGGGGGGGGTAGTGCTCATCTCCATTTCCAAGCCAAAGAGCTGGCATTGTCCAAGGACACCTCCAAGGTCATGTGGCCAGCATGACTGCATGGAGCACCATTACTTTCCCGCAGAAGCGGTACCTATTCATCTACTCACATCAATGCATTTTCGAACTGCTAGGTTCGAACTGCTTACCCCTCTTTTATTAGCCTAAAACAAAATATAGGAACACGCCCAAAATTTATGCAATATTACAGCTACTACTTTCAAAGGTGGTGTGGGTCTCAATGAAGTTTGCTAAAAAAAATTCAAAGATTTTCTTTATTTAACACACAAAAACATTTACAGCATGCAGGTTGTTAACTATATGGCATCTTCTCCAAACCATTTATTCTTCAGTGCATTCTCATGAATTCAGAACAAACAACTGTGTCCACAGGAAAAACGTTTGTCATTGTAAGTCTAAATTAGAGTCAAAGTATTTTATAAGTAAGATTATGCAAATAATTTAGCTGGTCGCCATGAATAAATAGGAGTTCTTTATTGTCACCCAGTTCCCACCCAAGGCCATTATTACTGTTTCTGGATGACCTGGAGGAATGAAAGACCAAAGGACTTTAAAGTGGAACAGCAATGCATTTGAAATTCTATTGCAGATTCAAGGTTTCAAATTTACAAAACCTGGTGCTGTCCTGACCATGCAACCTACCACAAGTGATCCAAGAAACTTAAAAGGGGGTTCTTTTCAAAGTCTAGGTTGCAGTTCTTGGTAAACGTCGTAAAAGGTTAAAATAATAATAATAATTAAAAAAAACAAGTATAAAAATGATGTACAATTTGAGCTACATGCTAGCTACAGTTTATTTCACTGCTTAATTACACAGCCATGTCAGCACCAAAACCCGTGATACATTACTTACAAGAATGCACTACCATAAACAGCCATGAGAAAATATCCTGCTTCATTTGAACAAAATGCCAGGAAACCAGACTTGGAACTGTGTAAAATGATTCGGGACTGAAAACGGTGTGGCTAATGTTAAGAACTGACATAGGCCATGGCAAATGAAAACACAAATATTTTTTAAATACCCCCTTTTCCCTTTGTACATGTCCCCTCTTACTTTCCAAAAGTGTTTCATCTTCAGTTTGGAGTGTTTTAATTCAAGCACAAAAAAAGGGCAGGCCTACATTACGACCATTTAAACCAGCAAGGGTCTGACAGATTAAAAAATTCCAACTTCTAAAGACTATTGTTTAAAAAAAGACACGTCAGAAGTTAAGGAATAGAAAAAAAAACACTCTATCTTTTCTATTAGTAAGCTCCTCCATAATACAAATACTTTAATTTGTAAAAAAAAAAAAAGTCAGTCAAAGAGCTACAGAAAACCTTTCCCTCCCCGAAGTGCCTGTGAATGTTCAGTACGAAGATATAAAACTGGCATCAACATACTCTGGAAAAGCGGTTATTCAGAATGTCTTCACTGTTGCAAAAGCTGATTCTTTTGCCTCCTACTTAACCTAGTGACTAACAAGAAAGCATTCTAAAACCTTTGGAATTGATTGAGCAGGAAGTCCCCATCAAAGGCATTATTTGAACTTCATGGCATGTAGTTTCAAGTGCTCTTTTAGGGAAAGACTCAATGTTTTAAAGCAGGGCTGAGGATGTTGCTTGTGGGGGAAAAAAATAAAAGGCAGCAAGATGTCTGACAAGATCTCTGGAGAAATGGCTATTTAAATAAATCTATTTTTACAAGAAAATTACAGTACATTTTCAGTGTAGCTCAATTCCCATATTCATTTGACATATCTGGCCATGTTACAACACTTTGCTTGTTTCATTCAATTTGGTTCATTCCAATTAGCTTATCAATTTACATTCTCTTTAAGTTGACTTCTAGGTTGAATAAAATAAAAACAATGAAGGGTTAATAAAGCAAGAGGTGTTCTATAGTGTCCCAGTTTGTTACTACAGCAGTGAACCAAATGTGTACTGCTCCGGTCACCACTAAGAGGCTCATCAAGATGAAGCAGAATGTTTTCACCTCATTGCACTATTTCAGCGTGTCGTCAGGAACAGGACAGACGAAAGTCATTGCCAAGTTTTCCCATATAAACTTACACTTTTACTACTTGCTATACAGTATTAACTCATTATTCCAATAACAGTTTTAAACAAACAGTTAAATAAGCCTCACCAAAACAGAAATCGGTAGTTCCATGTTTCTGAGACTTCAGTGCCTAAAGGCAGTCTTCCTAATCAACCCGCAGGAACTGCATACTGTACAAATAAGTTTAGTCTCATACGCTATACAGCCATTTGGGCAAATTTAATGTACAGTGCTGCTCTATTTCAAGAGTGGGCCAAGTAGTGTTATTTAAAGTGGTAAAATTGAAACTTACTTCAACATTGTTCCATAACCCTAGGACCATTAAATATACATAAATTAAGCAAGATTTTTTTTAAAACTAAGATGTTGCTTAACATACATTCAACTTGGCACAGTGCAGACTAAATTTAAGACGTGAAGGACAGATCATGTAATGAGAGCTACATTTTAAGTTACACGTCAATTTTCCAAGAGGAACAAGCTTTTTCCTAGTTCTGTTGGGAATCAATCGGCCAAATTCATATCATGAGGAGAGCTGTACAGACCAGAATAAATTTACACAATTTTCAAAAAAGAATCCTACAGTCCCCAGGGAGAAACAGATAGAGATCACGGTCATGGAATGACTCTCATTGCGCAATATCCAGTCCTCTTCTTGCTGCATGTACTTTTCAGCATCTAGAAACAGCCAGAGAAACTTATATGGAGACACAAAAATAACATCACAAAATTTCTTCACAGTCTGATTATAACCTAATAAAACAAACAGCGTTCTTAACACAATTATCTATTACTCTTTTCATAGGTAAAGGTTGCCCCTGACATTAAGTCTAGCCGTATCCAACTCTGGGGGGTGGTGCTCATCTCCATTTCTAAGCCAAAGAGCCAGCGTTGTCTGTAGGCACCTCCAAGGTCATGTGGCTGGCATGACTGCATGGAGCGCCATTACCTTCCCACTGGAGAGGTACCTATTGATCTCACATTTGCAAATTTTTGAACTACTAGGTTGGCAGAAGCTGGGGCTAACAGCAGGAGCTCACCCCGCTGCCCGGATTCGAACCGCCGACCTTTCAGACAAGTTCAGCAGCTTAGTGGTTTAACCCACTACACCACCAGGGGGCCCTTTACTTTATTCCATGGTTTTAGGGAAGATGATGTATAATCAGAGTCTACATAAAATTAAGGAATCACAATGTTTAATTCAATACTAACTTGCTTGGCAATCTATTTACAATACATTAAATGCAGATATACAGACTAGTTAGTTATGTCTATTACAAAGCCATTCACTGAAAACACTTTGAAGGAGAATTCACATCTAAACTGATTACACTTAATATTTTAATGTAGTTTTACAGGATTGATTTCTATTACACTCAGTGTTACTTGTAAAACAGCTGAAAACCAAAGTTAGTCTTGGCTAGGTGGGTGACAAGCTGAAATGATCATCTATGGCAAGCACACAAAACTGATCAGAAAGTTAAACACAGCACTTTTGGCAGAATAAGTAAGTAGAAAGCCAACCTTGGTAGTGTCAAATTACACTTTCTCCTGCCGTGCTCCACCTCCACGTACAGCAACTGGCTGGCTGTTTTGAGTAAAAGCACCTCCCCCACGAATTGCACTTGGATGAGTTGGAGAAGCTGCAGGATGCTGACCAGGACGAATAGGTTTCGCTGCATGAAACAAACCTCAATGTTAAATTCCCAGGCCAAGCCATCTGGAAAATGCTTAATGACACATAATATATGGGAGCAAGAAACAAAAAATACTTCTTTAAGATCTAGGAAAGTGATAGAGACACATTCCTATTCAAGAAGATCTTTTATAACTAGTGTGCCAATATACTTCAAATCTTCATTGTCCCAATTATATTGCTTTGTTCCCATGAAGGGAGATAGGATAACTGACTAAGGGTTTTGTGGCACTTTATAGACCAATCAGCAAATTATGGCCTAAGCTTTCAAAGGCTATTTACTTCAAGAGTCTCTTGGAATAGATTCTAGTCAAAGATACTCCATCATGGCGGTTCATGTTGTGACATTCATAAACAACTGTTGGTTATTTATTATTAGTGATACTTTTACTACATTATTGGAAGCTGGGACAAATCCAGCACTCTGTTAGTGCTGCAACAGCTGGAAAAATCAGTAGAGTAGGCTACAAGGAAAAGAGATTTTTCCGAGTTATTTAGGTCTAAGGAAGGCCCTATTCTCCTCAACAGGAAGCGTTCCTGAAGCAAAACATGAGAAAACGTCCCAGGGCGAGGAGCTGTGTGCCAACCATAGCCCACACTTTCCCCACCCATACTCTAGACATTGAGCTTCATGAGGAAAGCTGTAAGAGACAGGCAGCACTGCATAAAACAAAAACCCCTGATCTACATTAACTAAGAAACTAGTATTTGACTTTCTTTCAGTTCTCCCTTCTTCCCAATCTCTTTTCCTCTAATGATCAATGTTAATCAATGTTAATCCTGCTCAATGAACTGTTATTCCTGCTGTCTCTTAGGGCCCTTCCACACAGCCCTATATCCCAGAATATCAAGGCAGAAAATCCCACAATATCTGCTTTGAACTGGGTTATCTGATAATGTGGGATTTCCTGTCTTGATATTCTGAGATACAGGACTGTGTGGAAGGGCCCTAAGCTGTTCTGGGGCTATTTCAGCCAAAGAGCGAGATATGAATTATTTCAACATAAATATGGTATTTATTTCTGCAACCAACAATAAGTACTCTGTGATCATTTTTACCTCATCCTTCTCAATAGACTCTGATAGGAATTTAAAGTAAATGAAAGGATTGAGACCTTAACAGAAATTACAGTTAATCTTGTGCTTTCTCACCCTTTCAAAACAAAACCACTGAGTGACCAAGAACCAGGGCCTGGCAATCAAGTGCATGTTCAGTTCAAGGATTAATGCCTCCTTTTCTCTACTAACCAATCTGTGCAGAATGTGCCTTTCTGATCATGTTCTTTGACCTCACAGCTTCCTTAATACGATCTACTTCTTGTTGATATCGTTTGCGGTCACGAGAGGCATTCTCTTTGGCTTCCTTTAGTGCTGACTCCAAAGCTTTAACTCTTTCAGCTGTAGCTCTAAGTCGTTTTTCCAGTTTTGGAAGCTCACAGCGAAGATCTGCATTATCTCGTACCAGCTAGGAAGAAAGATATATATATATATATATATATACACACACACATATATGAATACATATTACCTACATAGATCTCAGTCATATCGGTTCATTTTTCATAATCTTGCATAATGAATAAAGCTGTTTGTTCGCTATAATGCTACAACTTGGGTAACAAATAGTAAGTGAAACCAAGACTTATGATAATTTTTTTTTACTGTACTGCATATTTTGTACTTCCACAGGTAATCATTTTTCCTAAAAGAAGCCAAAGGGCTGTTGACTCAAATTATTTGGCTCGTGCAAGTCAGCTGGTGGGTGATCACTCTTTGGTATCCGGATTTCGTTGAGTACTCAGATCCATTTTTGGGAGCCTCCTGAAAATCGGCTAATGGAAAAATTGTTTATGGCTAGGCAGACAAAAGATCTGGGAAGATCTGGACTATTGGTGGAAATGGGGAACTTACGAGGTTCCCCTTTCTGTGCCTGGGACCCTTTCCTATCTTTCTTTCAAGGGAGTCTGGGTTTGAAGAATGGGATTAAGTAAGCATCCTTCCTGGGACCCTTTTCTATCTTCCTTTCAAGGGAGTCTGGGTCTGAGCAACAGGGTTAAGGAAACAATGCATAGGACACATCACGGTGTTCTTCTATTCTGATTGGCCCAACAAGCAGGGCTCACAGGAAAACCCCATGCAAGCAGCACACTGCAGCCTCTTTGTGTGCCGCGTGGTGCCAATTAGGGGAGGGGCTGTGATCGGCTGCCATGTGGTCCCGTTCCGGACAAAAAAAGTGACGGCTGAGCCCTTACCATTATGGCCATGCGACTAAGCCGGACAGGCCGAAGGGAACTAACCACTCTGAATCTGTGCACAAGCCTCATGTTGCTGCTTTCTCTTGTCCTTCCATCTTGGTAACCAGAATGCAACATAAATATACTGGTGGAACTTTATGGCCCAAAAGCTTTATAAAAGATCTTGGTCTAAGTTCTTATTTTTACAAAATGAACATAGTTTGAACCAAGCAAGAATAACCTAACTGAATTTTATAGCCGTGTATCAATCACTTGTGGCAATTTAAGGACATAAATTCATAAGCGAAAGAATTTTTGAGTCTATAAAACAGACATCTCTTTTAAATGCTACTGTTATAGAGACCCTGGCATGCTTTTTGGTTATGGAAGCAGTAGATATTCAAGAAGATCACAGGTTACCTGTTTGTGGACTTTTGTGAGTTGCTCAAGATTATTCTCAAGGAAAGAAATCTTCTGCTTCTGGGCAGCACTGCCGCCAGTGTCATCAGAGTCAATCTCGGCACTCTATGGAAGGAAAGACACACAACCCAAGATTTTATTTCTCAGGAACATGAACAAAATATTGATGGAATGAAAGCACTAATTAAGTTTTATGTTACCTTTTTAACTCTTGTAGCCAAATCTTGAACAAACAGTTTTCTAAGATTGTGCAAGGTCTGAAGTTCTTTGGCCTGAAAAAAAAATGTAGCTTAACTGTAAAGTTCTTAATTGGGAAGTTCAAGAATCTCAAAGACATGTTCTGAATATACATAGCTTACCACAGTCTCTTCCAAACCTTTCAGGTCTTGTCTTGCTTGTTCACGCCGATCTTGCATAACCCTGGAGACATACACACACACACACACACAAAATCATTAAAATAATATGATTCACTTTTCCTTTGACACAACTTTACTTACTATGATAACATCAGACACAAACAGACCAGCTGTGTTCAAAGCCTGCTCAAGTGAATTGGGAAATCCTTCAGAACAGCATTTTGGGCAGAATGGAAGGGCACAGTGGAAGGCAAGACAATTTCAATGCACTGTATGGCCATGTTCCAGAAGCATTCTCTCCTTACGTTACACCTACATCTATGTCAGGCATCCTCAGAGGTTGAGGGGTCTGTTGGAAACTAGGAAAGTGAGATTTATGTATCTAAGCAATGTCCAGGGTGGGAGAAAAAAATCTTGCCTGCTTGAGGCAAGAGTGAATGTTGCAATTGGTCACCTTGATTAGCATTTAATGGCCTTGCAGCTTCAAAGCCTGGATGATTTGGCAGAAAAAATGAAATGCAAAGATACAGAATGGGTGACGCCTGGCTCGAGAGCAGTACGTGTGAAAAAGATCTTGGAGTCCTCGTGGACAACAAGTTAAACATGAGCCAACAATGTGATGTGGCAGCAAAAAAAGCCAATGGGATTTTGGCCTGCATCAATAGGAGCATAGTGTCTAGATCTAAGGAAGTAATGCCACCCCTCTATTCTGCTTTGGTTAGACCACATCTGGAATATTGTGTCCAATTCTGGGCACCACAATTCAAGAGAGATATTGACAAGCTGGAATGTGTCCAGAGGAGGGCGACTAAAATGATCAAGGGTCTGGAGAACAAGCCCTATGAGGAGCGGCTTAGGGAACTGGGCATGTTTAGCCTGAAGAAGAGAAGGCTGAGAGAAGATATGATAGCCATGTATAAATATGTGAGAGGAAGCCACAGGGAGGAGGGAGCAAGCTTGTTTTCTGCTTCCTTGGAGACTAGGACGCGGAACAATGGCTTCAAACTACAAGAGAGGAGATTCCATCTGAACATGAGGAAGAACTTCCTGACTGTGAGAGCCGTTCAGCAGTAGAACTCTCTGCCCCGGAGTGTGGTGGAGGCTCCTTCTTTGGAAGCTTTTAAGCAGAGGCTGGATGGCCATTTGTCAGGGGTGGTTTGAATGCAATATTCCTGCTTCTTGGCAGGGGGTTGGACTGGATGGCCCATGAGGTCTCTTCCAACTCTTTGATTCTATGATTCTATTCTATGATTGCTGCCTGGGGAGATCCTTTGTTGGGAGGAATTAGCTGGCCCTGATTTATTGTCAGAATTTCACCTGCTTTTTAAGTGTTGCTCTTTATTTACTGTACTGATTTGGGAAAACTTTGGGGGGTTTTTAGTGTTAAATAACAGATACTCTTAAAGTAGCTTAACAGCTTCCACTGCAATACAGGGTCTATCATTTTCCAATTACTGCCATTAAACAAAAATGCTGAAATAACACTAATATTTTATCCATACTTGAATTGTGTTAACTGCACAAGAGCAGGACCTTATTACTCAAAACATCATGTTAGAATGTGGTTTCTTCAGATCAATATCAGATATTCCCAAGCACAAATTGTCTTAACAGTTCTACTTACGTAAGTTCATGCAGTTTTCTGCTTTTCTCCTGATCTGTAGTTTTCAATTTATCATGCTCAATTCTGAGTCGTTCTTGCTCAAGCATCATTTTCTGATTTTGACTGGACAGATGAAGGAAAAAAAGTTTAAAAACATCCTAAAAGACCAACATGTCCTCATTTTGTAAGATGACAGAACAGATAATCCAAACAGGCTCTTTTTCTACTAACAAGATCACAGGCCACAGAAGATAACATTCAGTTAGGGCAGAACATATGTCTTTCAGACTGCCAACCAATATCCTAGATTCAACAGTGAAATGTAGAGAAATTCAAGTAATAGGAAATCCACGCCAATTTTAACTGTAATTTTTTTAGTGTTGTTTGTGTTGAATTCTGTTTTAATGTTTGTATATTTGTATATTTTAAATGGTATACTAATGCTTTTACGTCAAGCCGCTTTGAGCCCCCTTTGGGTGAGATAAAGCGGGGTATACATAAATATAATGAATAATAATGTTGATTATACATTTTGATTTCTATAACATTAACATTAAGATTCTATTATTTTGGGAAAACATTGCAAAATCAGATTTGAATCAAGGCTAACTGAGATCAAAATCATATTTCTTCTCTTCCACTATAAAATTCAGAGTGCTATTTCCCTCTCTCACATAGCATCGAATCTAGTAGTTTTTGCAAAACTTACTCTTGAAGTTCAGTAATTAGTTTCTCCTTAGACTCAACTTCATCTCTCAGGCTGCTAATTTGCTTCTGATGGGTCTCACGGTGACTTTGAATCTGCTGCTCAACAGCTTGCTAAAGAAGCAAATGTTCTGGTTACTTTACACTATAATCAGAAATTACATTTTTAAAAGTATATTAGAAGATGTCAAGACTTCACTTGCCTTGACTTCATTTGCAGTCTGAACCTTGTTTAAATGTTCCTTCTCCATTTCATGAACTTTTTCTGGAGAGAAAAAAAAGAAGTTTTCAGCAGGTGGACAGAAGCAGGTGTTTATCTAATCTATTCAATGTCGATCTATTAAAAGATCTTCTTGGGCCACTCCAAAAATAATATGCAACTTATACAAACAATATGCACCTTAAACAATAGAAGAGCAAGACTAATGGCTGATCTTGCTGAGCATTCTTTTCCAAAACCAGTTAGATGGTTTTCAGAGGCTCACAAGTAAAATGTGTGCACTCACGAGTGAAATGTGTGCTAATATATATTGACGGGAGTTACACTAAAAAAATGTACCTGTTCTGACTTATATACAAATTCAACTTAAGGACAAATCTACAGAACCTATCTCGCTTGTAACTTGGGGACTACCTGTACATTTCAAAGCAAAAATATAAAAGTAATTCATACTTTGAGCTCGGAGTTCAACCAGTTCATCATTTAGGGAATCCACAGATTCTTCTAGTTGTCTTTTCTTCTGTTCCACATTCTGAAGGTACTCTGTAAGTGACTTGATCTTGGCTTCATGCTTCAAGGATGAAAATATGATCAACATTACAAGACGGTAGATACAAATAAACAGAAGAATTTTGAAATATTTGTACTTTTAATTTACAAAATCAAAATTTACTGACAGAAAAGCACATACAAGAGGAAATACATTCATTATATGTGAACATGGTACCGCCTTTAAAAGCTGCTCCTAAACTACACTTGGACCAAACCAAAATCATCTGGAGGAATTTCTCTCAAACAGTAACACTGATCGGTCTTTCCTATTCTTTAACATTTAAAGCTCGTTTCATTAATAGAAGTCATAACCGAACTTTAAAATGTTTTAATATAGATATTGTATAGTAATGTGTTTCAATATGTGTATTTTATTCAAAGCACCCTTGAGCCATGAGAAGAGGTGGGTAACAAAATATTTTATTATTATTATTAGTAGTAGTAGTAGTAGTATTAAACGAACCTTATTAATAACTCTGGCTGAAATAGCAAAATCCTACATAGTACCATTTGAGAAATTTAAGAAGACACACTACAGAAACTTGTTATTTGGCATCCTTGCCTTCTGGAGTTCACTACTACTTCTGCTCTCTTCTAATCTTAATCTAAAACATATGTAACTTTGGCACATTAAGAATCTATAGCAGTGAATATTTGGAGGCAGGATAGCAAACCAGAATCAATATGAAGACAAAACAAGTAAGCAATTTACTAGTCTATTTGTCTTCCTTTACTGTAAAACATTGTTGCATTACTCTCCCTTTGTGATAAAGATCTTAAAGTTCAAACTTCCTACATATCACAAAACAATAAAGCAGATATTACTTAATTGACAGGAATTAACAACATTTACCTGTGATATACGAAGCTGACAGGCTGCAAGCTCTTTTTCATTTTCTTCCATTTTCTTATTGCTCTCCGTTTGTGTACTTTCTAATTGTTTGCAGCGTTTTACCATAGTTTTCACCTCAGATTTCATTTTACTGATGTAGAGTCTTGCAACTGTAAATTCTTCGTCTATCATGCCAGTTCCTTCTGGCTGCTGTGAAGGAAAAACTAGTGTTAAATTTCAATCATTTCAAAATCTAGAAACTGATTATGCATCAAATTCCAAGTTTAGCAAAGTGGGTTTTTTTCCATCATGTACCTGCCAGATCAACTTAAAAAAAACTGTAACAAAAATAAACCCTCCCTGCCATCTCATTCACATGAGGAACATTGAAAGGAAAGCAAACTGACTTTCTGCAAAGTTACTACTTGTGGCAGATAGTGGCTTTTGTTGTTTAACCTTTAAAATTAAAATATATCAGCTAGAGAACCTTTACAGCTACTATTTGGCATTATTTGTAATGAGTAATGCCATTGAAAAGCAGGCTGTCCTGTCTGTACTTCATGGCCATTATGATACAGTTAAGAACAACTAACAGTCAAATGCTTACCCAATTGTTAATTGTGCTGACAATCAGGGACATCTAACCACCTCTCAAGAAAAGATTGCCCCAGGCACTGCCAGGCCATCAAATGCTAATCAAGGTGGTCAGTTGAAACATTCACACCTAGCTCCAGCAGACAAGAATTCTTTGTCCTATCCTGGTCATTCCACAGATATATAAACCCATTTTCCTCGTTCCAACAGACCTCACTGCCTCGGAGGATGCTTGCCATAGATGCAGGAGAAACGTCAAGAGAGAATGCCTCTAGAACATGGCCATATAGCCCGAAAAAACCTACAACAACCCAGTGATTCCGGCCATGAAAGCTTTCGATAATACATTGTGCTGACTATGATAGATGTTTTATTGTTAACCATGCTCATAAATGTACTTGTTTAGTGATTAGTTGGTCTATGTTTTTATTTTGATATTTAATTTAATTTGATTAGTAAAGTAAATGTTTCCCCTGACATTAAGTCCAGTCATGTCTAACTCTGGGGGTGGTGCTCATCTCAATTTCTAAGCCAAAGAGCTGGCACTGTCTGTAGACACCTCCTAGGTCATGTGGCCAGCATGACTGCATGGAGCACCATTACCTTCCCACAGAAGCGGTAACTATTCTCACATTTGCATGTTTTCGAACTGCTAGGTTGGCAGAAGTTGGGCCTAACATCCCACTCCCCAGATCTGAACTGCCAACCTTTCGGTCAGCAAATTCAGCAGCTCAGTGGTTTAACCCGCTGCACCACCAGGAGGGCCCTTAGTACAATGCTGTTATTATTCCATTATTATGTTTACTGCTGTAATGTTTTGGCATATGTCGGGCATTGAATATTTGCCACTGTTATATATAAGCCGCCCTGAGTCCTCCGGGGGAGATAAGATGGTATAAAAATAAAGATGATGTTGATGATGATTATTTGAAAAAGAAGTTATTAAATTCATACATGCCTTCCCCCATGGCAGATTGCAACACAGATTCAAACAAAACTTAGCTTAAGAAGGAATTGGAATAAAAGGCACTTCAAAACAATTAAATAGACCATCCTAGTACGGATTTCAAATAGAATGCCTTTCAAAATAATGGTAGTTGACAGCGGCATTCCATGGGAGCTTCAGTAGGTAGACAAAAGACGGCCCCTCAGAGAGGTTTTGCTGCTTTTGGCATCTAAAGCAGCACAAATGTTAAAATCTTTATTTTAATAAATAAAATATTTCTATCCATGTCAATGTTAAGCTAGTGTCTTTGTTGCCCTCAAAATGCTCCCTGTAAATTAATCGGGAGCACCAATATTGGATGGAAAAGAAGCCACTGACAACCATACTTGAAAGCATCACATATACAATACTGAAAAATAACATTACACATTCCCATCAAGTTGCACTCATATATGCAGACAGAGAAATTATAATTGTTTCAAAAACTGGAATCTATGGTGAAGGGAAAGGGGGGGGGGGACTAGAATTCAGAAGTGCAGCTCAGCTTACCTTCACATCGTTATTTCCGACAGCAATCCCTATTTCTGCAAGATCTTTCAATAGAGAGGCCATCATTTCTGTTGCACGTTTCTTCTGATGATTAGTCATTTCCTTAAGTTTTTGAAGTTCTGCATCTATACTAGCTAATGTTACCTAAAGATGGAAGAGAAAGACTGATCACATATTAATTCTCCACACAAGACACTAGTATAATCTAAAACTACTAAGATACAACAGTGAAAGGATTTCTTAACCAACTGAGATAGTGTTTGCAGTATTAATGGCACCACACTGTGAATACAGTTTTGTACAAATATATATTTAAAAACTACTCCTGCAAGAGATTCAGTTTATTAATGGTTAATATTTCACAAAGGAGTTATATTGCAGGCTCTTATTCTTTCTTTTCTGATTTCTTACCGATTTCTGATTCAATTCATCACTAAGAAGCTCATATTCTTTTGCCTTGTCTTCTACTTCCTGTGACTTTTGATCATAGTTGACAGCAAGCTCCTCAAGGGCCTGGAGCACTTCTTTTACTTCCTCTTTAGAGGCATCGTTTTCAGCTTGAAGGCGATTTAATTCTGCCTGCATATTATCTTGGTCCCGCCTGGTAGAAGCCAGAAGCTACCAAAGAAACACATGTCAATAGTGTACTTTAAAGCAGCTTTTCAATTAAATCAAAGCATGGATTTTTAATTTATTCCTTGCAGAATTCTTAATGCAATTATCCGCAACTTTTGTGGTTGTTGAACAGGCTAGTATTTCTAAGCATATCCTTGCGTATATCCAATCCTGTTAATGCTCCCACAGAAGCAGTTATCAGGAGCACTATCCAATAGGAAAGCAACCTCTTCTCAGTCTTGAGGTCCCAAAAACCTGAAACTATTTAAATGGCAAGAAAATGCTTCAGAACAGATTTCAAGCACAGGAGAACAAGGAGAGTTGAAGCCAGCAAAAATGGGGCTGCTACCACTAGTACTGATGCTTAATTATTGTGGGCTTTTAACTAGTCAATTTACTAAAAGGTTTTGTAATAAGACTGACTAGCCACCATTGCAAATCCTGAAACACTAGAAACACTAATAAATCAAAATTCATGTAAGTCAATGGCCTTCAAAAGTGTTTTAAAAGAATCTACAGATTATTGATAACAAGGGCTTCATTTCTCATGCATTTATAACAAAATCAGAAGTCCTACCCATAAAACCAATACTAACTGACAGCTAGAGTGTTTCTCAACCGAGGAAAAATGGCGGCGTAGCCAGAGCCACGACTTTTCACTCGCTAATCATTAGAGAGGAATACTGACAACAAACTGATAAGTCACTGCCAAATCACTCTTATCTCGGAAGGAGTATTGGACTTAACCAGCAACACTCTATTAATCAACCTGAAGAAAAATAAACAAAGAAATAAAAGAAGACGGGTGAGAGACAAGCTGACCTGTTTAGCTTTCTATGGCTTCCAGAAGCTGAAGCAGCATTTGTCCTATAACTTGTCCTATAATCGTTGTTGTGGTTTCTGCAAAGCACTACTCTACTGCTGTTATTCTACTACAGGGTGGAAGGCTGTGATTATCCTCTCCCTGCCTGCATTCTAAAATGCTGCCGTTTGTTTGTTGCGAGAGTTACCTTGTGCTGAGAAGGAGTTGAAATAAAGGCAAAAGTGAAAGGGAGTAAGAAGGAGAAGGTGCAAGGAACAAGAATAATAAACTAAGACAGTGACTGAAGTTCAAGGGTAGATTCAGCTGACCTCTCACTGAAGAAGCAATTGACACAAAAAGTGAAAGTACATCAACTATTGGAGATTACTCCATATATCTTTGTCTGGACTTAACCTTGACACTGGGTTTTGCTTTAACTCTGATATTAACATAGATTTTTGTATTTCACAAGCAAACCCATTGAGAATTTTCAGCATTTAGGTAATTTTACAAGGGATATGTAAAGTGTAAAGTGTTTGGGATAGTTGTTTTCCCTTATTTTTATCATTCTTATAATTTTACTAATAGCTACTCTATAATTTCACAATCTTACTATTTACAATTTTACTATTATTATTATTTTAAGTATCAATTCAATGAAATATGTATCTTGAATGCATTTTCCTGTTTTCTAATAATTTGAAAGTAAAAATAGTAACGTCTTTGTACAAAACCTAGGAATATCAAACAATTCTGACTTTGATTTTAGGTATAGTTAAACTCTCAAAGCCATAGGATGGTCTCTACACTGGCCCGGTCACATAAAGCCTCTGCTCTTAAAACTCTGCCAACTCTTGTCCAAAAATCAGTTTTAGAATACTATGACCCAAAAACTGTTTGGTTGCCTAAAATAACTTCCATTGTTTTTGTTGTGGGAGCAAATTTATGGTTCTGTTTAGAATCTTTGGTGCCAATAATGTCGAGATCGCCCCAGACCCCTGCTTTCCAGCTTTTTTATTTGTCGTGTCAGAACAACCAGTCGAGCTGATCTGACCAGCTGCAGGGAGTTCCACAGTTCCTGGGTGCCTCGTTGGGCCAGCGCTGATGAAATATGCCCCTGCAGCAGCCTCAACTGGGGACTTTTTGCAGCCTTGAGCTCCCTCCTTTTGCTTCTTTCCCCAGCCCAAACATTGTAACATAACCCTAAATAAAAACTAAGGGAAAAAAAACAACAAAGAACCAATACTAACTAACATACGGATCATTTATCTGTACTCATTGCTATATAATTCCTTGTTTGTTCTATGCAATTAAAATAGAAAAGCTTACCTCTTCCTGATCCAACATCTGTGTTTTTAGCTTCTCTACCAATTGGCTCTGCTGATTTATTTCTTCATCCTGATTTTTATTAAAAAAAAGACTTTTTTTTCTATAGTTTCCCATTGATTTCAGTGTGTTTAACTACGAGTACATCTAGATTTAACACTTTTCACTGGCATCAAATACCTATGGTCAATTATGCAAGTACTATGCATGTATTATGATCAAAGAGCAGAATACAGTTAATTTCTGATCTTCGAATATAAATTATCAGTTTCCTTTACTTTGTTCCTAATACACTGATGTGCTATTTCTCTGTCAAGAACAATCTACTGACCAAGAAGGGACAGGTAAACATGTTTACTCTTAAGTTCCACTAAACTCAATAAGGATTATGTCTGATTTAAGTGTAATAAATTTTGTTTAGACATAGAAATACAACATCAGATAAAATATATTCACAATCAAAGCATACCTTATCATCTAACTGCTTATACAACTTAGCGATTTCTTCCTCACACTTTCTCCTTTCAGCATCAGTAAAGTTACCAACCACTCCTATAGTTGCAGTTGGTGTATCGTTAGTTATAGTAACATCCTTATCCACTGCAAAGGCTTCCAAATTGGCTTTTTCTTTGTCGAATTGTTCATCAACAGGTACAGTCTCTCCTTCAAAACAAAAGATTGCAATTTCATCACCTGCTGGAAATATGTGTACAATCTGACCCATTAGATTGGTTTAGACATAAGAAATTCAATGAACAGCCATCCTTTACATTTGTAAAAACAATAAAGTCATCCCAAAATTCTCTCTTGCTGAATGAATAGCTCAGCTTTGATATAGTTCTGACCTAATCTGGTTTTTACATTTTTTTAATTTATTTTTTTAAAACAAAACAGTGTAGCATTTAGTAATGGCAGCTTTGTCCTAACAGATAGTCTTGGTCTGTTATGATTGTAGAAGCACAATGTTACACACCTAGCCATAAACTTCGCTGAATTTTAATATACTTCCAACCTTTTTACTGTGACATACCAGAATAAAAACACACATGGCTTTGGTATGTGTGACACAACTCACCATTACGCCATCTATTGAGTTCATTTTCAAGCCACTGTATGGTGTTGCGCAGTGTCTTGTTTCTTTCTTTTTCTCTTTCATACTTTTTCTTCCACTGCTCTGCAGTTAATTCTACATTAACACATACTGTGTTCTTGATAGTCTTCGCTCTAGAAAGGCAGATTAGAATTCAGTCATGTGCAGTGGATACAGGCTACTTGCCAAAGTTTACCGATGCCTGACACTTTACACTTTTAAATGTTTTACTAACCTTTGACCAAACAACAATGTAGATTTTGTTTCAGATTCATTATAGGATGATGGTGAGCAGCAAATGACGATTGTGGTTCTGCAGTTGCCACCTAATGAATCTTGTAAGATTCTAGTCATTTTACTATCGCGATATGGAACATATGTCTGTAAATAAGAAAAAGTATCCAAAGTTCAGTTTATAAAAACTATTTTTCTAGATAGGCTTAAAATTTAAACATTTTCAAAAGAGAAATATACTTACACTATTTTCAGCTAAAGCAGAGATGACATTTCCAAGAGCTGACAAAGATTTATTGATGTTCTTAGCTTCATCCAGTACAGCACCTTCTGCTCCTGTTTTACTAACCTGACAAAATAGCACAACATAGCATGAAACAAAATAAAATAAAATTCTAAGGAGGTTTGAATGAACCATGTTTTATTGGATGAACCTTTGGCCTAAATTAAAAAATCCATAAACAGTGTGCAGTGGTCCTTCATAAACCCTTTCTTGATGAAACATATCTACCTCCATAACAAAAACTATTCCTGAAGATCAGGCTAAGAGGTGAAGAATCCGCTAACATTTGAAGATGGATAGATCTAATTATAAAATCAAAGCTCCTCTGCTACACTGCAATAAAAAAACTAAAAACCCAAAATGTTGTGGTCCTTAAGAAAAACAACTGAATTATATTGAATTATCCCTGTATCTAGAAAGAACAATTTGATATAAATATTCCTCCCTCACCTAGACCCATTTTACAAGTGACTGTTGGAAACAATGACATCTTACAGGTAGCAACTTTGTATAGATTTGGGTATTAATACAGGAATGTTTTTGAACACCTAACTTCTGCTGATTAAGTACAATCATGTGAAAGCTTTCTTTACCAAAAAGGAGTACCAATTCATGCAAGCACCTTTACTGTTTGAGAACAATTTAAACATTATATTATTTGGCTAAGCAGGCTTAGAAAGACTTTCAAATTGAAACAAGGATGTTTATCATTCATCGCACTTTCATTCAGAATTAACACAACATCTCAGAGGATGTATCATACTCCAACATTATAACTGTAGACATTATGTTTTCCGTTAGCAAATAACTGAGAAGTGAGAATTTAACTTCTAAATCAATCTATATGTTACAAATTCACAGAATTTCATGTTCTATTAGAGAAATCTAAATTATAGTATTTTCCTGATATACAGGAAGTCCCCAAGTTATGTGTGAGTTACACTTTAAAAAGGTACCTGTTCTGACTACATATATATAAAATTTGGGTAGCCTAGGGAAGGGTTAACACCCCTGTGGTGTTTGTTTTGCTGTATGTGCCCTTGTTTACAGTTTTTCTCCACTCCGACAGCATCTCTCCAACAACCACCATCCGTTCCTCATCAAACCTCATTAGGGAGAACACTTTCTGTCCCTATGATTGGATTTTGAAAAATTTGGCTTGTTGTGGAAACAATTATTGGTAATAAAGCTTCAGTGGATGCACCTTTTTCTCAGGATGACTCTTTCAGAAGTAGGTTTCCCTTCCTAGGATCTCTCTCATTTCCTGTTGTCTCAACCCCATTCTTATCTATGAGTTGTTTGTAATGGCTGCAATTGTAAATTACCTGGCATTTCTCAAGTGATAATACCTCTAGCCTAACCACATGTGAAAGTGCTGTGTCACTGTAATCAGGGTGTGGAAGCTGATGTAATAGGGGAAGTATAAAATTTGTGTTCTCCCTAATGGGGTTTGATGAGGAACGGATGGTGGTTGTTGGAGAGATGCTGTCGGAGTGGAGAAAAACTGTAAAGTTTGATTATATTGTATACACTGCATATATTTCTGCAACAAAAAAGAGAAAAGCCTTCCTGCGCATTTTTGGAAAGAACAACTGTGTCTATGTGTTCTTGTTACTGCAGAAGTCCACTACACCTATCTGTGGGTATCCGGTTCCGTAACTGGAGTCATTAGAATCCCTTCCACACCATTAGTTGTTGTATACAATCTCTGACATTGGTTATGGACCCAATTAAAAAACTGATATGTAAGTCACAAGTTTGTAAGTTGGGGACTGCATGTATATCCCCATTATTTTGGAAATTCTCAAAATGATGCGTTCTTGAATCAGAATACTTAAGGATTTAAAGGCTGTCAAGGATTTAAAGGCTCAGATTTAGTAAACTTACATAAAGTTATTACGTTATCCCAATTTTAACTACAAATGACAGAAAAAACATACTGCATGATTAAATTGATAGACTGAATGAAGTGAGAGTTCATTTTCACATGATTTGATAGAATAAGCATTCTCACACAATTATAAAAATATTTTTCAAGTACAAGCTTCTATATAGCAAATAGCAAAACTATCATAAATTCCCACTGGCTACTCTTGGAGCCACATATGAAAGATAAGCAAGATTTAGGGGGGAATAACTTAAAATTATGTTAATGAACAAAAAGGATTACCAAAGGAATATACCAGTAGTGGAGAAAGCAGACTATGGCCACTGGTAAGACCAAATACTGAAAATGAAGATGCTTTGTTCAAATATTACAATTTCAAATTATACAAGCATTACCTTTTCACTCCCTGCCAAGTCTACAAGGTAGAGCTTTCCACTCAGTTTCTGCTCTGTTTGAGTATTTTCTTGTTTTACATTAATGAGAAAGATGCTATGACTTCGAGAGCTATGCTCATTCATGTCTGGAAGAGAGTTTTTTTAGAAATGTAAAAACATGCATGCTATTAGTTTGATAACCTAATCATCAAAGCAGAAAAAGCCATTTGGTAAACCTAACAAAATTCCTCTGTATATTTGCTTCAGAACTAGGCCAAGAGAATTGATATAGGTCTACTCTACAGTTATACATCCTTCTTACAGCCATGTTTATTTTCTTAGTAGAAGCAGAATGGGGAATGCGTACTTCATTTCAATAGCCCCAAACAACACTGAGATTTCTTCTTGATAAGACAAATACCACACCAACAGCAGAAAGGATTCACACTCTTTCCAGAAGATGCAGAGAATTACATGACTGACAATGCATCTCTTGCTTCTAGTCAATTTGATGATGACAAAGCCAACTTTTCTCCTCCTAACCCTATAAAGAAATTTGGCTGTCTATGTTTAAAACCTCATGATTTGCAAATAAGAAAAAAGGCCACACTAAACATTTATTTTATGTTTTCCCAAATAGCTAAGAGAGATTCTCTTTATTTAGTTCTGTTGCCTATGAGTCTAATTTCACATAGCTGTGTGCACAAAATTTAGTAATTCTTCAAAATGCTAACACAGATACCCTTATGTTTAAATATATATTGCAAAATGTATCACTTACTTGTAACGGCTACATGTCTGTTTGATTTTCCTTCATCTATAGTATCCATAACTTCATCTGGACTACATACAAAACGTTCAGTACAGCCCTTTGAAAATACAAACATGTGATTAACAGATAAACAATATCTACAAAGTGCCAAAATACCTGTCTAGTTCTTATACTCACCTTCACATAAGGTACTCTGTTTTTGTCCTCATGAACAGAAAGATTGGTCTTTGAGACTGAAAGAGAAACAAGTATTAGAAAAACTAAATTCCCTTTCAACAGAAAAGAGAAACATACCCAGATTTTGGAATCCTTATTTTGGCTGTGATAAACCAATTATCTTGTCCTAAGATCAAGGATTATTTAGCTGTCCTCATCAACAGCTGTCAACAAACCTATGCATTATAAACTTGTCTATATCCGTTTTAAAGCTAGCCTAGCATTCATCACCATAAATTGTGGCAAAAACTCTATAATGCAATTAGTTATTTATACAGCAGGCCCTCAGATAAGTGGCACCCATGAGGATTGGTAAATGCGAGATACAAGTAATTTCTGGTTGCTTGAGAGTTATTATAAAAATAGGCCTAACTATACCTCATACTATACCATGCAATGAACTCTGTATTAATATCAAAAAGCAAATTATGACAAAGTCAGACTTAACTTCATGTAACACAGTTTTGCTGTTTTACTGTATTATAAAACAGTTTTTAAAAATTTAGAGCATTATTTCTTCAGTTTTTTTGATGGGAGTTCTGGTTGCTTGAGTTAGAGTGGCAACTTCTTTCACAGGTTGTCATATCAAATATAGATCAGCTGATATATAAGTGAATATATTTTTTTCTCAAGTGTGTACTTGAGAAATGTCATTACAATTTGTCAGATTCTGACAGACAGGAGGACAAATTCATGTTATTTATATTAAATGTATTTCCAGCTCCAGGCAGCTACATGCACTGAACAAAAGCTAATAACCCTTGGAAATGTATTATTGATATCCCCACCAAAAGACTACATAATTCTTTTTCTAATAATAGAATAATTTGACCTGCCTTACAGATTTATTTTAAAGATTTTTGCTGACATATACAAAGCTGAGTAGTTAAGAAATGTGATTTGACTTGCAAAATACCTTGTGCAAAAGCAAGCATCATTAAATTTATTTATTTTATTTTATTTATTTATTTTATTTATTTAGGGGTTTTTTATACTGATCTTCTCACCTCGAGAGGGACTCAGATTCGGTTCACAACATGTGTCAAATACAATTTTACAACACACAATGCATTATCAAAAAACATTTAAAACATATTTCACTGACTACAACTCCCAGCAGCCTCTCTTGGCTGGAGTTGGAAACCCAACAGACAACCTTGCCTTGGACTTTCACACAGTAAATTGCCTTAGACTTTCACACAATATTTAAAAGAATACTTTGCAGTATCATACACACGTTTCCAAACAAATGAAGACATGAAACAAAATGTTTATTGCACTTTCATTTCTAGCATTCTGCATTCACCATAGTACAAATACAAGATTTCATTAGTAAAAGCCTGGGGCATCTGCCACAAGCCGCGAGCTTTTAATTACCTTCTATTTTATCAACCAAACTAAATTTCTGTCTGCTGATCATCTCTTTCGTTCTTTGACCTCTGTCTCCTCTCACACTATTACCACCCACGCATCTCACTGCTTCCTCCATCCTAAAGAACTAACCTCAAAATCATTTCACACTATCATGCATTGCTATTAGTCTTCCCTATTTGGTTCCATTACACTACATTAGCAATATAAGTAAGAATCATGTGCCCTTAAAGAAAAACAAATGCATATACTCACCATCCAAAAGATCCCTTATTTTATCCAGATAAATTTCAAAATATGATACCTGAAAGAATATAAAAATCTTAGGTCAGCACAATACTCTTTCTACAGATAGGCAACTATTATTGTGATGGAATATATCTATAAATCTGATATTATTATTGTCAACAACACTGAGAATCTTTATATAGTCGAAACACAGAACACAAACATATTAATGCAGGACTGGACAACATATGGCTTTTCATAGTTGTTGAACTTCAGTTTCCATCATCCCTTTCTATAGCTATGCTCATGAGAGCTGAGAAAGACATAGTTCAGCAGCCTCTGGTGAGCTTTATGTATGTCATGATGGGACTTTTAAATTAAACAGGACATATCCATCTCCAGTTATGTCCTATACTGATGAATATCTTGAATACGAATTGGAAAAAAAATTACCTTAATATGAAACTCCAGATTTTCATCCATAGAATAAATATAATTGAAAATATCTTGAACTATCCTTGGAATGATCCCCATTCCATCTGGATCATGCAGCTTCCCCTTAATATAGAACAAAGATGTGTTAATTTTTGTAAAGCCTGCTTATTCAAAACATTTAAAGTATTGCTAACAAGGAACATTTTAAAAATTAATTTTGCAACTAATTCATAGGCCAAACTAACTACTATGATGATGTCCAACTCTAACAGAACTTTCAAACTCATTTCAACTGCGGAAAGTTGCTACTTGTTAATTTTCTTCGGGAAATTTATGGAATGCACAAACCAATTATTCATGTATTTAATCAGAAATTTAGATTTATATCCACAGTTTGAAATTTTTAAAAAAAGCAAAGCTTGATTTTGACATTTTGTGTAAGGGACACCATTTTAATCAGCATTGAATATAACAGGACTTTAGCACCCACGGATCTTGGTATCAATGGGGAGTCCCAGTATCAAACTGCTGATGATACCAAGGGCCCACTGTACTCTATAAAATATGAATACTCTCTCCTTCCTCACTTTTGTTTGCCTAATGCAACCCACACAAACTACTGTTCAACATTAGGAATGTTATATAATGGATATCAATAGCACAAAGCAGATTCAAAAGAAAACTTGTAGTACATACAAAAGCAATCTGCACTTATGCACAGGACTTGATGGAATATTATCGGGCTCATCAATCCCCGCACAGGTATGAAAACCCACTGGGTAACCTTGGGCAAGTCACAGAGAAAGGCAAAAACAAAACCCTCTAAACAAATTTTGCCAATAAACTCTTATAATAGGGTTGCCTTAAGTTGGAAACAATGAACATAACTGGAACAAACACCTGGAAGATTTACCTCTGGATACAGAAGTATGTTTCAGATTTACAGAGGGAACCGAGGAAGCACAGTAACAACATCTTACCTCCATAGTGTGAGTCTTCCCAGATGACGTTTGCCCATAAGCAAATATTGTACCATTGTATCCCTCAAGTACATCTGGGAGGAAAGAAAATGCACACCAATGACAAAATTCCACAAGAGCTCATATAAAGGCCTCTTGAAACCAAATGTTTCTCCAGATGTTTTTAACAAGTCTTGCAACAAGGATCACAAAATCTTAAGTGCAAGGAACTCCTTCTTATCTTACTAATTGCTAATTCCAACTAGAGTAGACCCACTGAATCACGAAGTGAATGATACATTTATTTATTTATCGTGTTAGAAGCAAATTGAGGATACAATTATCTATATATATAAATTTGTTAGGGGCATCCAACGAGGAAACAAAACTCAAAACTCCCCCAACGAAACTTAACCAAAATTCCCATGCCCATAACACAACCCACAAGGTACAAACATATCTACTCAAAATGAAAAACAACACAACAACACACTCACAAAACGGCAAAACAACAAAACTCAAAACTCCCCCAACGAAACTTAACCAAAATTCCCATGCCCATAACACAACCCACAAGGTACAAACATATCTACTCAAAATGAAAAACAACACAGCAACACACTCACAAAACGGCAAAAGAACAAAACTCAAAAAAACCCCAACGAAACTTAACCAAAATTCCCATGCCCATAACACAACCCACAAGGTACAAACATATCTACTCAAAATGAAAAACAACACAACAACACACTCACAAAATGGCAAAACAACTGAGCATGCGCATTGGCACCCAGCCGCAAGTTCCCTGGCGCGCGTACATGGCCTTCCGGCCAACGTTCCCTCTGCGGAAACCATGCCTACTCCAAGCTGCGCCGCGCCGCGCCGCTTCCCGCACACACACACCCCCTGCCGCACACACACACGCAACCCCACGCTCCATCACTCCCCCCGCCGCCGCATACACACACGCAACCCCACTCCCCCCGCCGCCACACACACACACGCAACCCCCTCGCCGCCGCACACACACACACGCAACCCCACGCTCCATCACTCCCCGCTGCCGCACACACACACACAACCCCACGCTCCATCACTCCCCTGCCCCAATCTTACCTCCTTTTACTTCACGCCACCTCCAAACCCCACCCCACCCCGCCCCTTCCCGCCCTGTCAAAATCTAGGAAAGACAGGAAGGAAGGAAAGAAGGAAGAAAGAGAAAGGGAGGTAAAGAAAAAGGGGGAAGGAAGGAAAGTTAGAGGAAGAAGAAAAGGAAAGAAAAGGAAAGATGGAAGGAAAGAAAAGAGAGACAGCAGAAGAGAAAGAAAAAGGGGGAAGGAAGGAAAGAGATAGAGAAAGAAGAGGAGAAGGAAAGCTGGGAAGGAAGGAAGGAAGGAAGGAAGCAGGGAGGGAGGGAGGGAGGGAGGGAAAGAAGGAGAAAAAGAGGGAAGATTGGCCACAGCAACACGTGGCGGGTAAAGGTTGTTATTTCTATTATTATGATGATGATGCTATTGTTCCTATGAGACCCTTTTAGGGGGAATGGGAGAGGTGTCAGGTCCCAGAGGCAATGCAGTGCATTATTGTTATTGTTATGATGGTGGTGAAATAAAAGGAAATAAAAAGTGAAAGAAGGAAGCAAACAGGGAGGGAAGAAAGGCAAAGGAAGAAAGGGGGAGGGAATGAAGGAAAGAGAGAAGGATGAAACCAAGTAGTGAAAGAAGGAAAGAAAGAGGTAGAGAAGGAAGAAAGGAGAGAAAAGGGGAAGGAATAGGTAGGGACCTCTCTTTCATAATAGTCCAGATATCTACCTCAACTTTGATAAGTTTTACTATAGGCCACAGCAACGCATGGCAGGGCACAGCTAGTAATGTATAAAAACCACAAACAGAGTTTAAAAAAACACGGCATTATACTGAATTTCCTTTGACCAGAAACTGCCATTTTGAGTGTCTCTGGTGTCGCTGTAAGTAGGTCCTCCATTATGCATGTGGCAGGGCACAGACTGCATTGTAATAGGTGGTCTGTGATTTGCTCTTCTCCACACTCGCATGTCATGGACTCCACTATGTGGCTCCATTTCTTAAGGTTGGCTCTGCATCTTGTGGTGCCAGAGCACAGTCTGTTCAGAGTCTTACAAGTCACCCAGTCTTCTGTGTGCCCAGGAGAGGGAGTCTTTCATTTGGTATCAGCCACTGATTGAGATTCCAGGTGAAAGCCTGCCACTTTTGGACTCTCATTTTCTGAGGTGTTCCTGAAACTATCTCTGTAGACCATAGGAAACTGTTTCTTGATTTAAAACATTGGCATGCTGACTGATATCCAAAGTCACCCAGTCTTCTGTGTGCCAAGGGGAGGGAGTCTCTCATTTGGTATCAGCCATGGCTTGAGGTTCTGGGTTTGAGCCTGCCACTTTTGGACTCTCACTTGCTGAGGTGTTCCAGTGAGTGTCTCTGTAGATCTTAGAAAGCTTTTTCTTTATTTAAGGCGTTGCTGTGTTGGTTGATATCCGAACAGAGGATGAGCCGGAGATGTCAATGCTTTGGTCCTTTCATTATTGGCTGCTACTTCCCGATGGATATCAGGTGGTGCAATACTGGCTAAGCAGTGTAATTTATCCAGCAGTGTAGGGTATAGACATCCTGTGATAACACGGCACGTAAGAGCCACAGCCACTGTTTTAACATGGTGAAATGTATTCCATACTGGGCATGCGTATTCAGCAGCAAGGTAGCAAAACACAAGGGCAGATGTCTTCGCTGTTTCTGGTTGTGATCCCCTAGTTGTGCCAGTCAGCTTTCATATGGAATTAATTCTAGGACCCACTTTTTCAAATTAATAATACATTAATTAATACAATTATATAAATTCCCTTTATTCAATTCAACTGATCTATTTAAGATTTGCAATTGTATTTACATCATGAATTTAGACTTTTGTCTTCCTTATTTTAATCAATCTAACAAACAAGGGCTAAACTATTTCAGGTTAGCAGGAAATAAAAACTGAAGGAGGAAGGTGAACTTCAATCTATTGCAAATCACTGACTGATTCCAGCAGATACTTATCAATCTTCTGTCTACTTGTGGAAAAGACCAAACCGTCTTCCCATGAAAATGTTCACAAAATTCTCAGTATATTTTGCAAAATTTACACACTGAAAACATTCTGAAGTAGTGATTTAAGAAGCAAACTCATTTTCTGTATGACCTGAACTATATTAATCAACTACTCTCCTTGTCTGGATTTGTAGCTCAAAATCACAGGTAAAAGCTAAAATGAATGGAGAATTATGTTCAAAAATTCAGTTTGTCACTCATGCTTTCTGTATGTGATTGTGCATATGTGTACAGATGTACGGGTAAAGTACTCACCTTTGACAATCTTTTTCGCACAGTCATTATATACTTGCTCCTGTGATGTATGTGATTGGAAAACACGATCAAATGCATAAGGTTTAGACTGGAAAAGAAAATAAAAGACTACAATTAGAGCAAACAATTACAGTCATAGACAATGCAGGGTTTCATATTATTTTGTTGCTTCATAAGCCTTTAAAATAAACAATAGGGACAGGCGAGATATTTTGGTTTTTAAAACGTACTATAAATTGTGGTAATATGCTCAGCTAATGTATGCAGGGTTTTTTAAAAAAGGGATTATGTTCTACATTTTAACTGTTAAAGGTGAGACATAGTTGAACTAACAGAATTATTCTGAAACAAGGAGTTCAAAAGTTATCTACAAAGTCACTTTTGTATGATTTACTGACACATCGAGTAAACTAGCAAAGACTGAAGTCTTTCAGACTCAAAGATATGCTGCTTACGCACAAGTCTTGATAAAAAATATTATATGTATACATATTTGAATATATGAGCTATAATGCTAACAATTGTTAATTGCAGCAAATAGTATTAATTCCAAAGAATTTGAGAAACCTTCTCACTTCAGTAAACATTTTGTCAAACATTCAGCATCTCTAATATGAAATTTGCTTTGTCTAACCATCAGAATGGAAGTGATCTAACAAACACTAGCCTCATACAAAGCTTAATTTCTTGGTGCAATGAATACATTTTAGAAACTAGACAGTCAATTGAAAAGTACAGATAAGAACATGTTCTAGAAAAGTATCTGCAAAGTCAAGTTTTTATCTGTTCTTAAATGCACACAAGTTTAACCCCAAACCTATAGAAAATGGACTTCAAATCCCAGAAGCACATCAACAGTTACTGTGTTTCTTCTTTTTCACATTTGTCATTGAGCTAATCCAGACATGGGCAAATTCTGGCCCTCCAGGTGTTTTGGACTTCCACAATTCCTAATAGCCAGTAAGCTAGCTGAAATTTCTGGGAGTTAAAGTCCAAAACATCTGGAGGCCAAAGTTTGCCCATGCCTGATCCAAGCCCAATGTTTTATACTTTCCTACAGACATTATTTTGCTGGACAAGTGTCTGGCCGCTGTGGCTGTCTGGATGAGGAGGAACACGCTGAAGATTAATCCCAACAAGACAGAGGCCCTCCTGGTCGATCGTAAACCAGACCGGGGTATAGAGTGGCAACCTGTGTTGGATGGGGTTGCACTCCCCCTGAAATCACAGGTCCACAGTTTGGGTGTCCTCCTGGACTCATCACTTATGCTTGAGGCTCAGGCGTCGACGGTGGCCAGGAGGGTCTTTGCACAATTAAAACTTGTGCGCCAACTGCGACCATACCTCGCGAAGACGGATCCGGCCAGGGTGGTCCATGCCTTAGTCACCTCCAGATGGACTACTGTAATGCGCTCTACGTGGGGCTGCCCTTGAAAATGGCTCGGAAATTTCAGTTGGTCCAACGGGCGGCGGCCAGGTTGTTAACTGGTGGAGCTTACAGGGAGCGGTCAACCCTCCTGTTTAATGAGCTCCATTGGCTGCCATTCATCTTCTGGACCCAATTCAAGTTGCAGGTTCTTACCAATTCAAGGTTTGGGACCTGCCTACCTGCGTGACTGCATTTCTGTATACGAACCCACACGATCTCTTTGATCATCTGAAGAGGCCCTACTCACTCTCCCACCTGCATCGCAAGCACGATTGGTGGGGACGAGAGAGAGGGCCTTCTCGGTGGTGGCCCCTCGACTCTGGAACTCACTCCCTAAGGACATCAGGCATGCCCCATCTCTGACAGTCTTCAGGAGGAGCTTGAAAACGTGGTTGTTCTAGTGTGCCTTCCCAGAATAACGAACCCTTAGCATTATTTCCCCCAAAAAGCACTTTGTATCGATTTAGGACTGCTTGTATGTCTCTATCAACGCCCCACCTCCTGTATCTTGCTCATGCCTAGCATTATTTTTTAAACTTTAATTACATTTGGCCCAGCCATAGATTTTAAATGTGCACTGTTTTCTGTTTAATGTTTATGCTTTTTGTGTATAAGATTTATTTTAATTGCTTTGTATTGTATTTGTTATTGCTTGTATTGCTGTATTGTGCTCTCAGCCTCATGTAAGCCGCACCGAGTCCCATGGGGAGATGGTAGCGGGGTATAAATAACGTTTTGTTATTATTTATTATTAACTTATAAACACTCAGAAGCTTGAGGTAGCTACAAAAACAAGGCTTGTTACGAAAGCTATTCAAAATCTGTGAACTCCTAGTATCTTTGGACCCAACTTTAGGTATGTTCACACAAAGCCTTGTGCAGGAGTATCTAAACCATATTCCATGTGGATCTTATTATCAGGAATCAGGTGCACATCACTGAATATAAGCACCATTATATTTGTCAATGAACGACTTCTCACACGGTTATTACCTTTTTTGGTAGAGGCTTGATTCTGATTGGCAAAGGCTCCAGTAAAGGCTTTGTACAATACTTTTTAAAAAAATAATTAAGTTTGTTCCTTGCCTTGTTCAGATAGCATCTCCATCTATGGTTCAATACATAGCTTTTGAGTGTTGTGTGTGTGTGTGTGTACACATATATACACATATATAGTACCAGAAAGGAGGAAATAATATCCACATCTGCTCATCTTAATGTAAGCATATTTGAAAACAAAAAAAAAATATAACTCAAATAATGCAAAACTGCCTAATTCTATTAGCTCACTAAATTTCAAAATATATCAGTCTCCAAAATCATACATCAGATTGTCCTTATCAGAAATCTCAAACAAACCTTACCTATGTTGCTTAGGAAGGAATCATAAAATTCACCTCACCGGTACTTAAAAGGTTAAATATGAGTAAAGTTTGTAATCAGAGGACAAGGTATTAATAAAACTGGAATATTCAACCATGTTTTCTATCAAAAATATGACCAGAAACTATAATATCAGAGCTTACAAAACTTACCTAAATATGTATTGAGTCATGTTATCTAGTAAGTGTCACAAAGCTGGAATACCAACAGCGATCACTAATTCTGAAAATTACCCAAACTATGATCCAACAGGTTCTACAATGTATTTTTATGTCCTAAACATTTGAGCTCATAAAACCTACTTTGAATAATTTCAATCATCTCTCAAGTACAAACATTTGTAGCTTTTTTTTAAAGAACAAGCATAAACAGTATTAGCAAAATACATAAGCTTCAGAAACACATTTTGTTTGTACAGCATTTTCTGCTATATAAAACCTATGCCAAATAGTTTTGCAAGATGAGGTGCTCTTCATGTTCTGTATAGTAAAGAAACTCAGACATGCAATTAGCAGGTAGACTTCTTGCAAGTATCCCACATTTCAAATGCCTGCCTGACTCTGATTCACTAGTTCAGTGAAAACATTTAGATGCAACAGAAATAATATATCTGAGACTTTCCATCCGGCTGTGTTACCATTCTTTCTGGGGTGTGCTTCTACTTTATTCCAATCTCCAGTAAATACAGACTACGCACAATTTGAAGGGCACATTTTGGCAGATCAGAGTAGATGGAGCCAAGAAGCATGTGACAGACAACTGCAACAAAATGCTGGAAACAAGCCAGCCAAAATTCCAAAAGAGAAGCAAAACCTTGGTGAGAAAGATTTAAAGTCTGAGAAAGGCAGTTTCGAAATTCAAAGTATCACAGACATTTTCCATATGTTTTAGTACACAGACTACCTATCTTGCAATTATGTATTAGAACTTACTGTGCTAGAGTTTCTTATTTTCACATCCACACATTAGACAATTTATTCTATTACGGGAAAAACTTCAACAGGGGGGGGGGGGGGCGCTACACTGGTTTCAAAACCCAATGAGAACCCTGATTAGGATTTGGGAGATCCAGGTCCAATTCCCACTGAACCATGAAAGTGCTCCATCACTTTCATCAGCGGACTCACCTAATGGAGGTGTGATTGATGATAAAACAGGAAAGATATCCCTCCCTCTCTATGAATCTATAAGTTTACTAGAATGTGGGAGATAAATGGGAATAATAAAACCAGCCTTCATGGACAATGATAGCTCAATTTCAGTTATCTACATGCTACCCTGGAGATTATCAGGCTCATGTAATTAGGAGCTGCCACCTAAAAACTGTTCTAAAGCTACTTACTACAAAATACATTTTCCTGATTTGCACTAGGAAAGCATATCTGTGCCCTTTTTCAAATATAGCATTGCCTCTTGCTTTGTTTGCAAACTCAACTGTGATGTAAAGAACGGACCCTTAAATACACTTGTAATTTAAAACCAGGTTATTAGACCAGCCTATTCCCCAATGTCAGAGTATTTTTCCAGTGCAATAAACCAGGCCTTTGCCATTTGGATCCCTTCAGATGTTATATTTGATAATCCCCTTAAGCCCACCTAGCAATAATCACACATGATGAAACCTTGTTCATGACATCTGGAGGAAGTAAAGATGAGGAAGGCCAATCTAAATAACTAAAGTATGATAACTGTGAAGAAAGGCTTTCTAATATTGGTATCCCAAATATGCAATACACTTCGTATGCCAATTCACCAGACATTAAGACCTCTTATATACTGCCATATAATCCAGATTATCAAAGTAGATAATCCACATTATCTCCTTTGAATAATATTGTATGAGTCTACACTGCCATATAATCCAGCTCAAAGCAGATAATCTGGATTTTATATGGCAGTGTATAAGGGGCCTAAGTCATCTTTACATTTTCAGGAATAATCTCTTGCTTTTCCAAACATTTTAATATTTAAAAGTTCAATTTACTAATTTTAGGTCATTAATTTTCCATCTTTCATTTTTCTCCTATTTATTTTACTGTATCACTGTATATATTTTATTTAAGCATTATATTGTATTTGAATAGTAGTTTCTCTATTAGACCATATAAAGGTAGTTCTCATATAACATCTTCAAATAAAGGTAATTTAAGTATTTCCTCACTTATGAAGATTATACAAAAAGTTTTTTAAAAACCCTTATTTTAACTGAGCTGCAAAAATCTATATATTAGTCCAGATTACTTCTGTAGTCTCTGTGTTTATCATGGCTGAGATTGTTGTAAACCTTCAAGTTGTTTCCTACTTACTGTAAGGAAAACTTATGGGTTTTCTTGGCAAAGCTTTTTCAGAAGGAGTTTGTCTTTGCCCTTCTCTGAAGCCGAGAGAAAGGTTTGCCCAAGGCTTCCATGGCTGAGTGGGAATTTAAAGCCTGTTCTCCAGAGTCTTAGTGTAATATTCAAACCACTATACTTCCTTTAAAAAGCAGATAACTCATACAGAAACAGGATGAGAACACTTCAGAATTATTCAAAAACAGCTCCAAATGGGAGTTTCTAGAAGAGGATGGGGCTTCAGCAAACCACATTGAGGAAACCTCATTGTCCAACTTCAGCATGTGGGCTCGAGGTTTCCCATCGCTGCTTTAGGGGGTTCACAAATTACATCCAAAAGTCAAAACATTATTTACTTTTTTTGCTCTAGATTATCATAGTTGTACCAGAAGCTATAATAAAGGTTATGTTCTGTATTTCACTTGCAAATTTAAACAGCAATTTGCAAAGTGGGATGAAACTAACATAAAAATTGATATAACGAATACCCCTTCATGAACATAACACAAACATATGAAAAAAGAGAGGGATAGAGGCTATTTAAACTAAAGGATAAAGAACTTACACTGTATGTAAAAGAGACAGAAAGCATATATAGCTATTTGTGGTGTGTCTGCACAATAATGTCAATTTTGACAGTGTTCAATAGATTTTAGATAAAAGAAAGAGAAGCTTAACTGGAGTTATTTTGCCTTGCAGCAATAGCTTACTGGCTAACACCCAAGTTTTCCTGTTCCCATCTCAATTCCTAGATGCAGGAGTTTAAATACTCTTTATTTTATTGCTCACTAACATCAAGATGTTTTTCAACTCCTGCGCATCATCTGAAGGCTATATCACAGATCCCATGCCAGTAAGTATGACCTATATGGAATTACTCTTTCACGCCCAAGGCTTGGGGAGGACACAATGTAGTCTTTAATCCCTTGGAATCTTGCCATATGCTTTATAGCCTTTATAATGTTCTGCTTCACAGTAGCTACTGAAAATAAAATTATAATTTATGTTTTACATATGGTAACAGAAAAGAGGGATACCAGATTTCTTTCACCCATAGCTGAGCTGAGATATGGATCAACATAAAGCCTAACACATTCAACAAGTCTTTCCCGTTGATAACCACTTGTAATACAGGGCTGTCTTTCTTCTATTCTGCACTATTCTTTCACACAGCTCATCTAAATAAAAAATAGGATTGTCGATGGTTCCATATGCCTATTTCTTCCTAAAGTTGAGTTACGTTTATAGGTTTATACGTGAAGCATCCGATACAATGACGTGGCAGGCATACTATGCTGCAAAATGGTTGGCTTGCAGTGGCTCTTTACAGAAATTGCTTCACTATGAGAAATTACTAATTACCTGGCCTATTCCCATGCAAAGAATACAGAATACATTCTCAGTATATAATGAGTTAAAATAAATTCAGTCTCTATCTGCCATCTTAGATGAAGATTTATGTTGCACATGCAAACATTCAATTCAGAAAACTGTTTTACCAAATTAATTATCTGCAAGATTTCAAATGTTGTTACTTTTTGATATCAGGTGTTAGACTGAAAGAAAGAAACTGATGCCCTACAAGAGAGGTTATTGGAATCCATTAAAAAAAATACACACAACTCCAGGCTGAGTCCACTTCCACATTGTCCTTATATCTGATCTCAGGTTATCTGCTTTGAGCTACATTATGAGTGTCCAATGCTATATAATCTGGGATAAGCAGATCAGATCCTGGGATATCAGTGTAGAAGGGGCCTGAGGATGGCGTTAAAAGCAGTATTGAAAATATTTACTTTCTGAGGGGGGGGGGGGAAGCAAACATTTACCCTTACAGTAACTCTACAAACTAGCACTGTTAGTACTACCTATGTAATTTCTTTTCCCAACGCTTTATTCTCTAACCCAAATAGTTTTTGCAAGTGGTGGATTGTTTACAAACATTTTATTAAGTCATCACAGCAGAACACTTGCCTTCTAAAAATACCAATACATTTTACTTTTGATGTATTCTTACTGTAAGTTTAATCAGCACATTGAATTTACAAATTTACTAAAAAGGAGTTTTGACTTTTGATTATTCTCCTACTAATTTGCAGTGTTAGATTTTATCATCTTTACAGTGTACAACTAACCAAATTATTTTTTTTTTGCTTAAACTGTATTTCTCACATTTTAATTGATACTAGGCTATCAGTCACATGGCTAAAACCAGACACTCAGTGTAGACCCATGGAAATGAACAGAACAAGTCAATCACACTCAAGCTCACCCCAATTGATTTTAACTGATATAGTTTTGAGTTTGGATCTAAGCCAATACAGTTTCTATTAAACATCTGCAGTATGCTTTCAAGCCAACAGTCAAATACTGCTTTATAGTCTGACCACCACCTCAGTGTACAGAAGCTCTTCGAGTTTACAGTTTGATGTTTTTCAGCTGCTTAATTGCCGAAGACAAAATATCTACCTTAGCATAACAATATCAGCTGCCACCCACTTTCCTGCAGTGGAAGATAGACTATGAAACTGTCAAGACAATTCTTACAGCATGCTGAATGATCAATGTCAGTATTTTCTGTCCTTAATTTCTTTTCAGGCATAGATGTCTACAATCCCACCCACAACCACGTGTACTGCATACATACTGAAAAGGTTGCATGCATCTTGCAAAATAGGCTACTGTATTTGAGAGCTTACGGTTTTATAAACAACTCTTTGTTGTTTTTGCTTGTAACATACAGCTTAGTGCCCCCTCCCAAATACAGTGTTTTAGGCTTGCAATCCCAGCAAACACAGCAACAAAAGCACTCATTTTGTTTTACAGACTTATGAGTGAATGCCCAAACTAAATGCCCACTTAGCAGCTAGGTTTATGACATCACAGAGTATCATGCCCCTCAGGATGGTGTCTACATACATATCCTACATCACTAAGAGAGCTTGAGTTGACAGCCAATTGTTTTCACAGTTTATTCAACTGCCACAGAATAAGCGAATTATTTGAGAAAAAGAGAGTCGTATATAGATTGAGCACCTCTAATAAGACACAAAATACTTAACAGTTCAAAATGGTCCACATGGGTGGCTGAGATAGCGACATCTTTGCATTCCCATGGAAGATTGTACACAAATTATTAAAGAATACTGCACAAGTTACCTTCAGGCTATATGTATAATATGCATATGAAACGTAAATTAATTTTGTGTTTACATGTGGCTGGCTTCAGGGAGAGCACTATTTCCCTGTTACAACAGCTCCAATGGTTGCCAGCCCCTTTCCAGCCACAATCTGAATTATAGGTTTATAAGCCCATATATGGCTTGGATCCAATTTATCTGGAAAGGGCCCTCACTTTATCCTACTGCCCTCTCAAGCTCATTTGGTGGGAATAAGCAAGAAGGCCTTTTCAGTAGCTACTTCCAGACTCTGGAACCCCCTGCCTAAAGAGACAAGGATGGCCCCAGCACAGGCAGGTGAAAACATACCTCGGCCACCAGGCATTTAGGGAATAATGAAAGGCAAGCTACCAGGGATGATGTGAGTGGGATTTGGGAAGAGACTGTGTAGTTTTAAATGTATTTTAATATTTTTATTGACATGAAAGATTTGTTTTTTTATTCATATTCTAATATATTTGCCATTTTAAAAATTGTTGTTTGTCATGTTTGCTTTTCATCAACTTTAGTCCCTATAGTGTAAGAAAAGCAGGACAATTTTTTTAAATTTGCTTCATTTATACTCAGTCTTTCTCACCCCCATGGGGGGACTCAAGGCAGCTTACACCTCCAGCAAGATTCAATGCCACTTAATACAATCATAAAACATACCCTGTCAACTAAAACAATTAAAAGTCAAGCAAATAAACACATAGAATAACGGATTAAAAACAGATTAAAACAAACAAAGAAACAAACAAATAGATGTGAGTACCATCTTCAAGAGACCTAATTATACATCCTACAGTCATGTATTTCAGGAAGGGGACAGTAGCGTACAGACTGATGAGCAACCCTTATCCAAAATTCCAAATACTTCAAAATCCAAAATTGCCAGAGTGGGTGACTGAGATTGTGTTATCACTTGGTTTTCCAATGGTTCAATGTATGCAAACTTTGTTTCATGCACAAAATTATTTTTACAATTCTGTGCATATGTGTATAAGATGTATTATAATATTTATTTATACCCACTTTATTTCCCCCAAGGGAACTCAAAGCGGCTATGTATGAAATAGAATCATGGAGTTGAAAGAGATCACCAAGGGCCATCCAGTCCAACCCCTTTCTGCCCATCCAGGAATACAAATTAAAAGCAACCTTAAATATGGCATCCAGCTTCTGCTTTAAAATCTCCAGAGAAGACTCCACCACATTCCAAGGTAGCATATTCTGCTGCTGGACCACTTACTGTCAGAAGGTTTTTCCTGATGTTTAAAATGGAATCTGTTTTCCTGCAGTTTGAATCCACTGCTCCATGTCCTATTCTTTAGAGCAGGGGTCCTCAAACTAAGGCCTGGGGGCCGGATACGGCCCTCTGAGGTCATTTACCCGGCCCTCGCTCAGGCTCAACCGAAGTCTGAAATGACTTGAAAGCACACAACAACAACAACAACAACAACAACAACAACAACCCTATCTCATCAGCCAAAAGCAGGTTCACACTTCCCATTGAAATACTAATAAGTTTATATTTTAAAAATTGTTCTTCATTTTAATTACTGTATTGTTTTTAAGTGTTTTTTGCACTACAAATAAGATATGTGCAGTGTGCATAGGAATTCATGTTTTTCCCCGAATTATAATCCGGCCCTCTAACAGTTTGAGGGAGCGTAACCTGGCCCTCTGTTTAAAAGGTTTGAGGACCCCTGCTTTAGAGCAACAGAGAACAAGCTTGCCTCCTCCTCACTGTGACATCATTTCAAATATTTAAACATGGCTATCATGTCCCCTCTGTCTTATTTTCTCTAAGCTAAGTTTCCTAAACTGTTTCTCATAGGGCTTAAGTTCTCAAACTAAGCCCTATGAGGATGATTTTGGACACCCTTCTCTGAACACATTCCAGCTGGTCAATATCCCTTTGGATCGGGGTGTCCAGAACTGGACACAGTATTCCATGTGAAGTCTGACCAAGGCAGAATAGAGTGAGACTATGACTTCCCATACAGCCTAGAATCACACTGTTGACTCATGTTCAGCTTGAAGTCTACTAAGGCTCCTAGATCACTTTCATATGGATTGTTTTTAAGTCAGGTGTCACCCATCCTGTATCTATCCATTTCATTTTTATTGCCAATGTGAAATATTGCACATTTCTCCCCACTAAAATTCATTTTGTTACTTTTGGCCCAGCTCTCTAATCTGTTTGGGTCATTTTGGATTCTGATCCTGTCCTCTGTGGTACTAGCTATACTTCCCAATTTGATGTCATCTCCAAATGTAATGAGCATGCCTAATATTCAGCCACCCAAGGAGTCCCCCTGGTGGCGCAGTGGGTTAAACCCCTGGCCGGGAGGACTGAAGACCGATAGGTCGCAAGTTTGAATCCGGGGAGAGGCGGATGAGCTCCCTCTATCAGCTCCAGCTCCTCATGCGGGGACATGAGAGAAGCCTCCCACAAGAATGATAAAAACATCAAAATCATCTGGGCGTCCCCTGGGCAACGTCCTTGCAGACGGCCAATTCTCTCACACCAGAAGCGACTTGCAGTTTCTCAAGTCACTCCTGACATGACAAAAAAAACAAAAACCAAGTCATTGATAAAGATGTTGAACAGCACTGAGCCCATGACAGACCCCACTGATCCACTCTCTCTGGAATGCAGAGAAGCCATTGGATACAAGCACTCTTAAGCCAGTCACCCAATCCCCAATCCATCTAATAATAATATCGTCTAGCCCAGGCATGGGCAAACCTACTGGCTGTTAGGAATTGTGGGAGTTAAAATCCAAAACACCCAGAGGGCCAAAGTTTGCCCATGTCTGGTCTAGCCAACATTTTATTAGCTTCTTTATGAGAACGTTACGGGGGACCTTATCAAAGACCTTACTGAAATTGAGATATGCTATGCCTACAGAATTCCCTTCATCTACCAAGCTTCTCTGAGAGAGAAAGAGATAAGATTTGTCTGGCTTGGCCTGTTCATGGGAAACCCTTGATGACTTTTTGTAATTGTCTGTTTAATATGCTGCTCCAGAATTTTCCTGATATTGATGTCAGACTGACTGGGCGGTCATTATTGGGTCCTCCTCCCCCCCCCCCCCTTTTAGAGATGGAGCCAACATTTAACTTCTTCCAGTCTGCTGGAACATTCCCTCAAAGATTGCCAGTGGTTCTGAAATTACTTCTGCGGGCTATTTCCTGACATGCACAATTTGGATAAGAACACCTTCTATTCCATCCCAAAGGCCCAAATCCCAAGCATTTTAGGAAACATGGGAGACTTAGGCTGATCTACACTAGGCATGGGCAAACTTCAGCCCTCCAGGTGTTATGGACTTCAACTCCCACAATTGTGAGAGTTGAAATCCAAAATACCCGGAGGGCCAAAGTTTGCCCATGCCTGACCTACACTGCCATACAACGCAGTTTATGCAGTATCTACACTGTCATACAATACAATGGATTTGATGTGCTATCTTAGCCGGCTTTTAATGGTTCAAATGTTGATTATTTATTTAAATTCCTTGCTTTAATTTGTGTAATGTATTTTATTGTTGTTTATATTTTTGTACTTCTGTACAAAATACCCATTACTCAACATGATCCAAGACTCCACTGAGCAACATGTCCTTGTCTACAATATGCCCCATTGTGCAATGGGGCCCTCATGTGCAAAAGAACATTATTACAATTTATTAGCATGGTATCTTATTATATTACTAAAAGTGGCTCAATGTAAAATAAATCACATGTAGTTGACATTTGATCAGTCCACATACTGTCTTACCAGAGAAAGACAATATGTCATGCAGATTATCGGTAATTCAGAACAACATATTTACAGGGTTGTTGTAGGTTTTTCCGGGCTATATGGCCATGTTGTGGAAGCGATTTTTCTCCTGACGTTTTGCCTACATCTATGGCAAGCATCCTGAGGATGCTTGCCATAGATGCGGGCGAAACATCAGGAAAAAAATCGCCTCCACAACATGGCCATATAGCCCGGAAAAACCTACAACAACCCAGTGATTCCGGCCATGAAAGCCTTCGACAATACATTGAACATATTTACAATCATACAATCAGTTGGACTGACTCAAATAATGTCCTTTTAGAGAGATTTAAAATGGTCTTTCTTTGTGGAGAATCTTCTTTCTGGCAGTTCATGAAGCAAGAACATACTCCAAACTGTCTCTCTCTCTCTCTGCTTCTCTGCAAGCACCTGCATAGCTCAAGTCCAAAATATGTAACAGTAACTCAAAGTCCCTGCTTCAGCCAACTCCCCAGGCATAGCCCAACCATTCTGTTTTACACAGACACTGAATGTCTGCCTTTATTATGTTGGAAGCCGCCCTGAGTCCCCTTGGGGAGATATGGCAGGCTACACATAAAGTTGTTGTTGTTGTTGTTGTTATTATTATTATTATTATTATTATCAGTATGCAATCTGAACTGGATTATATGACAGTGGAAACTCATACAAGGCATTTAAAGAATGATTGACAACTGGGAAATAGAGGGAGAAAACGTGGAGGCCGTGACTTTGTATTTCTAGGCGCAAAGATTACTGCAGATGCAGACTGTGGCCAGGAAATCAGAAGACGTTTACTTCTTGGGAGGAGAGCAACGTCCAGTCTCGATAAAATAATAAAGAGTAGAGACATCACACTGGCAACAAAGATCTGCCTAGTCAAAGCCATGGTATTCCCTGTAGTAACCTACGGATGTGAGAGCTGGACCTTAGGGAAGGCTGAGCGAAGGAAGATAGATGCTTTTGAGCTGTGGTGCTGGAGGAAAGTGCTGAGAGTGCCTTGGACTGCGAGAAGATCCAACCAGTCCATCCTCCAGGAAATAAAGCCCGGCTGCTCACTGGAGGGAAGGATACTAGAGACAAAGTTGAAGTACTTTGGCCACATCATGAGGAGACAGCAAAGCCTAGAGAAGACAATTATGCTGGGGAAAGTGGAAGGCAAAAGGAAGAGGGGCCGACCATGGGCAAGATGGATGGATGGCATCCTTGAAGTGACTGGACTGACCTTGAAGGAGCTGGGGGTGGTGACGGCCAACAGGGAGCTCTGGCGTGGGCTGGTCCATGAAGTCACGAAGAGTCGGAGACGACTGAACGAATGAACAACAACAACAACATAGGGCGGTGTGGATCACAGCGTGGCTTGTGACTGGGGCCCCTTTCCACATAAAACCCCACATTATCTGCTTTGAACTGGGATATATGGCCGTGTGGGCTCAGGGCCTTTCCACAAAGCCTTATAACCCAGAATATCAAGGCAGAATAACCCACAGCATCTTCTTTGAACTGGATTATCTGAGTCCACACTGCCATATATCCCAGTTGGGATTGTCTGCCTCGATATTCAGAGTTATATGACTGTGTGGAAGGGCCCTGGTGCCCTTTAATTCCTCCCTTCGGTTCCACAGAAGGCCGACTCTTGCCTCTAGGCCCCACCAATGGCTTTTCTCCCTCCCTCCTCTGCTTTCGGCCCATTGAGGCCTCGCAGCCGCCGCCCAGGCTCTCCTTTCCCAGAGGCCTCTCTCCGCCTAAGCGCTTCCCTCGACGCTTCAACTCACCGCAATGACAACAGTGTCCTCGGCCTGGAACTTGGCGATGTACTTGTCGCCTCGGGTCACTTCGGAATCGTTGAGGGGCCTGAAGCGACACATCACTTTGATGTTGCACTCCGCCGGGTCCGCCATCTTAGGCCTCAGCCGCCGCCTCCTCCTCTTCCCTCAGCGTCCAGTCAGGCCCAGCGCCCGCCTCGCCCCGACGCCAGGCAACCTCTCCCCGGACTGAGGAGCCGGGCCAGTGTCCGAAGAATGGCGGAGGGCTCCCGCTCCGCCCAGGCCTCCTCTTCCTCCTCCTCCTGCACTCACTTCCTTTCCAATATGGCCGCCATGGCGGCACCTGCAGCCGGCGAATCCGGGCCCCGCCCCTCCTGCGCGCGCGGGGGGCGTGGCTAACGGCCGGGCAGGGAGAAGGTGACGTCACCGTCTGCGGCAAGCGGTACTGCGCAGGCGCAATGGCGAACCCACTTCGGCGACATGTCTTCCTTCCAAACAGAGAAGTCCTGTCAGCAAGTCCGGGAGGAGAGATCTAACGCGCAGGCGCAAAAGGAGGAAACTCGAAAGCAGAGGCGAGAACTTTGCTGCGCATGCGCGGACTATTTAGCGGGAAGTCTGGCAAGGATTCTAAGTCTTGGACTTGGAAAATCATTTGAAGTTAGTGCGGTCGCTAGAAATAGTAATAATAATGCCTTATTTTTAATCCACCTTCTCTCCCCTAAGGGATTCAGGACGGCTTCCAAGAATTAAATTAAAATAAAATGGCAAACATTCAATGCCACATGCAAATAACAAAAGCATGTGGACAATTTTAACAGAAAGGAAGAGACCATGAAAATGAACAAAATCTGGCTACCAGTATTAAAAAAAACTCTAAAATTACAACAGCAAAACAACAGAGAGGAAACAACCAGGCACAGATTAGCACCTCCCAGCAAGAGATTTTCCCAGGCTCAGGCAGGCCTTCAAATGCTAATGAAGGAGATCAGCTAAACATTCACACCTAACTGCAGCAGGGAAGAGCTCCTTGCCCCACCCCAGCCATTCCACAGATATATAAACCCATTGTCCTAATTCCAACAGAACTCACTACCTCTGAGGATGCTTGCCATAGATGCAGGCGAAACGTCAGGAGAAATGCCTCTAGAACATGGCTCTATAGCCCGAAAAAACCCCACAAGAACCTAGTGATTCCAGCCATGAAAGCCTTCGACAATACAACAACAGTAAACATTGTCACTGACATATAATGACTGGTTGGAAAAGTGCTCTTTCAGCAGTCACCAGCCAACCCCTCTCCAATGCCAGAAATACAACTTAATGGTGTAACATTAGAAAATGTTGACCATTTCCGCTACCGTGGCAGCCACCTCTCCACAAAAGTCAATACTGACAACTGAAATTCAACACCGCCTGAGCTCTGCGAGTGCAGCATTTTTCCGAATGAAGCACAGAGTGTTTGAGGACTGGGACATCTGCAGGGATACCAAGGTGCTTGTTTATAAAGCTATTTTCCTCCCAACCCTGCTATACGCCTCCAAAACATGGACTATCTACACATGTCACATGCAACTCCATCAGTGTTGCCTCTGAAAAATCCTGCAAATCTCTTGGGAAGACAGGCGGACAAACGTCAGCGTGCTGGAAGAAGCAAAGACCACCAGCATTGAAGCGATGGTCCTCCGCCATCAACTTCGCTGGACCGGCTACGTTGTCTGAATGCCCGATCACTGTCTCCCAAAGCAGTTGCTCTACTCCAAACTCAAAAACGGGAAATGTAATGTTGGTGGACAGGAAAAAAGATTGAAAGATGGGCTCAAAGCCAACCTTAAACGCTGTGGCATAGACACAGAGAACTGGGAAGCCCTGGCCCTTGAGCGCTCTAGCTGGAGGTCAGCTGTGACCAGCAATACTGTAGAATTTGAAGAGGCAGGAATGGAGGGCGAAAGAGAGAAACGTGGCAAGAGGAAGGTGCATCAAGCCAACCCTAACCTTCCACCTGGAAACTAATGCCCTCACTGCAGGAGAAGATGCAGGTCAAGAATCAGGTGCCACAGCCACCTAGGTATCCATGGGCAAAACACATCACTTGGAGGACCATCATCCTTGGACTATGAGGGATCACCTAAGTATGTTAATAAGCCAATAACAATGAATGGGCAGAACAAACAATTACAATTCAGAGTGAATATAGACATTTAAACTCACCAAATCAAACAGCTTTAGCCAAACATACAGTCAGGCCTGGTAACACATTCAGCAGTTTAAATCTGTATACAACTTGAAGTATCAAAATATAAAAATGCTATCAAGGTAATCCTTGATAGCATTAATAGGCATTAATAGGAAATTCTGATGTCTTCCGTACAGAGATTGCAAGGCCCTTCCCACAGAACAAGATAAGACTATCTTCACAATATAATTAATGCAGTTTGACACCACTTTAACTGTCACGGCTCAATGCTCTGGGATCATGGAGTTGTAGTTTTATTAGGTCATTAGCTGCCTCTCCAAGGCAGTGGGTGCCTCACCAAACTACAAATCCCAATATTCTGCAGCATTGAGCCCTGGCAGTTAAAAACGTTTTTTTGTTTTTGTTTTTTCGTTTTAGGAGTGACTTGAGAAACTGCAAGTCGCTTCTGGTGTGAGAGAATTGGCCATCTGCAAGGATGTTGCCCAGGGGACGCCCGGATGTTTTGCCATCCTGTGGAAAGCTTCTCTCATGTCTCCACATGGGAAGCTGGAGCTGACAGATGGGAGCTCACTCCGCTCCCTGGATTTGAACCGTTGACCTTTCAGTCAGCAGTTCTACAAGCACAAGGTTTAACCCATTGCGCCACCAGGGGCTCCTTGTTAAAGTGATGTCAAACTGCATTAATTATGCAGTGCAGATGCACCCTAAGGCTTACTTCCTGCCTTAGCCTGAATATGAACCCAGACAGAAATTGATTTGTCTGTTTAATGTCATTCACTTTCTTCCTTAACTGGAGCACAAGGTGATTTATCAAATTAGAATCAGTGCAATTTAGCAAAAGTGTGTATATATATATATAGAGAGAGAGAGAGAGAGAGAGAGCAACCTTTCTCATTTGCACAGTGGTCAGATGCTGTTCAAACGAAAACTTAATCACAATGTAATTGCCGTATTGCTTTAATTGTCATCCAGGCAGATATTCTTTTTTCAAACCTGCAAGATATTCATGGATTTCAAAATGCCGTCTGCCCAGAGTTTATGGTTGGAAAATCAGTAGAATATTTTGTTTTGAGTATTCGTCTCTGGTTTACTTCTCTAATTCTTCAAAAAAAAGTTAATAATACTATACTACTTCTGCCTTTTTAAAAAATGCTCTATTTTTACCTCCGCTCAAAACAACCAAACCTTTGTGTTCAGCCCATAAAACTTCCTAATGGCCTAACAACCCCTAAAGGAAAACAATGGTTGTTGCTTACTTGTAGGAAAACCTAATATTATTGATATCACAGGACAGTTTTTTACTCTGGTAACAATGTCCTCCTAATGAATGTTTTATTACTTGAATGTAGTCCTTGGAGGCAAATTTTCCTCATGTGATATGCTGGTTTTCTTATCGGCTGGCCTGTTTAGAAGAAAGAGTGTTTGTGTATGCCTTACTCTGCTGAATTGTGCCAATGTATTTTAAGTCGTCATTTATTAGACCTACCAGTTTTCCATCAGATAAAGCAAGTTGGACTCCCCATTGCCCAGATAAATGTCTTCCTTTAAAACAGTTGTTCCCAACCTGTCGTTCGTTGACCAGCAGTGGTTTGCAAGAACTAAAATATGGTCCGTGACCTCACTGTTACTACATTGTTGCAACTAGAGTGACTGGTCTCGCGAAACCTTCTTATAGTGCCAAACTGTATTAAATATGGTTTTCTGTGGGTGAGCAGATGGCGACTACTGGATAGCATATATTCTGTATCAGAAACTAGAGGTGATGTGGTCTATCCAATGCAATTTTCTGAATCAGCACCCCAAATAACTAAACCAAATCTAAAGTTGTCCAAAAACTGATTCGTAACCCTATTGGGACTAATGTTGGAGAGTGGTCCCTGGTCAAAGTGGTCCCTGGTCAAGTCGTTCCTGATCAAAAAAAAAGGGCTGGGAACCACTGCTTTAGAAGATAGGATGTCTTAGCATTGTACTAGCACCATATTGTACATCACATTTTCCTGATTCACTTAGAGTACAGTGCTGGAATTTACATTTGCCTTTGAATTTCACTAGATATTCATTAATGGTTAGATCCATCCTTATTGTGTACCAGTTTCAAAACCAACCATAGACCACTTGCCTCTAAAGACAGCCAGTTTCATGTCCATCGTCACTCCTTTTTTCCACATCTTTTCTCACAAATGTCTTGAGAACTTCCCAAATCTTTCAAGGCTCATTTGATACAGTGGCATATTCCATTTAACTGATACTTTATATACAGGCAGTCCCCAAGATAGGTTCTGTAGGTTCATTCCTAAGTTGAATTTGTATGTAAGTGTAATTCCAGTGCACTCTCTCTCTCTGTATATGTGTGTGTGTGTGTGTTTGCGTGTGTGTGTATAGTGGATATATCCTACCCAAAGCCTTCACACACACACACACACACACACACACACACACACATATATATATATGAAGGCTTTTGGTTGGATAGGTATAGAGGTAACACCCCTGTGACGTTTTGCTGTCTGTGTCCCAGTTCAGAAGATTTCACCTCATTTTCTGTCCCTGTAATAATTAGATTTTGAAATATTTGTCTTGTTATGGAAACAAAGATTGGTGATTGGGGACTCCTCCACACAGCCCTATATCCCAGAATATCAAGGCAGAAAATCCCACAATATCAGCTTTGAAGTGGAATATATGTCAGTGTGAACTCAGATAACCTAGTTCAAAGCAGATACCATGGGATTTTCTGCCTTGATATTCTGGGATATAGGGCTGTGTGGAAGGGCCCAAAGCTTCAGTTGAGACACCTATTCCCCATGATAACTCTTTCATGAGTGAATTTCCCTTCCTAGAAGTAGATTTCTCCCACTTCCTGTTGTTTCACCCCATTTTTAACTATGAGTTGTTTGGGTTGTTGTAGGTTTTCCGGGCTATATGACCATGTTCTAGAGGCATTTTCTCCTGATGTTTCGCCTGCATCTATGGCAAGCATCCTCAGAGGTAGTGAGGTCCAGGCCCGTAGCGAGGGGGGGTTTTTAGGGGTTCAAACCCCCCCCCGAAATGTTTAAGGTTAAAAAAATAAACCTGGTTTACTCATTAATTTTAACAGGTTTACTAATGAATTTGGTTAACTGGTTAACTTCCCCGCCCTCCATAGACCAGCACCCGGTGCGCCTTTGCTGCTGCCATCTCCGCCTCTCCTTTCCCCTCTCTCTCTTCTCTGAAGCAGCGCGGGGAGGGGCGTTCCTCCAGCTAGCCAATCGCCTTCGGCCTTGCACCCCTTCCCAGCCTGATTGACAGGAGCAGGCAAAGAAGGCAGAGCCGGCCAAGGAGAGCCTGTCTCTTAAAGGGAATGCTCGTGATTCAATATATTTATTGTCTAGGGGCACCCTTAGAAAGGCATATATAAAGGGAACGCTCGTGATTCAATATATATATATATATATATATATATATATTGAATCACGAGCGTTCCCTTTATATATGCCTTTCTAAGGGTGCCCCTAGACTTGTAGAATTGCTGCAGCTTGACATCCCTTTAAACTGAGCATTATGGGAGTTGTAGTTTTGCAAGGTCTTCAGCATGCACCACACTACAATTTACCAGAATTCCATAGCATTATTTATTTATCGTGCCAAGGAACCGAACAGTTGTGTTACATTTTTTACAGAACAAACAAACATACATACATACATACATACAAAAGACAGAGTTTGCAAGCTTGGTAGTTGATTAAATGTCCTTTGACCAGTAGCTGGCCACTTGGAGTGCTTCTGGTGTTGCCACAAGGAGGTCCTCCATTGTGTATGTGGCAGGGCTCAGCTTGCATTGCAGCAGGTGGTTTGTAGTTTGCTCTTCTCCGCACTCGCATGTTGTGGATTCCACTTTGTAGCCCCATTTCTGAAGGTTGGCTCTGCATCTCGTGGTGCCAGAGCACAGTCTATTCAGCGCCTTCCAAGTCACCCAGTCCTCTGTGTGCCCAGGGGAGAGTCTCTCATTTGGTATCAGCCATCGATTGAGGCTCTGGGTTTGAGCTTGCCAGGTTTGGACTCTCGCTTGCTGAGGTGTTCCAGCGAGTGTCTCTGTAGATCTTAGAAAACTATTTCTAGATTTAAGTTGTTGACGTGCTGGCTGACACCCAAACAAGGGATGAGCTGGAGATGTCTCTGCCTTGGTCCTTTCACTATTGGCTGCTACTTCCCGGCGGATGTCAGGTGGTGCAATACCGGCTAAGCAGTGTAATTTCTCCAGTGGTTTAGGGTGCAGACACCCCATGATAATGGGGCATGTCTCATTAAGGGCCACATCCACTGTTTTAGTGTGGTGAGATGTGTTCCACACTGGGCATGCGTACTCAGCAGCAGAGTAGCACAGTGCAAGGGCAGATGTCTTCACTATATCTGGTTGTGATCCCCAGGTTGTGCCAGTCAGCTTTCGTATGATGTTGTTTCTAGCACCCACTTTTTGCTTGATGTTCAGGCAGTGCTTCTTGTAGGTAAGAGCACGGTCCAGAGTGACTCCCATGTACTTGGGTGTGCTGCAATGCTCCAGTGGGATTCCTTCCCAGGTGATCCTCAGAGCTCAGGATGCTTGTCTGTTTTTTGACATGGAAGGCACATGTCTGTGTTTTACATGGGTTGGGGATCAGTTGGTTTTCCCTGTAATAGGCAGTTAGAGCACCTAGAGCTTCGGAGAGCTTGTGTTCAACCATTTCAAAGCTCCCTGCTTGAGCAGTAATGGCACGATCATCAGCATAGATGAAACTTTCTGTCCCTTCTGGCATTGGCTTATCCCCATGCTAAGTCTATGAGACGCAAAAAATTAAGAGTCCCTCCCTGCAAGCACTATCTCAAGCAAATATTGACAATCTATTCACACTGTCATTACTTGCAGCAATAGCCGATGTAGCAAAGCAACCATGTTGGGGAGGGGGGTGTTGAATGCTCTCACTAAGGAGGCCAGACTTGGTGGAGGTGGTTGACAGGGGCGGAGCTGTAGGCTATTGAAGGCTGTTCTGCCCCCCCCCCCCCCCCCCGCTGTGCTCTTTGCTTCAGCGTGACCTAAGAGGCAGGTTTCAACTCTCCCCCCCCCAAAAAAAATTTAAACCCCCCCCCAAAAATTTTCAAAACTTCCCCCCCCCCCAAATGTTCAACCCTCCCCGAAATTTTTTTCTGGCTACGGCCCTGGTGAGGTCTGTTGGAAGTAGGAAAATGAGTTGTTTGTAAGTCAGATGTTTGTAACTTGGGGACTCCCTGTACATGATAGTTGACTTACATAGGATTTCACTGTACAGTTGTTAAACTATGCAGTGCAAGCCTATGTTATATCAAGGTGTATAATATATACACTGTATATGGATTAACGCACACAGCCTTGATCCATTCTACTGAAACCAAATTTTGATGATAGCACTTCTGCAGATGGGTGGCTGTTTGTTCATTAGTGATCTCACTTGACTTTGGAGTTTGAGGGTGTTTTAATATACAAAGGGACATGGCTTAATGCACTAAGGCAGGTGTTGGTCTTTGCCATGAAGATCTTGTTTTAACATGTTCTTCTGTCTTAGGCAGCTGAAGCCTTAAACCAGTATTCTCTTTTCATCTGAGCAGAAGAATCTCTACTTCACAACCACAGAAGTGCTGTAGGCAATCATTATTCACCAGGCGGTGGGTGTGATCATACCTTTTAAAAAGGCCATTGCACTTTGATGGAATATGAGCAAAAATTCTGAGAAGAGACAAAATTCTAAAGATGTGTTCATGCCTTCCATTTTAATGAAATGCATCATCATCTTCATCATAAGCGATCCCTCATGGCTGAGTATGATTTTCTTCCAGAAGATTTAAGGAAACCATGACTACTTTAACCCTTATCCAAGCAGCATAATCCATTGAGGGCCTTAATCTGGAATATTTTTGACCTCAATATGAATTCCCCTATATGCATGGCATGAAAATGTTCTATGCCCACAAGAATGTTCGGGAATACTGCATGAAACGTATTCTACAATATCGACAATACTCAAACACCAGGGCCTGGAAATATATCGACACTACTCAAACGCCAGGGCCTTCAGTTGTCTCCTTTAGGAGACAACTTGAAGACCTGGCTGTAGGACCAGGAATTCGACTAGAGGTGTTGACTAGAGGACAATGGCAGCTTGGAAAGGAAACTTTGAACATTATGACATTATGACATTGGATTTCTCTGACTGGATCTTGGTTTTAGCAGCATGTTGGTTGAATGTTAAATGAATTTATTGATGAATTTTTATAATGTTTTAATTGAGTTTTACTGTTTTAATCGAATGTATATGTTGACAGCATCACTGATGCTTATGTGAAGCCGTCCTGAGTCTCCTTGTGGGAGAAGGGCGGGGTAGAAATGAAGTAAATAAATAAATAAAACATATATTTGCATGGAATGGAAGTCGTATTTGTTTTAAGTAGATGTTAGTTATCCTTGTCTGAGAAAAAAATATAGCCAACAACAATGCGGTTAACTTGTTTGAATAGTTTGAACTGCAGAATGGAATGTTTTTTTAATATATACAAAGCAGCTGGCTGAAACTCAGGAACAATATTTACAACTCTTGTCAATTATTTACTGACTTCTGGAAAATGCCTGTTGTAGTTCAGCTAGCTGATGATGATGAGAGGATTTGCAGGATCCTGCAAATCTCTTGGGTAGACAAGCGGACAAATGTCAGCGTGTTGGAAGAAGCAAATACCACCAGCATTGAAGTGATGGTCCTCTGTCATCAACTCCGCTGGACCGGCCACGTTATCTAGATGCCCAACCACCGTCTCCCAAAACAGTTGCTTTACTCCGAACTCAAGAATGGAAAACAGAATGTTGGTGGGCAAGAAAAGAGATTGAAACATGGGCTCAAAGCCAACCTTAAAAACTGTGACATAGACAGTGAGAACTGGGAAGCCCTGGCCCTTGAGCGCTCCAGCTGGAGGTCAGCTGTGACCAGCAGTATTGTAGAATTTGAAGAGGCATGAATGGAGGGTGAAAGAAACGTGCCAAGAGAAAGGCGCGTCAAGCCAACCCCGACCAGGACCACCTTCCACCTGGAAACTAATGCCCTCACTTTGGGAGAAGATGCAGGTCAAGAATAGGGCTCCACAGCCACATAAGGACCCACCGCCAGTGCACTGATCCTGAAAGACTATCCTATTCAGACAACGAGGGATCGCCTAAGTAAATAAGACGATGAGAGGTTTGGGGGTGCTGGGACTGATGGTTCTGTGGGTGCCCAGACATAGGGGGTTTTGGAGCAAGATGGTTCTCAGGTTGGAAATGGGAATGAAACTGCTTTGGATGCCGACAAGCAGGGAAGGGAGGATTACATGAGCAAAACCATGGAAAGGAGAGACAGAGGTGGGCTTCTCAAGGTCAAAAGAATGTCATCATGTCTTACAGCCCTTAAATTAGAGAGCTGTTAGGATTTCAGATCAAGCACCGTTGGTACTAGAGTGGGAAACTCCTGACTTGTTCGTGGTTCATGTTCTAAGCTCAAGGCCCAAGATTCCTAGTCAAGTTTTGCTTCCTGCTTTAAGTATGTACCTATGGATTCATGCTCTTATTTTGTTCCTTGTTTTCTGAATTAATGTTCAAGTTTTAACTCTTGCTTTTGGATTTATCTTTTTCCTATGGGACTTGCTTTCTATATGCACACTTGGATTTTTACTCTATTATTTGCCTAAGGTGCCTGTGGCCCTTTCTTCTATGTCTTTTATCAATAAACTATTTATTACCATGTCTGGTTTCCTGGTGAGTGCTTTGAGCAAGGTGAACTCCTGCTGAGGTGCAACAATGCCTATCTTGTAGATCTAGTTCTCTGTGTATTCTGCAACAAAACATGTGGTCAATTTACACTTTCCCAGAACAATCACATGCATGTATGCCTGAGCTTTCAAGTCGCCTGTCAATTTAAGGTGACCTCATGAATTTCATAGGGTTTTCATAGACAAGGAGTCCTCAAGAGGTGGTTCTGCCGGTTTCTTCCTCTGAAATATAGCCTAAGGCATTTAATATTTGTCTGTCATCTCCTGTCAAAGGACTACCCAGGTTTGACCTTGCTTGGCTTCCAAAGTCAGACAGGATCTGGTGCCTTTAGGGTATTTAGGCCCCTTAATCCCCGTTTAATTCAGTGGTACGTACTCCCATGCTAATTGTGAAAATCAGACTCTTACACACTTTCTTCATGTAGTGAACTTTAAAATCAAAATCTATGCTTATTGCTATTGTTGTATATTATAGAAATAACCCCTTTAGGCTTACATGGTGCAGGGATTCTGCCAATTTGGAGAATTGCTGTAGCTATGTAATTATGTAATTATCCTGTCAGAATTGGTTTGGCATCAGCAAAGTTGATCTGATGTAAAAAATAATTTGACTAAATTGTCAGCACAGGTGCACATACAGACTCAAATGGAATTCGTTTCCCTCACCCTGATGTAAAAACAAGTCTGCTGGATTAATCATTATGTCGTGATATGTTAAAATTCAGCATCCTACAAGCAAACAGTATACTTTGTTTAGGCTACTCTAGAGAGCTTACCAGCTTTTAAAAAGGTTTAATTTCCCTAGAATCTACAAAATAGTATAATGTAAGCTAATTCAGAGAAATATGTCTATTAGAATGGGGATTATGTGGCCCTCCAGATGCTGTTTTAGTGCATGACTCATCAGAGTTGTAGTCCAGCAACATCTGATGGGCATACATTTCTACATTTGGTGTAAATTGACTTTAATCAGGGATTTGGCTAGCCTTCAAACACTTTGCATTGTGTAGTATTGATGTTATAATCATAACTCATAACCTCCAAAATTGAATCCCCCCAGGATCCTTGTGTCTTACTCCCAAGTATACGGGCATAAGGTTATTCTATAACCTTATTTATGTCTATTTATTGTATAGGGGGATTCATCCTTGCAGAGCAACCCCAATCCCTGGATCAGATAATAGGTGAGATGAGAAGATCTCTTTCATGCTCTGCAGCAGAGCTTTTCAAACATTTCATGTTGGTGACATACTTTTTAGGCATGTATCATTTTGTGAAATACTAATTCGGATTTGCTAGCAAACCAGAGGTTAAATCAGGGGTCCACAAAATTTTTAAACAGAGGGCCAGGTCACAGTCCCTCAAACTGTTGGAGGGCCGGATTATAATTTGGAAAAAACATGAATGAATTCCTATGCACACTGCACATATTTTATTTGTAGTGCAAAAACACAAATGCAATACAATAATTAAACTGAAGAACAATGTAAACAAATATAAACTTATTTATATTTGAAGTGTGGGCCTGCTTTTGGCTGATGAGATAGGATTGCTGTTGCTGTTGTGTGCTTTCAAGTCATTTCAGACTTAGGTTGACCCTGAGCGAGGGCCAGGTAAATGACCTTGGAGGGCTGTATCTGGCCCCTGGGCCTTAGTTTGAGGACCCCTGGGTTAAATCAACCTCTTATAAGAGATACAGACACATATATAAATGGTAATACAAAATGTATGGGGACATAACATATCTCGTGAAAACCTTTCATTTCTATATAAAAATCTATATAATTTATTGCTTATTTTACATGGACTCAGAGGTTTCTCATTACGTTTGCATGAAACACACACAGCTGACACATATTTTGTTTATTCGTTCAGTCACTTCCGACTTTGTGATCTCATGGACCAGCCCGTGCCAGAGCTCCCTGTCGGCTGTGTCCACCCCTAGTTCCTTCAAGGTCAAGCCAGTCACTTCAAGGATAACATCCATCCATCTTGGTCTGCCCCTCTTCCTTTTTCCTTCCAGTTTCCCCAGCATCATTGTCTTCCCCAAGCTTTCTATTATGTGGCCAAAGTACTTCATATTTGCCTCTAATATCCTTCTCTCCAGTGAGCAGTCGAGCATTATTTCCTGGAGTATGGACTGGTTGGATCTTCTCGCTGTCCAAGGCACTCTCAGAATTTTCCTCCAACACCACAGTTCAAAAGCGTCTATCTTCCTTCGCTCACTGTTCCTTATGATCCAGCTCTCACATCAATAAGTTACTACAGGGAATACCATTGCTTTATCTATGTAGATCTTTGTTGCCAGTGTGATGTCTCTACTCTTCACTATTTTATCAAGATTGGTTATTGCTTTCTTCCCTGCTTTCTTCCCCTGGTTTCCTGGCTGAAGTCTGCGTCCTGCAGTAACCTTTCCACCTAGAAATACAAAGTCTGTCACTGCCTCCAAATTTTCTCCCTCTATTTGCCAGTTTATTTAATATATATATATATATATATATATATATATATATATATATATTTAAAAATATATGATTTATTGCTTATATCACATGGACTCAGAGGTTTCTCATTATGTTCGCACGAAACACACACAGCAGCTTAAAGTGTCGCAATAGACAATTTGGAAATCTGATCTATAGCTACAGCATTTTGATTCCACTTTAGGAGTCCGAATATGACAAATCTTAGGATTTGTCATATTATATTTAGAATTATTTCCAAAGAGTTCCAGTGTCTCACCAAAATACAATACCCAGGATTCCACAGAATGTGACACTGGTCATTGAACTGTAATAATTGTGCAATAATTGTTTCCTGATGCCAAGGGAGATCCATCAACCATGAAGGGACTCTTACTGGCCTAATGGGTCACAGTGTATCCATAAAAATCCCATGTATGTGGATGAACTACTACTAACAGGTGCTAAAACAGGTTGTTCAGGGAAATAATCCTCTAGCCAGTGTAACTGACAGCTGTTAATGAGACTTACAACTTTTACTTATGACAAGTGGCATCAGAAGATAGGGGAAATAATTAAGCAGATTTGGTGTTGGGTGTCATTTCCACTGTATGGCAACCCTTGACAAGCTTTGTTCAGACAGTTTGCCTTTGCCTTCCTCTAAGGCTGAGAGATTACGATTTGCCTAAGACAATCCAATGGGTTTTCATGTCTGAGCAGGGATTTGAACTCTGTTCTCTAGAGACATCGTTCAGTTCTGAGAACACTATACATACCATGCTGGATCTTGAGTGATTAGATGCTCTATTTTTCTCACTTGGATGGGTTTCCTATAAACTTCTGGGTCACCGCTGCAAAAAGATAACTCTTTCGGCAGCAAAGGCCTTTTTAGAAGTCGACCTGGATTCCGTACTCACTGTGGCAAAAAGGAAAATTAATCTCCCTTCTTTTCCCCCTTATTAAGTAACACAAGTTGAACAATGATCCTGCTTTCATAAACAGTATACTCAGTACATTTTGCTGCAGCAGTGTATATATAACTAAGCAGAAAAAAAGCATCACATGAATTTGCTTCCTTGTTAGACCAGCTTTTTTGTTTTGCTCCAAACCTAGTTTGCAAGAGGTTGGTTTTGTCTGAATGGACGGAAAAGAACGACAAGCTGATTGTGATATTCCTCCACAAGATTTAATTCAAATTGCCAGAATCCCCCAGTCAGATGGATTAGAAAAAGCCTGGAAGTTCTCACAAAAGCTACATATTATGTATGGAGAGCCAGCTGTTTCAGTGGTGGCTTTCCATGTGAGCCAGAATCCCAATTTTTCCACAATGTGGTTTGTTATGGAGATGTTCATAAATATAAAGATGCTTAAGTTTTGTGTGGTAGTTGTTAAAGTTAAAAACTATTTTGTTCTTATATTCAGAGTATTATAGTCATTGGCTTATTGGACTATTGAACTATTCTGCATCACTCTACGCTGCAGAATGTTTCTATTCTTTTTTTGCCTTTGTATTTATTTATCATGTCAGGAGCAAATTGAGAATACAGTTATAATGCATACAAAATCCATAAATAAAGTTAAAAGCTTGGCATTGTACTAAATTTCCTTTGACCAGTAGCTGACCACTTGGAGCGCCTCTGATGTGGCTGTTAGAAGGTCCTAAATTGTGCATGTGACAGGTCTAAGACTGCATTGTAGTAAGTGGTCTGTTGTTTGCTTTTCTCCACACGTGCATATTGTGGACTCCACTTTGTACCCCACTTCTTAAGGCCGGCCCTGCATCTCATGGTAACAGATCACAGTCTGTTCAGCACCATCCAAGTCGCCCAGTTTTCTGTGTGCCCAGAAGGGAATTTTTCATCTGGTATCAGCCACTGATTGAGGTTCCAGGTTTTAGCCTGCCACTTTTGGACTCTCGCTTGCTGAGGTATTCCTGCGAATATCTCTGTAGATCTTAGGAAGCTATTTCTTGATTTAAGGCTTTGGTGTGCTGGCTTATGTCTAAACAGAGGATGGGACGGAGATGTCAATGCCTTGGTCCTTTCATTACTTTCATGGCTGCTACTTCCCAATGGATGTCAGGTGGTGCAGTACAATTTCTCCAGTGGTGTAAGGCATAGACATCCTGTGATAATGCAGCATGTCTCGTTAAGAGCCACATCCACTGTTTTAATGTGATGCGATCTATTCCACACTGGGCATGTGTATTCAGCAGCATAAGGGCAGGTGGCTGGTTGTGATCCCCAGGTTATGCCAGTCAGCTTTTGTATGATATTCTTTCTAACCCCCTCTTTTTTGCTTGATAGTCAAGCAGTGCTTCTTGTAAGTCAGACCACGGTCCAGAGTAACTCCCAGGTATTTGGGTGTGCTGCAATGCTCCAGTGGGATTCCTTCCCTGGCAATCCTCAGAGCTCAAGATGGTTGTCTGTTTTTAAGATGAAAAGCACAAATCTGTGTTTAGGATGGATTAGGGATCAGCTGGTTTTCCCTGTAATAGACAGTAAGAGCACCTAAAGCTTTGGAGAGCTTCTGTTCAAACATTTCAAAGCTCTTTCCCCCCACAAGGTGATGTATTTGTGTATATAGAAACCTTAGAAAGTAAAGCTACTGCTGTATGTTTAACAAGGAAGACTGGGCCTATTTCTCCATCAAACCTGTGGGTTGTTGGCTAGGTTGGGCACTGGCTATTGCTTCTGCCTTGGTAATTCAACTAATTCAAGTTTGAGAGATCCTGTACTATCTCTTACATTTCTTGGCAGCAATGCATCGCAGTGGTTATTGTGTTTACCTCCTTGCATGTACCGAATGGGGAATGTTCTTTCACTGTTTTATTATTATTTTTAATCATACAGCATTACAAGTAGGACAATAAAGCTAAGACTAAACCGTAGAGTACTGAATGCACCATTATAGTGCCTATGAGATCAAAATCTTCCATTAGGTTTTTATCAGATCTATTTAACCTTAGAACAGCATTTCTCAACCTGGGGGTCGGGACCCCTGGAGGGGGGTCACAAGGGGGTGTCAAAGGGGTCACCAAAGACCATTAGAAAACACAGTATTTTCTATTGGTCATGGGGGTTTTGTGTGGGAAGTTTGGCCCAATTATGTTGTTGGTGGGGTTAAGAATGTTCTTTGATGGTAGGTGAACTATAAATCCTAGCAACTGCAATTCCCAAATGTTAAGGTCTATTTTCTCCAAACTCCACCAGAGTTCACGTTTGGGCATATTGAGTATTCGTGCCAAATTTGGTCCAGATCCATCATTGTTTGAGTCCACAGTGCTTTCTGGATGTGGGTGAACTACAACTCAAGGTCAATGCCCACCAGTATTTTCTGTTGGTCCTAGGGGTTCTGTGTGCCAAGTTTGGTTCAATTCCATTGCTGGTGGAGTTCAGAATGCTCTTTGATGATAGGTTCACTATAAATCCCAGCAACGAGAACTCCCAAATGACAAAATCAATCTTCCCCCAATCCCACCAGTATTCAAATTTGGGCATATCGGGTAGTTGTGCCAAATTTGGTCCAGTGAATGAAAATACATCCTGCATATCAGATAGTTACTATATGACCCATAGCAGTAGCAAAACGACAGTTATGAAGTAGCAACACAATAATTTTATGGTTGGGGTCACCACAACATAAGGAACTGTATTAAAGGGCCATGGCATTAGGAAGATTGAGAACCACTGCCTTAGAAGTAACTGTGTTCCCATTGTTGATATTTAGAATTTGAATTGCACGACCTTCTAATATAGTAAGGGCAAATGTATTGTGTGTATTTTTAATGAGGCACATTTTAATATGAAGGAAAGATATGGGTCAATTGCTTTAAAGATTATTCAATTGAACAGCGAGCCTGCCAATATGATGCTAGTAATTTCTCTACCAGGTTCCTGCAGCATTATTGCTGATTGCAGTTTACTGCAAAAGAATGTTAAGGGTAAAATAAATAAAATCATACTAAAATGCATAGTTATGCACTAAGATGAATTTCTTAGATGGTATTCGTGTCCTATGAGAAGCATTGCTGGGAATTAAAAGCAATATTTTAACACAGGCTGGAATTGCTAATTAAAGATTATATTATTTGCCTTACCTCATCAAGCCAATTACAACTGAAACAACAGCTATAAGAGAATCAGCTTTGTCTATGTGTTGACTGATGGCGGCAATGCTACTGGTAGAATGTATTTCACATTTGGCAAAAATAGTACATTGTCATGTATGGTTTTAGGAGGAGATCCAAAGAGCCACTTAAAAAAAAGACATTGCCAGGGTACATCTCTGATACTTGAGGGGAAAGAAGAGAGGCTCTTAGTTAAATCTGCAGGTTCCACCCTGAATCCCGTATCATTTTAGCTAATTATGTACCACCTGTGTATTCTACTAATGAAAATACCTAAAAGAGCAATAATGAGAAGTAAGTGGCCCCCTCTACCCTATATAATTTAAGAACTAGCCTTGTTTGGGTTATTGTGAGTTTTCCGGACTGTATGGCCATGTTCCAGAAGCATTCTCTCCTGACGTTTCGCCTGCATCTATGGCAGCCATTCTCAGAGATTGTGAGATCTGTTGGAAACTAGGAAAATGGCAATGTCCAGGGTGGAAGAAAGACCTCTTGTCTGTTTGAGGCAAGTGTAGATGTTGCAATTTGTGAGCTTAATTAGAATTGAATGGCCTTGCAGCTTCAAAGCCTGACTGCTTCCTGCCTGAGGGAATCCTTTGAAAGGTTGCCAATTGAAACGTTCACATCTACCTCTAACAGACAAGAGTTCTTTCTCCCACCCTGGACACTCCACAGATATTTTCCTAGTTTCCAACAGACCTCACAACCTCTGAGAATGCCTGCCACAGATGCAGGCAAATCGTCAGGAGAGAATGCTTCTGGAACATGACTGTACAGCCCAGAAAACTCACAACAATCCCAGTGATTCCATCCATTAAAGCTTTTGACAATACGTTTGTTTGTTTGTTTGTTTGTTTTAGCAGACATTAGAAATAGCTTTTGAAGTTTCTTCAACTACATAAAGTTGTCTATTTATTTAGTCCAGTATGAAAGGTATGTAGAAATATGGTTACAGCACAACCTGTCAATCAAAGTTGACAAGTAAAAAAAAAAAAAGCACCATTAAAGCCCTGGCAAACCGTGCAAAAAGTATCTGCGAATTCCACCTCCTCCAAGGTGAACTGAACCACCCAAACTGGGTGGTCATACAGCCCGGAAAACTCACAGCAACCCCATTTTTTTGTTGTTGGTTTCACCCAACCATGATGCCATGTGTGCATATATTCTTGTTATGTGGCTTCAAGATGACTCTCAATTATAGCAACACTATGGTAAGTTTTTATTGGCAAGATTTATTCAGAAGTTTATAATTGCCTTCATTGAAGAATAAGACAGATTGGCTTGCCCAAGGTCACCTAATGGATTTCTATGGCTGAAAAGGAATTTCAACCCTGGCCTCCACCGTCTTAGTTCAATGCTCAAACCACTATGCCACGCTGACTTTCCATTGTATACGTATTAGTCTTATTCTCTCTAAGTCCCACACGGTTTAATTATGTTAGATATTATGTTCATGCTTTTTGCTTTTATGGTGGTTGTTTTTTAATATTGTAAACTAACTAAATTGAGATCGTTGCACTTTTGTCATATAATGAGAATGACTCACTCAAAAAGTCAATGATGCTTGATAAGTAGAAGGCCATCAGAAAAAAGAAAGGCCACATTCCAGTTGGATTGACTCAATGAAGGAAGCCACGGCCCTGGATCTGTTGAACAAGAGCAACGCTGTTGATCATAGAGCATCTTGGAGATCTCTCATTCATCAATCGAAGTTGACAAGACAGCGGTTAACAACACTAGGCAATATATAAATATGTATATAAACAGCGAGACTTGTAAATCAAAAAGGTTACAGTTCTAGTTTTACAAAAATGAACTTCAAGTCTTAGGAAACTAAAACAGTCACTCTAAGACAGCAATCCCTGGTGTTTACCAGGAACACATTGTTCATTCTACCATAAAAAAAATAGTGTGTAGGATGTTGTTTTGTTTCACCTTTTCAGCCTGTGCCCCTAGAGAGTTCTCTTCAAAGGTCTTCTGGGAAGCCACCAGCTGCATTTTCTAAATGAAACCTGTGGTAATATCTTTGTTTACATTTCTGATGAACCATTTGGAGGTATGCCACACCTATCGCATATGCAGAGGCTACAACAAATACCTGGCTGTAATTTCTTAGATCATACTTCAAAACAGATCCGTCGGCATAAATACAAATACCTGCCTTTTCCGAATGGCAAAACGTTTCCAGGACAGTGCCAAGTCAGATTTGGGGTCCACTACATTGTAGAATTAATGCGGTTAAACAACACTTTAAACTGCTGTTACTCAGTGCTATGGAATCCTTGGGATTATAGTTTAGGACCAAGATGTGGTGCAGCTGGTTGAGAGTCAGCTGCATTAAAATCACTACTGACCGAAAGGTCATGAGTTTGAAGCCAGCCCAGGTTGGAGGAAGCTCCCAACCATTTTTCTAGCATGCTGTCGACCTTTGCAGCCAGAAAGACAGTTGAATCTGTCAAGTAGGAAATTTAGGTACCGCTCACGTGGGGAGGCTAATTTAACAAATTTACAACACCATAAAACTCTCCAGCAGTGTGCAAAAGAATGAGGAAGTACTCCATCGATGTCACAAGTGAAGTGATAGCTCCCCTAGTGGCCAGAATTAGAAGCATACCCTCATGAAGTTGGAAAGTTAAATAACTTCTGTATGTCTGTCTATATATGTTGTGTGTCTGTGGCATTGAATGTTTGTGCATTGTGATCCACATTGAATCCTCTGCGGGGTGAGAAGGGCAGTAAATAAATAAATAAATAAATAAATAAGTGAGGCATCTTTGGAAAAAAGCTGAAGACCTTGTAAAACTACAACACCCATAATTCCATAGCATTAAGCCATTACAGTTAAAGCGCTGTCACACTGCTGCATTATTTCTACAATGTATGTGCACCTCACTGGAAAAGAGATTGTAGGAGACTTGTTAGCATTTTGTAATACTCTGGTTTATTTATACATATACTAGTCGAGAGTAGATGGAAACATAACCTAAGCACTCAAACAGATAAACAAAGTCCATTGTTCCCATATCTGGTCTCTAAGGACCCTTCCACACAGCCCTATATCCCAGAATATCAAAGCAGAAAATCCCACAGTATCTGCTTTTGAATTGGGTTATCTGAGTCCACACTGCCATATATTGCAGTTCAAAGCAGAAAATGTGGGGTTTTCTGCTTGATATTCTGGGATATAGGATTGTGTGGAAGGGCCCTAGGAAGACATCCAGGTAACTGCCTCTGAAACTATCAACATGCAGATTTCATAATTGAGGAATCTGTGTCCTCCTTATATACTGTACTTCAGTCTTTATGTACATACTCCTGACTTAGACCTTTGTAAACAGAGATGGAACGAAATGTATATCCTTTTGCCAAAATGGTGCTCATCTTCTGGTGGACTCGTCAACTATTCCTTAGTCATTGGAAGATAGCTGTTGAGAGCAATCCGCCAACAACCTGGAAAAAATGGAAAGTGTTTTATAACGTAGGCAAATCTATTAAGACATGGCCATTAAAGTAGCGTCTAGCAGTACTTTTGCATCCATTAAATTCCACACCCCTAAGCATATAATATTATTTATGAGAAGATTTGCTTAAAAGTAGAACAGCCATTTTTCATGGTTTTGTAACCACAATGCAAAGCTAAACCTTTTGGTGGAGAAGGAATATCACAGGATTAATGTGCTGTCTTAGAGCTCATACAGACAGGCTTTTAACCCGAGACTTGTCTCGGCTTTGTCAGAGGTGTCCAAATGATGCCTCCAGTAAAAATGATGTTGGAGCTCAGCTTGTGATTGTGTTTCAGGATCAGGGTGCTTTGGATGTAAGGAGTGATGTCAATGGGTTTCAAGATGGCAATTGTTTGGTCAATGATATTGATGCAAAGAATGACCAGGAGATCCCTGTTCAAAGTGTAGTTTCCCATGAGAATGTGCCTGAATGGTGTGGGGATGATGGTGTGCTTCCTGAATTGCTACCAGAGAGTTCCCATAATTTGGAGCTTGAAAACAGCTCAGCACCAGGTGCAGAAATTAATGAGCAAATAGATAGACAGGAGGAGATTAGTCAAAACAGAAAAGCTTAACAGTGGCTTCGGTGTTCTGCCAGGCTCTGCGAGAAAAAGATAAGAAATTCTAAACTAAATTGAAACCAATTTCTGAATGCTTCGAACATAGCTAACGAGGAGATAAAAAGTCCCAAGTACAGGATATGTAGTCAGATGAAGCATCATTTGGAATCAAGTCAAAATCTCGTCCTTGTTTCATGGAAGCCTAGCTTGGAAGATTCATGTTTAGGTGCCTTTTGTTTCAAGATTTTGATTCTTAGATTCTATGATTTTGGATTCATGGTTTGGATTCATGTTTCCTGGTTTCTGTGATTTTCCTGCTTCTTGGCAGGGGGTTGGACTAGATGGCCCATGAGGTCTCTTCCAACTCTATGATTCTATGATTCTAAGTTTGAACTTTGTTTTCATGGATTTTGCTGGACTATTTTCCCTGGACTACTTTGTTCCTGCTTATCTTCTTACCTAATTGGATTTTTACTTTACTGCTTTTTAATTATTTTCAATAAAAGGATTGTTTTCCCACTCAGTGGTGTGGTGTTTAAAGTCAGAGGGCTTTTCCTGTTCTGGAGTGCAACAACTGAATTAATTCAGAACAAAGCAGCGTTTTCTGCCTTGTTCTGAATTAATTAGATACCTTGTAAAACCCGAATCTAAGGTAAGATCCGGATCTTACCAGGTGTGGACTCTGTATGTATTGGGCCTGGGGGCCGCGTCACATGATCCCCGGGCCCAATCCACACAGCCATCTCGGGTTTATTGAGCTCCATGAGTCTGAAAAATCAAGAGGGCACCCACCACCTCCCTCAAAACCCCAAAACAGTGATGTTCCAGTAAGTTTTAAAATTATTATTATTATTTTAAGGTTTGTTTTGGGGGGCTTCAAGGTGGCTGGATGCCATCCCAGTAGTTACCGGGATGGCATCTAGACCTCACCCACAGGAATATATGACAGAGTAGATGGAGTCCATGGGATTGTTAGAAAATGATGCCTTTGGGGTCTCTATGCAGTGAAAAATCCCTAAAGAACATGAGCCACGTTGGAGTAGAAGGCTTTTTTCCAGTGCTGCAGTGCTAGTATAGGAATCTTTTGACAATGCAATCAAATGTAATTTTGAAATGAGCTAAAGACCCCAGAGCAACAGGAACACTTGGTAATTCAGTGCTGGTCAATTTTCTCTGCTGTTCTGCATGGTGTTGCTATCAATCACCATTAAGATCATAACAGGATTTCGGCAGAATTATCCCAATGACTGCACTCTGTGCTTTTCAAGGCGTGCTGTCTCATGATCCAGTCAGCTGCTGCTTTAAGTTTCACTGTTCTGTTTTTCTCTCCCTGAGACATGAGATAAGTGTATATCAGAATTGTGGAGTTATTTCTTATCCACTTACCTCATTTTTAAAAACCAAGTCCTTTTTGTAATTTTCACACAGCTCTCTCGAGAAAGGTTAGAAGCCATCCACACTGCACGCCTATAACAAGTTTGACACCACTTTCCACTTCATCACACTAGAGAGAAAAATCCACGTAAAATGCAATTTCTTCCTCCTGCAGAATTCTGGGGTTTGTAGTTTACTGGGGCTGTTAAAGGCTCCTCCCTAAACTACAAACCCCAGAATTCTGTAGGAGGCAGAAACCAGATTTGAAGTTGATTTTTTTCTCTAGAGTGATGAGGCCCTTATTAATTCTGTTGAATCCAGAGATTGTTATAGTATTAGTGCTGTAACATAGAAGGTTAAAAACCTCACAAAACTATAAATCCTAGAATTTCATAGAATTGAGCCAAGGCAGTTAATGTGGAGTCAGATTGTAATGATTTTTAGAATGTGAATATAGCCTAAGGATGCATTTACACTGTAAAATTAATCCGGTTTGACACCACTTTTACTGCCTTGACTCCCCATGATAGGTTCACCTTAGCATCACCTTAGCTCAGATACAACTTGAAGGTGCGCAACAACAATAAAAAAATATAATTGGGCCTGTTAGATCATAGCTAACAGATGTATAGATACTATACATTGTGGAATTCTGCATACAATTTTGACCAAACGGTGATCTGATTCCACTTAGTTTCTAGCTGTGAAAACAATAGTAATATTCTGAATTCTACTTTCAAATTGAATGCCTTGGAGCCTTCCTTTCTTTGGAATTTTGCCAGGTGGGTCCTCATGGAAAACATCAGTAATGTCAAATACATTTCCGCGAATGACAGTCGATACTTCTATCAGTAATGGGCAGCTGCAGAAGAGGACCGAGCAATTCTTAATTGGTGTATCACATTTTTAGCAATGGCATCACTGGGACTGATGCCTCCCAGTGCAGTAATTCATGGTGCCATCTCTATGGAGCTTCTCCCATACCTACTATAACACATTATTATAGTTAAATTAATTAAATAAATAAATAATAAAAATGGCAGAATCATAGAGTTGGAAGAAACCTTGTAGGCCATCCAGTCCAACCCATTGCCAAGAAGCTAGCAGGAAAATTGCATTCAAAGCACCCCCAAAAGATAGCCATCCAGCCTCTGTTTAAAAGCTTCCAAAGAAGGAGCCTCCACCACACTTTGGGGCAGAGAGTTCCACTGCTGAACAGCTCTCACAGACAGTTCTTCCTAGTGTTTAGGTGGAATCTCCTTTCCTGTAGTTTTAAGCCATTGTTCCGCGTCTTGGTCTCCAGGGCAGCAGAAAACAAGCCTGCTCTCTCCTCTCTATGACTTCCCCTCACATACATATACATGGTGATCATGTCTCCTCTCAGCCTTCTCTTCTGCAGGTTAAACATGCCCAGCTCTTTCAGCCGCTCCTCACAGGGCTTGTTCTCCAAACCCTTTAATATATATAGTCAAGCGACTATATCTATTTAAGACTTGCAGCAACCATGTGCAGACAAAACCATGTGATTTGAAGCATTGTAATTGGCTAATAATGACAGTGTATGCATTAGAAGGTTCAAATAGAACATTGTTGTTGTTCATTCGTTCAGTCATCTCCGACTCTTCGTGACCTCATTCACCAACCCACGCCAGAGCTCCCTGTCGGCCGTCACCACCCCCAGTTCCTTCAAGGTCAGTCCAGTCACTTCAAGGATGCCATCCACCCATCTTGCCCTTGGTCGGCCCCTCTTCCTTTTTCCTTCCACTTTCCCCAGCATAATTGTCTTCTCTAGGCTTTGCTGTCTCCTCATGATGTGGCCAAAGTACTTCAACTTTGTCTCTAGTATCATCCCTCCAGTGAGCAGTCGGGCTTTATTTCCTGGAGGATAGACTGGTTGGATCTTCTCGCAGTCCAAGGCACTCTCAGAACTTTCCTCCAACACCACAGTTCAAAAGCATCGATCTTCCTTCGCTCAGCCTTCCCTAAGGTCCAGCTCTCACATCCGTAGGTTACTACAGGGAATACCATGGCTTTGACTAGGCGGATCTTTGTTGCCAGTCTGATGTCTCTACTCTTTACTATTTTATCGAGATTGGACATTGCTCTCCTCCCAAGAAGTAAGCGTCTTCTGATTTCCTGGCCACAGTCTGCATCTGCAGTAATCTTTGCACCTAGAAATACAAAGTCTGTCATGGCCTCCACATTTTCTCCCTCTTTTTTCCAGTTGTCAATCATTCCTGTTGCCATAATCTTGGTTTTTTTGATGTTTAGCTGCAACCCAGCTTTTGCGCTTTCCTCTTTCACCTTGATTAGAAGGCTCCTCCTCGCTTTCGGCCATCAGAGTGGTGTCATCTGCATATCTGAGGTTGTTAATGTTTCTTCCAGCAATTTTCACCCCAGCTTTGCATTCGTCAAGCCCCGCACATCGCATGATGTGTTCTGCATACAAGTTTAAAAGGTTGGGTGAGAGTATGCAGCCTTGCCGTACGCCTTTCCCAATCTTGAACCAGTCTGTTGTTCCGTGGTCAGTTCTGACTGTTGCTACTTGGTCCTTGTACAGATTCCTCAGGAGAGAGACAAGGTGGCTTGGTATGCCCATCCCACCAAGAACTTGCCACAATTTATTATGATCCACACAGTCAAAGGCTTTAGAATAGTCAATGAAGCAGAAATAGATGTTTTTCTGAAACTCCCTGCCTTTCTCCATTATCCAGCGGATATTGGCAATCTGGTCTCTGGTTCCAGAGAACATTAGTCTAGTATATATATTGTTACAGTACATATAAGCTGGAGTTAACTGAAAATGTTTTTGTAATTATATTGAATTATGGAGATTTTTAAAAAAAATCAAAATAGTAAAAAAAAAAATGAAACAAGACACAAAAAAGTCATTGTGATGTCACCTCCTCTGATGATGTCACCTGGTGCCATTTGCACCCCTCAAATACTCTTTAACCAACCAGCACCCAAAGCTCTAGTCAACTTGCATGGTCAACATTGGAGGACTTGAGTTCAGGAACCAATGTCTGTAAAGAACATATTGCCTGTTCATGGAGGACAATAAATAACCTCCCAGTAATATTGGCCAGTGCCATATAGAAAGTGGATTCTCACTGTAAATAATGGTTCAAAATATGCTTATGCGGTGCAATTGATGGGTCTATGGACCGTAGCAAATATTGTGTGTGTGTGTGTGTGTGTGGTGCAATTACCTAGTAGACCATTTCTGTGGGTGGCCGGGCATGGGGGACATTCCTTGAATGTACTGAAAACCACTGGTCTCAGCAAACCATCTGCAATTCCCATCACATTTCTATAGGTATGCTTTAGACACTAAGGGCTCTTCCACACAGCCATATAACCCAGGATATCAAGCCAGATAATCCACAATGTCTTCTTTGAACTGGGTTATCTGAGTCCACACGGCCATATAATCCAGTTCAGTGTGGATTTAATACAGCTGTGTGGAAGGGGCCTCATTTGTCTAATTTCAATAAATACCAAACCCATTATTTATCTTGAGCTTTACTATCCATTCTGCCTCAATGCATCACATATTTCGTGGATGGCTGCCTAAGAGGAACACTCCTGTCATCTCCTCTCTGCTTGTTTAACAGATGTTGTTGCCATTTCACAAATGTCAGGCAGCTTAATTTAAATTTTGATGAGTTTATTCACTATAGTGTTCTATCACCAAAGGCCAGTTTCCCTGTTTTAGGGAGAGCAGGGGATTTGGAGATGTGTGCTGTGCTAAAATTGACTTGGAATATCTCCCATGGCGTCCTTTTGAATCCATTTCACCATTCTTTCTGTGCTGTCATTCCAAAACTGCATTTGATTCAAATTTCCAAATACATAATCACTTTACCAAGTACCATAATCTTGTCCAACCTTACTTAGGCAATCCCTCGTGGTCCTCCAAGTGTAGTGTCCTGGCGGTGGGTCCGTAGGTGACTGTGGAGCCCTATTCTTGATTTGCATCTTCTCCCACAGTGAGGGCATTGGTTTCCAGGTGGAAGGCGGTCCTGGTCGGGGTTGGCTTGACGCGCCTTCCTCTTGGTAGGTTTCTCTCTTTCGGCCTCCATTCATGCCTCTTCAAATTCTACAGCAGTGCTGGTCACAGCTGACTTCCAACTGGAGTGCTCAAGGGACAGGGCTTCCCTATGCCAAAGGTTGGCTTTGAGCCCGTCTTTAAATCTCTTTTCTTGTCCTCCAACATTCCGTTTTCCGTTCTTGAGTTCGGAATAGAGCAACTGCTTTGGGAGATGGTGGTCGGGCATCCGGACAACATGGCCGGTCCAGCGGAGTTTTTTTTTATCGTGTAAGGAGCGACTTGAGAAACTGCAAGTCACTTCTGGTATGAGAGAATTGGCCATCTGCAAGGACGTTGCCCAGGGGACGCCCGGATTATTTGATGTTTTTATCATCCTTGTGGGAGGCTTCTC